>NC_134687.1:463025046-463396712 GCF_050947455.1 Rhinoderma darwinii
GTCTGTAGTTCGTATAGTGTATCTGGGTAGCTCAGACAGTAGCAAGACAGGATCGGCTTGGACTTGGCAGCAGGCAGGCTCCAGGCGTGGTGTAGCAGGACAGGCGTTGTACACAGCACAGCACGACTTCAGCTCAACACGGTACTTGACCAGGGTAGCACGGGATACAGGTTACAGGTGGCAAAAACGGGAAACGCTAGGAGACCATTTGCTTAAACAGACAAGGGTAGGCAAAAAGGCTCAGGCATTGCAGGGAGGGGCACAGCCCTTCTTATAGCCCAGGGTGCTCTGGGAGCAATCAGCTCAATCTCCCACCTGTGTTCGCTTGGCTCCTTAAGTCTGGACTGAGCTCGTGAGCGCACCCCGGTGGTCACTGTGGAACAGGATGGCCGCATGTGCAGACATCTCTGGAGAGAAGGGCGTCGACTGGATGGAAGGAGTTTGTGGTCAGCGACCACGGACGTTACACTGATGATATTCTTATTTTTCTTTGTGATTATTCAAGGTCTCTGCCTGCAGTATTAGCAATATTCTCAGAATTTGGCTGATATTCAGGAGTTAATATAAATTAAGGGAAATCCTTGATTTTCCCCCTTGTTGATCTTATATAGGATATAAATCTGGGTTTGACAATTCTCAAACCAGACAAAAGCTTTATGTAAATGGGGGTGGTTATTTCCATGTCCCTGGAGGATTAAATAAAAATTAAAACTTCTACCCACAAAAGATTAAATGACAGGGAAATGCAAGGTATCGAAAAAAATTAAGTCTCGATATCTGTCAGTGTTGCTCTAATAACTATGATTATCCTCCCACAAATAATGTATATTCTGGTCCATTCACCTATATGGATACCTGGAAAATACTTCAGCTGCTTGGAAAACATGATAAAATATTTTCTTTGGTGGGGGGACCAAGGTCGAAGTATAAGTACACAATGTGGTTCTTATTAGAGAGAGAACTAGCAGCTTCTAAGTATTATTTGGCTGCCCAATCTACTTACCTCTGTGACTGGTTAGAAGATTTGTTTTGTTAGTATCTTGTTGATCTTTGTAAAGATCTTAAGTTTGATGGACTGGTCTAGCTTTTGGAATCTGCCCAACTAATTAGAGCGCCTTATAAAATGTTTCGCTACCTATTCAAATGTATAAGGTCTGGCAGGTAGTTAGAGAGATTGGGGGTATAATGACCACAGACCTAAATACACTCTGGATAAAAACAGAAAATTAAATTGATTGCACAACTTTTTGTGGAAGAAAGACTAAAACATTTTGATACGTTAGTAGATCAGGGTTTAATGGTGATGTCTGAGGACTTTTATTTATCTTCAACTAGAAAGTCTGGTGACCAATCTCTCTAACCCTCAGTATTCTGAAGTTGTGGACTTTAGATCCCTTGAGTTTGTCCATGCTGATTGGGCGGTCAAAGGTCGTCTTTCAAGAATATACAGAATTTTAATAGGAATGTTCTTATGTGTAAATGGGCTTCTGGGTAGATCCAAATGGAACAGTGAATTGGCCCTGGGTATTTCAATAGACTGGGTGTCAGTTTTCAAGAATGTAAAAGTTAGTTCCTATATTTTTTTACATAGAACCAAATCAATGGTTAATATTGAACAGACTAATCTATTCACCTAGGAAATTGGCACTAATGGACCTTAGATCTACCTCAGAAAGTCCGAATTGCTTTTCTAGCAATTCAAACATTATACACTTTTATTAGAGGTGTCCAAAGCTGTGGAGCTATTGGGTAAAGATCATGAATGACATTAACCGTATATATGGGTTAAAGATCTCTATGGATTTCAAATTGTTTATTATTGGGTATACAGGCAGTATTAAGGTTTGTGGCAATGACACAATAGTGGCTTTTACATTGCTAATGATAGCTTTACTGGTGTTAATGCAATATTGGATGTCTCCGCAAATCCCTCCCATTCTTTGTTGGGAGAATCAGGCATCTGGCAACATAGGGTTTGAAAGGAATATTTATCAACCAACTGGTTAAATTTCATCAAATATCAGACAAATCGATTTTCGCTCATCTATCTGATTAAGTGAAATAGAGCTTGGTATGGGCGCCTTAATGGCGAAGTTATAAACTGCCCAAGTTAAGCAGATTGATTGATGTTTATTTTCCCTAAATATTTCAGTATAATGGAACATGATTTTACTTCCCTTCAGTATATTGGGAATGACATCCATCACACAGGAATAGAATTTTACTATGTGACGGGTACACACTTTCCTGAACAAATAAGAAGAGAACAAGAAGTGTGCAGTGGAACCAAGAGACCTTACTATAGATAAGTAGGGTATTCAGATGGTCTTGCATTAAGAACTGCACATGTGTGTAATGATAGATAGAAATGGGGTGTATTAGGAATTGGTTTGGAAGAGGGATAACAAAGCAATTAAATTAATGATTGTCCATCTGACAGCTAGCATGCAAAACTTTAGGGACCCATGTTGATGGGTCGTATTATGAAACCTGTGCCCTGGGCATCAAGATATCTTATCTCACTACTTGGTCTAAGGGGAGAACAGAAAGTAGTAAACAGTCATGACTTTGAGTAAATTGCTTAGAAGACAGGTACCAATTATCTTTTGAAATAATTATTTTATTGCTAAATATATATAACGGTTTTCACTGGTTTGTTCGTGGATTCTAGGTGTCGTCTGGGAGATGGTACTTGGAACCCAGGCAACGCTTGGCACAGCGGGTAGAGGCGGTCGGTTGGAAAGGCAGAAGTCAGGACAGGCAGCAGATGTCGTAACGGGTATGGAAGCAATAGGTCAAGGCAGGTGGCAGGTGTTGTAACGGGTATGGATAGCAATAGGTCAAGGCAGGCGGCAGGCAAGGATAGTCAAGTTCAGGCAGAGGTCAGCAACTGGAAATCCAGACAAAGGCAGAAGGGAAGGAAACAGAGAACCAGGGTACAGGGAAACTCACGGGGAACTTGGTTGAACAAGCATGGATGAAAGGAAGGAGGAACCTTAAATAGGAAGTCTTCAGAATTAAGGCGCGCTGGCCCTTTAAGACAGAACGAGTCAGCGCTCCCTCTAGTGACTGCAGCCGCACATCGAGGATGACGGTCGCGGAGGGAGGTAAGGGATACACTTACCTGACGCCGCCCAGGGCCAGCAGAGTGTCCGGATCGGGTAAGTGGAGCTCGGGATGAGCATGCGGTAATGGAGGGCACAGAAACCGGAGCAGAGGCCGTGGAGAAGGCAGGGAATGGCTCGGCAGCCATTACAATATAGCTTAATAGATTTGGTATGAGACTTTATTGCACTAGGTCTACAAAGAGGAGTTGCATTATTTTGTCTCTTCAACAATAAATGCCTGTTTTCGACTTCATTTCTACGTGTATATTTGATACAAGAGTGTGTTGAAATAGCGTTACTTCACTTCATTGCGATTGAGCTAATTTGAAACAAGGACATCAGTATAATCTCTTTATACAATATATAAATACATCAAAGAAAGACTCCACAAGTGTAGTATGCCTTATTCTCATATAATGTACTCTTCATATATTTCTTTTGATTTTTGTTTTCTAGTCAAAGTTTTTAGAGTCATTGAGAGGCCAACATGTAATAGAAGTTCTTTTAGACCATCCATTGTGTCAAATAAGTTGAAAGAAAGTTTAAAACTCGAGATGTCTTTCCCACAGGAGTTTTGAATACATAATCCTTTGTCAAACCATTGAAGGTTATTTTAACAAATTTTGTAAAGGTGAATGTTAGTCAAGTAAAAGTTAATCAAGTAACGTAATTTAATTGCTTAATAAGAATTTGTTTTAGTGATTCTTGCCTTAACGCTTTCTTTGAACGAGTCGTGGTCATTTGTCATTTTCTGTGTCTTTTATGTTTAATTATAAAAGCTATTAGAATTACAGTAGGGGTATTCATATTGAAAAATCTGTATGCTCACTCTGCTGCTGCAGCTCAGATTATATGATGATTAACATTGTAGAGCAACCATATGATACACAACACTTTTATTAGAATCTCTACCCTATGGAAATCAACCTGATTCTTCCCCATTTTCTAGCTCGCTGCTCTCTATGTCTTTGTTAACCTTTCATTCTCATCCGTAAGGATTAATAAACCCAATGTCTAATCCCTTGCCACTTCAATAATGATTTTACTCTTAGAAAATTCTCTTAAAGAAGGTTAAGAAGCTTTTAGTAGTTTTTACATACAATAATCTATAATTTGTCATATTTTGTACAGCATCTAAGAGACATAATTGACAGAAAAGTATTTGACTTTCTTCTGTTCGAAGCAGCTAAATCCTATCTGTTATAAGCTGCTAAATCCTATTTGGAAACTAATTCCTGTAGGTTCTTTATTTGCTCTTTAAAGTGAAAGTTTGTTTCCCTACATTATGTGATCCAGTTGTGAAGAATTGGAAAAGACTGTGCACTCTATCTCAACAATAGCCGTCTGTACTGTATGTGGCATTATGGATTTTTTTTATCCAGTAGTCTAGATCCCCAAGAAGCAATATTTTCAATATATAATTTAAAACAAAATATATTTGTGCTTATTTGTAAGATATCAAACATTAATATTTTTCATAATCTATCATAATCTATCATGTCTTCCTTTTCTGTGACTCATTCTAGGATGCATTCACTCCGGTATTAATAAACCAACACTATTTTATGTAAAGAGAGAGGCATAACTAATGCATTTGAAGCCTCAAATCACAGAACAGAAAAGTTATACTAAGGCCCTAGCTCAGATTTTTCGTTCCAGCATTTTCTCATTGTCCTTAACCCCTTGGCGCAGAATCACGTACATGATTATGACCTTGCAGGTACAAAAGCTGTGCCCACACCATCACTGCGGGAGCCCGGCTGTGAATGACAGCCGGGCTCCCGCTGCAATGCCTAGGATTGTAGAAATCTCCAACCTCAATAGCGACCACAACATTTAAGCGGTTTGACAGTGGGGGAAGCTCCCGCTGTCACCGATTGGTGGCCCACTAACTGATCGCTGACCACCGATGGGTTGTCATGACAGCCAGGGCCTAACCAAGGCCCCCAGGCCTGCCCTGGTTGTGTGCCTATTAGGGTAAGGCCACACGGTGCAGTCATGGTGCGTTTATGTTGCAGTTTTAAACTACAGTAAGTCATTTTTCAATAGAAGTCAATGGTGAAATTGTTGTTACGGACAGTCTGCTGCTATTATATTACAATGTGTTTTTTGTGCAGTTAACTGCATCTTCATAATGTCCGACCGCATGCAGTTAAAGACCGCGCTGCCAAAGTTATTGCTGATCTGCTTGCGTTAACAGTTCTGCAATGCATTGTAATGAACTATATAGAGGAAAAACCTAACAAACTTCAACACGGGTGAAAACTATGTCCATCAATTATTTCCTTTAAAAACTCAACAGAACTGCAGCATTACAGAGACAAAAAACACATGCAGATGAACGCATGCGGTTTTTGAAACGCAACAAAACCGCAAACAAAACCGCATCAACGACGCACCGTGTGGCCTTACCCTTAGGCCGTAGCAGAGGCATGGCCTAATAGATTGCCTGTCAGTTTTACACTGACAGGCAATAATGCTTTGGTATATTGAGTATACCAAAGTATTATATCTGCTATCAGAAGATCGCATTATAAAGTTCCTTAGTGGGACTAAGTTTATTAAAAAATAAAAAAAAGATAACAGTAACAATTAAAATAAAACCACTAGAAGTGTAAAAAAACAAACATACACACGTATATCATTCATGATGCAGAGGTAATAGATTAGACCCTCTGGCATTCCAGAGGTCTGTGTAAACTATGTATAAAGTCTGCAATCATACATAACGTGGACATAAATGCTAGCTGCTGGAATACCAGAGGGTCTAATCTATTAACTCTGCAAGCCCCTGATGACTCACTCCAGACTTATCTAAGAGTGAAGAAACGCGTAGGGCTAGTTGTTTGTAGATAGGTAGGGAGAGTTTTGTTAGCACGAGGGTCATACACATATATAACTGCAGCAGCTGCTGACACCATATTCAGTACCTGACATCCATGGTGCTCTGAAGTAGTAGCAGCTTTAGTGTTTGATACTGGATAGAAAACCCGAGTGCTAGTTATTAGCTAGTCCTTTGAGAAGTGGGTTTCCTGGTCCCAACTTGGAAATAATAAGACTAACAAATAATAAAAATATTATAATTAAAATACGAGAGAAAAAAAAATGGGAAGCTAGATCACTATATGCAGCCACATACACACATATTAACGTTACTCAAGTGTCCTGACAGTGAATATACATTACCTCCAGCCAGGACGTGATGTGTATACAGAATCCTGACACTTCGCTAACGTTTGTGGTTGATTTACAGCACAGCAGGCGTAGTCTCACTGTAAATGACAGTTTACAGCGTAATCTCGCGAGACTACGCCTGCTATTGTAATGACAGGGATAGGGAAACAGACAAGGGAGCCCTAATCTACCCGCCACTCAGTCCCTGCCTACTTGCAACGACCCGCCCTAGGCGACGGGGTACAACTGGGTGACGGTCCCTACACTCAGTAAGTGCACGACAGACAACCAGACAAGGAAACACAGAACAAAGGGAAACGGGGCAGTTGCCCACGGCAACACCGTGAGCAACAAGAGTAGTAAACGAACAGGAGAGTACGAGGTGCCAAACGCAGAGCAGGAGAGTAGTGAACAAGCCGAGTCAAACCAGGAGTGTACGAGGTACCAAACGCAGAGCAGAAGAGTAGTCAGTACGCCAGCGTCAATACGAAGCAGGGACAAGTAGTTCAAGAAGCTGCAGCAGGGCCAAGAAACCAACAGAGAAGAATCACAAGCAAGGAGGAACAGGAAAGGCAGGTATAAATAGACAGAGGGCGGGAGCTAGCTCCGTCTGGCCAGGCTGTGATAGACTCTCCCACTCCTAAGCCTGCCATCCTGAGTGGTGGAAGATGGAGTCAGTCTCACAGACATAGAAGCAGGTGCAGACTGATTACCTATGGGCGTGGATACAGAAGCTGTGCCTGGCAGATCCTTAACAGTACCCCCCCCTTTTATGAGGGGCCACCGGACCCTTTCTAGATGGACCTGGTTTATTGGGGAAATGAAGGTGGAACCTCCTGACCAATACCCCAGCGTGAACATCCCGGGTGGGTACCCAAGTCCTCTCCTCAGGCCCGTATCCTCTCCAATGGACCAGGTACTGGAGGGAGCCTTGGACCATCTTGCTGTCCACAATCTTGGCCACCTCGAATTCTACCCGCTCAGGGGTGAGAACGGGGACAGGAGGTTTCCTCGAGGGAGTCAAGGACGGGGAGCAGCGTTTAAGGAGGGAGGCATGAAACACGTCGTGTACTCGAAAAGATGGGGGCAACTGCAGTTGGAAGGAGACAGGATTGAGGACTTCAATGACCTTGTACGGCCCTATAAACCGGGGAGCAAACTTCTTGGACGGGACCTTAAGGTGCAAGTTCTTAGATGATAGCCACACCAGATCCCCGACCATAAACAAGGGGTTAGCAAAACGTCTTCTATCTGCCTGAGTTTTTTGTATGCTCTGGGACGCCTCTAGGTTCTTCTGAACCTGGGCCCAGACTGTGCACAGTTCCCGATGAACGACCTCTACCTCGGGATTGTTGGAACTACCAGGTGAAATGGAGGAGAACCATGGATTAAACCCAAAATTACAGAAAAAGGGGGAGACCCCTGACGAGTTACTGCCCCTGTTATTAAGGGAAAATTCGGCGAGGGGAATGAATGAGACCCAATCATATTGACAGTCAGAGATAAAACACCTTAAATATTGTTCTAGAGACTGATTAGTCCTCTCGGTTTGGCCATTAGTTTCAGGATGGAAGCCAGAGGAGAAGGACAGATCAATCTCCAACTTTTTACAGAAGGCTCTCCAAAACAAAGAAACAAATTGTACCCCTCTGTCAGAAACAATATTGACAGGGACCCCATGGAGACGCAGGATGTGTTTGACAAACAAGGTAGCTAACGTCTTAGCATTGGGTAGTTTTTTGAGGGGCAAAAAGTGGCACATCTTACTGAAGCAGTCTACTACAACCCACACCACCGACTTGCCTTGAGATGGAGGCAAATCGGTGATAAAATCCATGGAGATATGGTTCCAAGGTCTCTGGGGAATGGGCAAAGAATGTAGTAAGCCCGCTGGTCGGGACCTGGGAGTCTTGGACCTAGCACAAACCTCACAAGCGGCGACGTAGTCCTTAATGTCTTTAGGCAACCCAGGCCACCAATAGTTTCTGCCAATGAGGTGCTTGGTACCCAGGATGCCTGGATGACCAAATAGTGCGGAGTCATGATTTTCCCTATGTAACCTTAGCCGGAATTGCAGGGGACCAAACAGCTTGTTCTCAGGGAACCTTGATCAGCAGCAATTTCAGAGACTAAATCAGAATAAATAGAGGAAATGATTATACCTGGAGGCAAAATACAAGCAGGATCTTCCTCCGAAGGACGGCTGGCCATGAAGCTACGCGACAGTGCATCAGCCTTAATATTTTTAGACCCAGCCCTATAGGTAACCAAAAAATTGAATCTGGTAAAAAATAACGCCCATCGGGCTTGTCTCGGGTTTAGCCTCCGGGCCGATTCTAGGAAAACCAGATTCTTGTGGTCGGTAAGGACCCTCACCTGGTGCCTAGCCCCCTCCAGGAAGTGGCGCCACTATTCAAATGCCCATTTAATGGCTAAGAGTTTGCGGTTGCCAATATCATAGTTACTCTCAGTGGGCGAAAACTTCCTGGTGAAGTAGGCACAGGGACGGAGAAGGGTGAGGGACCTGGTACCCTGGGACAAGACAGCCCCCACTCCCACCTCGGACGCGTCAACCTCCACGATAAATGGCTCAATTTGGTTGGGCTGAACCAACACCGGGGCCGAGATAAAGCACTTCTTAAGGGCCTCAAAAGCCTGGACAGCCTCAGGAGGCCAGTGGAGGAGATCAGCACCCTTGCGAGTGAGGTCCGTAAGAGGCTTAGCGATGACCGAGAAGTTAGCAATAAATCTCCTGTAATAATTAGCGAACCCCAAGAAGCACTGTAACGCCTTCAGGGAGGCAGGTTGGACCCATTCCGCCACAGCCTGGACCTTGGCGGGGTCCATGCGGAATTCATGAGGAGTGAGGATTTGACCCAAAAATTGTATCTCCTGCACCGCAAACACACATTTTTTGGTCTTCGCAAACAGTTTGTTTTCCCGAAGGACCTGGAGCACCTTCCTGACATGCTCAATATGGGAGGACTAGTCCTTGGAAAACACAAGTATGTCATCAAGGTACACTACAAGAAATACCCCCAGGTAATCTCTTAAAATCTCATTTATGAAATTCTGGAAGACCGCGGGAGCATTACACAACCCAAAGGGCATGACGAGGTATTCGAAGTGACCTTCGGGCGTGTTAAATGCAGTCTTCCACTCATCCCCCTCTTTGATGCGGATAAGGTTATACGCCCCCCGTAGATCAAACTTAGAGAACCATTGGGCCCCCTGAACCTGATTAAAGAGATCAGGAATCAAAGGAAGGGGATACTGGTTCCTTACAGTGACCTTATTCAAGTTACGGTAGTCAATGCATGGCCTAAGACCACCATCCTTCTTCCCTACGAAGAAGAAGCCAGCACCTACCGGAGAAGTAGAGGGGCGAATGTAACCCTTGGCCAGGCATTCCTGGATATACTCTGTCATGGCTTCACGTTAGGGACAAGAGAGATTAAATATCCTACCCTTAGGGAGCTTAGCTCCTGGCACCAAATCGATAGCGCAATCGTATTCATTTGTAAAATATAAAGAGCTTAATAAAATCTGTAAAAATGTAATAAAATCAGCAAAAATACAAAATGAAAGGCAGGTGGCCAAGGATAGTAAAACAAATCCTAAAAAATTCTTCAAGCATATAAATGCAAAAAAGCCCAGGTCTGAACATGTAGGACCCTTAGATAGTGGTAATGGGGAGTTGGTCACAGGGGATCAAGAGAAGGCAGAGTTACTAAATGGGTTCTTCCACTCTGTATATACACAACAGAAAAAGGAGCAGCTGATGTAGCCGCTGCCGGTGCTGTTAATATATCAGTTGATATACTGAATTGGATGAATGTAGATATGGTCCAAGCTAAATTAAATAAAATAAATGTACACAAGGCCCCGGGACCAGATGGGTTACACCCTAGAGTTCTTAAAGAGCTTAGTTCAGTTATTTCTGTCCCCCTCTTCATAATATTTAGAGAGTCTCTCATGAGTGGTATAGTGCCAAGGGACTGGCGCAGGGCAAATGTGGTGCCTATTTTCAAAAAGGGCTCTAGGTCTTCGCCGGGTAATTATAGACCAGTAAGCTTAACATCAATTGTGGGGAAAATGTTTGAGGGGCTATTGAGGGACTATATACAGAATTATGTGACAATAAATAGTATTATAAGTGACAGCCAGCATGGTTTTACAAAGAACAGAAGCTGTCAAACCAACCTGATTTGTTTTTATGAAGAGGTAAGCAGAAGCCTAGACAGAGGGGCCGCTGTGGATATAGTGTTTTTGGACTTTGCAAAGGCATTTGACACTGTCCCTCATAGACATCTAATGGGTAAATTAAGGACTATAGGTTCAGAAAGTATAGTTTGTAATTGGATTGAGAATTGGCTCAAGGACCGTATCCAGAGAGTTGTGGTCAATGATTCCTACTCTGAATGGTCCCCAGTTATAAGTGGTGTACCCCAGGGTTCAGTGCTGGGACCACTATTATTCAACTTATTTATTAATGATATAGAGGATGGGATTAATAGCACTATTTCTATTTTTGCAGATGACACCAAGCTATGCAATATAGTTCAGACTATGGAAGATGTTTGTGAATTGCAGGCAGATTTAAACAAACTAAGTGTTTGGGTGTCCACTTGGCAAATGTAGTTTAATGTAGATAAATGTAAAGTTATGCATCTGGGTACGAAAAACCTGCAAGCATCATATGTCCTAGGGGGAGCTACACTGGGGGAGTCAATTGTTGAGAAGGATCTGGGTGTACTTGTAAATCATAAACTAAATTTCAGCATGCAGTGTCAATCAGCTGCTTCAAAGGCCAGCAAAATATTGTCGTGTATCAAAAGAGGCATGGACTCGCGGGACAGGGATGTAATATTACCACTTTACAAAGCATTAGTGAGGCCTCATCTAGAATATGCAGTCCAGTTCTGGTCTCCAGTTCATAGAAAGGATGCCCTGGAGTTGGAAAAAATACAAAGAAGAGCAACGAAGCTAATAAGGGGCATGGAGAATCTAAGTTATGAGGAAAGATTAAAAGAACTAAACCTATTTAGCCTTGAGAAAAGACGACTAAGGGGGGACATGATTAACTTATATAAATATATGAATGGCGCATACAAAAAATATGGTGAAATCCTGTTCCATGTAAAAACCCCTCAAAAAACAAGGGGGCACTCCCTCCGTCTGGAGAAAAAAAGGTTCAACCTGCAGAGGCGACAAGCCTTCTTTACTGTGAGAACTGTGAATCTATGGAATAGCCTACCGCAGGAGCTGGTCGCAGCAGGGACAGTTGATGGCTTTAAAAAAGGCTTAGATAATTTCATAGAACAAAAAAATATTAACTGCTATGTGTAGACATTTTTTACTTCCCCTTTCCCATCCCACTTCCCCTTTCCCATCCCTTGGTTGAACTTGATGGACATGTGTCTTTTTTCAACCGTACAAACTATGTAACTATGAGGTAACACTTCGGAGGCCTCCTTAGAGAAAACATCAGCGAAGTCCTGAACAAACTCAGGTAGCGTGTTCACCTCCTCAGGGGGAGAAATAGAATTAACAGAAAAACATGACGTCAAGCATTCATTACCCCATTTGGTAAGATCCCCAGTATTCCTGTCAAATGTGGGATTATGCAACTGCAACCAGGGAAGGCCTAAAACCAAATCGGACGATAATCCCTGCATCAACAGTACAGAGCACTGCTCCAAATGCATGGAGCCAACAAGTAGTTCAAAAACAGGGGTATGCTGTGTAAAATAACCATTAGCAAGAGGAGTGGAGTCGATACCCACTACCGGGACAGGTTTATTCAAATCAATCAAAGGCATAGCTAGAGACATAGCAAATTCCACAGACATGATATTAGCAGACGACCCTGAATCCACAAAGGCACTGCCGGTAGCAGACCTACCACCAAATGAGACCTGAAAGGGAAGCAAGATTTTATTAAGTTTCATATTTACGGGAAATACCTGTGCGCCCAAGTGACCTCCCCGATGATCACTTAGGCGCGGAAGTTTTCCGGCTGCTTATTCTTATGCCTAGGACAGGTGTTCACTTGATGCTTGTCATCCCCACAATAGAAGCAGAGACCATTCTTCCTGCGGAACTCTCTACGTTGTTGGGGGGACACGGAGGCCCCGAGTTGCATAGGTACCTCCGAGTCTTCCGTGGAAGAACGAAGCAACGGAACCTCGGGAGGCATCATGGGATAGTCAGAGGAGAAAACACATAAACGTTCACGTTGTCGCTCCCTGAGACGTCGGTCAAGTCGTACCGCTAAAGCCATAACCTGGTCTAGGGAGTCAGAAGAGGGATAGCTAACTAGCAGGTCTGTCAGGGCGTTCGACAGACCCAACCTAAACTGGCACCTTAAGGCAGGGTCATTCCACCGAGAAGCTACGCACCACTTCCTAAAGTCAGAGCAATACTCCTCAACAGGTCTCTTACCCTGACGTAAGGTCACCAGCTGACTCTCGGCAAAGGCAGTCCTGTCAGTCTCGTCATAAATGAGTCAGAGAGCAGAAAAGAAAAGATCAACGGAGGAAAGTTCAGGGGCGTCAAGAGCCAAGGAGAAGGCCCATTCTTGGGGCCCTTCCTGGAGCCGGGACATAATTATACCCACCCGCTGGCTCTCAGAACCTGAGGAGTGGGGCTTTAAACGAAAATAGAGCCTACAACTCTCTTGAAAGGAGAGAAAAGTCCTCCGGTCCCCTGAGAACCGGTCAGGCAACTTGAGGTGGGGTTCAAGAGGTGAGGTGAGGGGCACTACCATGGTAGCATCAGGCTGGTTGACCCTCTGAGCCAGGGCCTGGACCTGTAGGGAGAGACCCTGCATTTGCTGAACCAGGGTCTCAAGGGGGTCCATAGTGTTGTGAGGGACCAGGGTAGAGTAGGTATATGGGCTTGTGATTATGTAATGACAGGGATAGGGAAACAGACAAGTGAGCCCTAATCTACCCGCCACTCAGTCCCTGCCTACTTGCAACGACCCGCCCTAGGAGAGTAGTGAACAAGCCGAGTCAAACCAGGAGTGTACGAGGTACCAAACGCAGTGCAGAAGAGTAGTCAGTAAGCCAGGGTCAATACGAAGCAGGGACAAGTAGTTCAAGAAGCTGCAGCAGGGCCAGGAAACCAACAGAGAAGAATCACAAACAAGGAGGAACAGGAAAGGCAGGTATAAATAGACAGAGGGCGGGAGCTAGCTCCGTGTGGCCAGGCTGTGATAGGCTCTCCCACTCCTAAGCCTGCCATCCTGAGTGGTGGAAGATGGAGTCAGTCTCACAGACATAGAAGCAGGTGCGGACTGATTACCTATGGGCGTGGATACAGAAGCTGTGCCTGGCAGATCCTTAACAGCTATGCTGTAAATCAACCACAAACGTTAGCGAAGTGTCAGGAATCTGGCCATTAAGAAACTCATTAGCATAAAGGTAATATAGGTCATAACTCCGTCAAAAATGATGGTTTTCTAAATAAAAAACACTGCTGTAATCTACACTATGTACAAGATAGGGCACTTATAATGTAGTGACAGAGCCTCTTTAAGGACAAAATAGACCAGGGGTTAATGGAAGGCAGAAGGCATCAATATACAGTGAAGGGGTTTTATGTAATTTAAAAATCTATCAATTTGTGCTTAAAATTGCAGAATAACAAACTCTGCAATTACTTAACTTGTTGATTCCACTCCAGGCCTCAGCCTCTGGTCTGGTACATTCTACACTGCTTTTGTTGTCCCTCCTTGCATGATGTGACATCCATAGAAATAACATGTTTGGTGACCAATCATTGACCACAGAAATAACATCACCAATGATGTCACATCATCATGCCCAAACGGGAAACAAAAGTGGTGAGGAATACATGTGACCAGAGGCTGATGCCTTGGGAAGGGCAGAGATGAGGGATAGGCAGAGTAGTCAGCCGCCTAGGGTGCCATTGAAAGTGGGCACAATATAAGAAAAAAAGAATACTCCGCCTTTTAATTTCTTTGTACAACCAATAGGGGAGTGCTGGGGGAGGAGATGGGCAGGGCCGTATTTGCCACTAGGCACTAAGGGTGCAGTGCCTAGGGCGTCCAGCAGGAGGGGCCGGCAGCACCAGCGCTCCTCAGACTGCCGCTTGCTCTCTCCTCATCCTCACAGCACAAAGTGCATGTGAGGAGGAGGAGACTTTTCGCTGTAGGTAGTGACACACAGCCCCCTGTAGGTAGCGCCCCCCCTTGTAGGTAATGCCACACAGCCGCCTTGTAAATAGTATCCCCCGTAGATGGCACCCACCCCATTAGAAGGCACCCCCCTGTAGATAGCGCCTCTGTAGCTTCCTGTAGGAGCGTAATGCCTCTGGCCAGGGATTCCACTTCAAGATGAGCCCCTGAGATCACTATGACACCAGGGGCTCCTCCTGAAGCGGAATCCTTGGTCAGAGCGTTGCCGACCCTCTGACTGGGGATTCTGCTCCAGGAGAAGCTCCTGACATCACTATCTATATATGGACAGTGACAACAGGGGCTCCTCTTGAAGCGGAAACCCTGGCCAGAGCGTTGCTAACAATCTGGCCGTGGAGTGCTCTCTTAGAGGGAGCCCCTGAAACCACTGTCCATATATGGACAGAGACGTTTGGGGCTCCCTCTAGTAACAGAAGCCCCCGGCCAGAGGGATTCCGCTTTTAGAGGGAGCTACAGGGGCGCTATGTATAGGGGGAGGGGTTGCCATCTACGGGGGGGGGAGTGGTGGTACTATCTACAGGGGTTGTGTGGCACTACCTACAATATGGCTGTGTGGATCTAACTACAAGGGGGCTGTGTGGCACTACCTACAAGAGGGTTGTGTGGCACTACCTACCAGCGGGCTGTGTGGTACTACCTACAAAAGGGCTGTGTGTCACTTCCTACAAGGTGGCTGTGTGGCACTATGTACAGGGGGCTGTGTGGCACTACCTACAGGGGGCTGTGTGGCACTACCAACAGCCTGGGGGCTGTGTGGCACTACCTACAAGGGGGCTGTGTGGCACTATCTACAGGGGGCACTGTGGCACTATCTACAGAGGGCATCAACATCTGGGATTGCTGTCCGAATTGCCAAAAAATCAGCCAAAGCTGCAGTACACGGTTCAATGGTTGAGAGGTCATTGTGGCAAGTAAAAAATAGCAGATAAAAAGCCAGAAGCCAATGCAAAGAAGTTGAGGGATCAGACAAAGCTCTCTATACTCTGAAAGCAAGAGAAAATGGTGACTGGGCGATCATGTGACCTTCCTGTTGGTGTTTTTAGTGGGTTAGGACCAAAAAAATTGACAAATGTAATTCATCCGTTTTCAAAGTGGACAGTAAAAAACAGATGCAAAATTGGTCACAATCGGCCGTTAAAAATGGAAACACGGCCCGGAATGGAAACAGAATGGATGCAAAACAGATGTAAAACGGAAGAGAAAAACCGACCAAAACAGACGTTTTTATCGTCCGACACCAGGACCCTGTCATATGAATAGAAGCGCTGTGGGGAACAGACAGCAGAGCAGGAGGGCACTGCACCAGGTCAGGTACGTATAAATGTACGGTGTAATGTAATGTACCTTAATTGTATGTTCGTCCTTAGGAAGCAGATACAATTAGAAGCGCTGGTGAGGCAAGGGAACTTCCTCATCATTCGGCACTTTTCTTGTGGCGCAGGGGCAATTACATCATTGCGCCGCCTGCCATCGTTCCGCTGGAGCAATCCATTTACATCAATGGAAACGTTATTGGTAAGCCCCTCCGGCGCTAGTAACTCCTAGTGCGGGGACTCCTTTGTATCTGAAGGAGTCCCCGCACTAGGTTTAGAATGGTGCACGCACCCGAGATGCGCCAAAATTCTGGCGCATCTTGGGTGATCCTGCGCCACTTACAAGGCTTAGCAAACTAAGCAGTGACAGCTCTAAGCTCTCATTGGTTAGTTTACATCACGTGGTGGCCAGTTACCTATGTTCATTGTCCTACTTTTAAAAGTAGGCCAGTCGTTGGACTTCATTGGATTCGAGGCCTACTTAGATGACGGCGTTTTTATTTTCAGTAAATTGGTTAACGAGGGTTGTGTGGGGGGTTTTATTTCAATAAGATATTTTTTCTGTGTGTCTGTGTTTTTTTTTTACTTTGTTACTACTGCCTTAGTAATGGCGGCTGTCTGATAGACAGCGTCCATTACTAAGGCAGGGCTTAGTGTTAGCCGGTGAAGAGGCTAACACTAAGCCCGCAGTATTACACCTTACCCCGGTACCCACCGCCACCAGACATGCCAGGAAGAGCCGGGCACAATCCAGTGAGCATTTTAGGGTAAGTTCACACGTAGCGTAAACATTGCGGATTTTCCGAACGGATTTCATTCTGAAAAATCTGCAGTGTAATACAGTATTATCAGTTTTCTTTTTCTTTGTTTTTAAGGATGTGTTTTACTTACAAAAGCAGGGCACTGCCATGGGAGCGGCGTGTGCGCCATTGTATGCAAACCTGTTTCTTGGCCTTTGGGAGAGGCAGGTTTTTCATGGCGATGGCGCCCGCGCCGTCGATCATGTGCAGTGCTGGATGATATATCGACAATCTATTGATCATTTGGCAGGGCACTGAGACACAGCTTATACAGTTTATGCAGTGTTTAAATATCAATGATTTCAACATAAGGTTGACCTATGTTTTTGATAGGCATCGGGTCGATTTTTTGGGATGTTAGCATTGAGGCAGATATTGCGAGAATTCTTCAGACTGATGTTTTCAGGAAGAAAACATCGGTCAACTCATTACTTCATGCTACATCGGCCCACAGCCAGTCCACGATTAAGGCCATCCCTGTTGGTCAGTTCCTCAGGATGAGGCGTATCTGCTCATCTAATGCTAACTTTGAAAAACAGTCTAGGGATCTTGAAGAGAGATTTTTGGAAAGGGGGTACAGTCACAGATGTATAAAATGGGGATACAGACGGGTAAAATATACAGAGCGAAATTCAATCTTACACCCACCAAAAATAAACAACAAAAAAATTGACGATAGTAATATCCGATATATTTCCACATATAATAACCAGTGGCATGTAATGAGATCCATACTTGAAAAACACTGGCCAATTTTGCATTTGGAACCTGCCCTGGCAGAAAATCTGTCAGAAAAAACTCAGATGACAGCACGAAGGAGTATGAACCTCAAAGATATGTTGGTGAAAAGCCATTATATACCAAAACAGTGTAACCCATTTACATCAAAGGGACCTAGACATGGTTGTTATCCATGTGGTGATTGTATATCATGCACAAATATAGTCCGTACAACCATCTCTGAATCTGTGATAGACAAAAGGGAATTCAAAATTCGGTACTATATATCCTGTAGCACAACAAACGTGATATACTATGCAACATGTGGTTGCTCAAAACTATATATTGGTCTTACATCAAGACAATTACGTATTAGGATTAGAGAACACGTGCGTGATATAATTGCTGCCAGAGAAATTTAGGATCTTACACTCCTAAAGACGATCCCCAGACATTTTAAATCACATCATGCCTGTGATCCAAAAACATTTAAGGCATGGGGTAAAGATCGAGTGCTCTGTGGCATTAGAGGAGGTGATGTAAGGAAGTTATTGGCTCAGAGGGGGGGTAAATGGATTATTATTCTTGGAACGATGGCCCCTGTTGGTCTGAATGAGACACTAAGCTTTGCATCATTTCTGTAATTTCTCTACCTTTCTTTTATATGTTTTTAACTGTATGTTTACTAATCTATGTTCTTTGTTTAGTTCTACATTTTAGTTCTTGATCATGCATGTCATGACGCCTGATGTTGCTGTGTTCGTGTCCGGATATACTGGATTTACAACGAGGGATTTCCACCTTCGAAAGCTTGGATCATAACTGAGTAAAAATTCCTCCAAAATGCAGACATAGTGTCACTTAATGTACTTTTATATGTATAAATAAATGGATGAAGTATACTATATATAATCTTTTCACTTTGGTATAATATGTATTTTTTAATTAACACTCAATTCATATTATCCTTATTATATCACCATTAACAAATAATTTAATGTTTGAAATCTTGTTTTTGACACATTATTTTATTGCTCACTGTCTTTTTCGGTCCGCATCTTACTATGGCACTATTTGTTTTCTTTCATATTTATTTTTGACATTATATATTTATTTATATAACACTATTAATTAATGTTTATTTTATTTTATTATTTTTTATTATTTTTACGTATTGTATAGTCTTCTTATTCACATTTTCGTAAACACATGATATGTACAGTATACTTCTTCCAAATTAATGTATATTTACTATACTGTGGTAATAATGAGATTTTAATATTTTTTGACATCGACTGTATTACAGAAATATGGGCACTTTTAAGATTGGATGTCTGTGAAGGATTCTGGGTCTATCTATACTCTAATATACAAACTTCTGATCCACATAAAGTAAATCACAATTTTTCCAAATTTTCCCTCGTTTATATTACCTGTTTCGTGTCCTGCGTGCTGGACGTTTTATCCTGGGTCCTCGTTCAGGCTGCTGATTGTACCCTTCTGCACGTGCACGGTTCGGAGCCACGCATACGCGGTCGGGTCTCGGCGGTCCGATACGTCGCTCTTGCGATGCTTCCGTCTGACACGCACTGTCACACAAGTCAGAACCTCATTGGTGCTGTGAGTACCAGCTGATCAATCACGCATTATATTTAAAACGGTGCAATGAATATGTATAAAAACGCCCCTTGATAAAGCCATCCACGCGAAACGCGCATCTGGGTTTCTTCACCTTGGAGCCACTGGACACTTGGAGCGACATGGGAGAGTTACTCATTCATCCTTTTTTTCTATAAACCTAATTACAGTTGTAGTATGGGAACCTTTTTCCCTGAGGTTTAGAAACGCCATGTATGATTGCTGGCGCCCTTTTGACTTGAATGTTTGAGTACTACACAGCATTGTTATAGATTACTAGTTCCTCCACAGATATCATTACAATATATACTTTGTCTGTGTTACGATCGGCTTTAAACTTTACTTCTGTATACCCTTCGTCGACATAGAATATTGCCACTCTAGCTACTTTTGATATGGCTATTTAGCCCTCCCTATTAGGCTGGGTTCACACGACCTGTTTCAGACGTAAACGAGGCGTATTATGCCTCGATTTATGTCTTAAAATAGGGCTACAATACGTCGGCAAACATCTGCCCATTCATTTGAATGGGTTTGCCGACGTACTGTGCAGACGACCTGTAATTTACGCGTCGTCGTTTGACAGCTGTCAAACGACGACGCGTAAATTGACTGCCTCGGCAAAGAAGTGCAGGACACTTCTTTGCAATGTAATTTGAGCCGTTCTTCATTGAAGTCAATGAAGAGCAGCTCAAGATTACAGGCGTCAAAGACGCTTCGCATAATACGAGGAGCAGCATTTACGTCTGAAACGACGCAGCTGTTTTCTCCTGAAAACAGTCTGTCTTTTCAGACGTAAAAGCCTCTCATCGTGTGCACATACCCTTAGAGCTCTTCTCTTGGCATCTATGGTTTTTCCTGTCCTATGTGCAGCTCATATACAGTTGTCCGATTTGAACTCTCGATTTTATTATTTTATTTTGTACTTGTCCAATAAAGTTTGAATTTTTCTATGCCTGTGGCATTTAAATCCAAAATAGTACATGACTCTTTTTTTCTTTTGTTTCAATATATGGTGGAGTTTCTATTTCAATACTGGGGAGGTTATTTACACTGCTGGTGACCTAGCCCCTCTTTACTGATTGTCCTGTGAGACATATGTTGATGTTAGTGTAATACAGTCGCAGCAAAGTGGATGAGATTTGAACAAAGCTCATCCACACACTGAATTAAAATCCGCAGCATGTCAATTTATGCTGTGGGATCGCTGGTTTTCTGTTGCAGGTTTTCCCCATTTAATTAATTGGGGAGGTAAAACCCGCAACAAATAGCAAATGTTGTGATTTTTGCGGCGGAAAAGCAGCGTTATCTGGGGCGTCACCCCTAAAAGTGCCTAGGGCAGCACCAACTCCAAATACGGCCCTGGAGATGGGAGGCGTATGTATAATAAATATGAATACTAGGGATTGGTTAATTAATGAATATCCACCTATAGTACTTTACTTCACAGATTAAGGTTAGTGAGGCGCATTTTAAAACGCATGGGTGGGCAGCAGGAGACTGGAGTGGAATCTGAAAGCTAAGTATATGGCCAAGTTCGTTATTTTGCAATTCCAAATTCATACATTTTTAAATTCCAGAAAGCCCCTTTCAATTATGTCATTCACTGTCGATAAAGGAGCTATGCATTATTGTAATGCTAGCATGAACCGGTGCCTGTACAGAATTATCTTGAACTGATTTTTACCATCTAATAAGTACCATGCAAACGTGTTTTTTTCTAAAATACATGAAAGTGCAAAAAAGTAAAGGATAAGCTTCTACGCTCTATATTTCTTAAGCCTTCTCCATATGATCATTTCTTTCTGCTTTGTACACTAGTCAAATACAGAACGGAAAAAGACTAAGTACCCCTGTGTATTCATTCTCTAAATATTGTGCTGTTAATTCATAGACTAGCCTTACCTGGACCAAATGATTGAACATCATCCCAACAGCTTAATATGACAGGCTGCAGTGTGATCATCCTAAAATATTGTAACAAAGAAGGAACATGCTGTGTGTTTGGTACCAAATAGTAGAGGAGTTGGAATATACAGCAGAAGAATTCAGCCAATCAGAACACAGGGATTAGCATGTGGAAAGGGTTTTAATTGCTGTAGTTTTATAGTAGAATAAATATCATTTTTATGCTAATCACTGTCTTGTGGTAGGCTACTATACTCTACGTTTCTTATAATCCATATTTAATGTCTCTTTGCTGCCAGACTGTATTATTACTCATCTTTTTATGTATTCACACAAGATAATAAAACTCTCAAATGCTGCGTTGAACATAAATAAAAAATGAGCCACCGTTGCTAGACCCCATCCCGTGAACAGTATTCAAGTTGTGATATTAGTCTCATAATTTTTAACTATAATGTTTGATAGAGTCTAACTGATAAAATTCACTCATGCACATTACTGCAAATACATGGCAACCTATAAGTGAATTGAATGCCTCAGCTTTACTGCCTGAATATTAAAAATGAGAAACTGTACAGAGATCAGGTAGTCATTGCATGTTCAAGCTGTTGATTCATGAAGCACCCTTTATGCACAAACATGTTTTAGGATTAGGACATACATCTGCATGTACTCAAGTTAACCCCTTAATGACCGGGCATGTTTGTACCTTAATGACCAAGCCAGATTGGTCAAATCTGGTATGTCTGACTTTATCAGAGAATAACTCTGTGAAAGTTTTGAATATCCAAGTAATTCTGACACTGTTTTTCCGTCACATGTTGTACTTTATTTTAGTGGTAAAAGTAGACTGATACGATTTGCGGAAATTAATTAAAAAATAGAAAAATGGAAGAAATTTTGTAAAAATTACCATTTTCCCCTATTTTTAACTGCAATATGTCACATATGTACACACATACTGTACAATTTTTTTTAATTAAATATATATTTCTATCTCTTTACTCTATTTTGGCAGCACTTTTGAAAAAATAAAATAAATTTTCAGCAATTTAGAGGACTTACAAATTGAATAATAATTTTATACATTTTGAAGTACATTTTGTTTTCCTGCACCAAGCCAGGTTTTCAGAGGCTCATAGGTGTCAGAATGGTGGAAACCCTCACAAATGACCCCATTTAGAAAACTAGACCCCTAAAGGTATTTACCTAGGGGTATAGTAAGTATTTTGAGCCCACAGTTTTTTGCTAAATTGAATACATAGCAGGTGAAAAAAAAAAATTCACTTTTTTTCATAAAAGTATCAGTTTGAAGACCAATTTCTTTGTAAAGCGACCATGAGAATGAAGAAACACACCACAAAATCTATCACCCTGTTTCTCCTGTTTTCAAAAATACCAACATTGTGGCCCTAATGCGCTGCCTGGACACACGGCAGGACCGAAAAGGAAGGGAGCACCCGGAGGCTTTCAGGACTCATATTTTGCTTGAAAATGTTTTAGGCCCCACTGTACATTTGGAGAGGCTTTGAGCTGCCAGAACGATAGAAACGCCCCATAAACGACCCCATTTAGAAAACTAGACCCCATAACGTAATTATTTAGGGGTATAGTAATTATTTTGACACCACAGTTCTTTGCTAAATTTAATGCATATCAGGTGAAAAAAATAATAATTTCACTTTTTTCATAAAAGTATTTGTTTGAAGACCGATTTCTTTGTAAAGCGAACATGAAAATGAAGAAACACAACCCAAAATCTATCATCCTCTTTCTCCTGTTTTCAAAAATACCCACATTGTGGCCCTAATGCGTTGTTTGGACACACGGCAGGGCCCCAAAGGAAGGGAACACAGGGAGGCTTTCAGGACTCATATTTTGCTTGAAAATGTTTTAGGCCCCACTGTACATTTGGAGAGGCTTTGAGCTGCCAGAACGATAGAAACTCCCCATAAACGACCCCATTTCGAAAACTAGACCCCTTAAGGTATTTATCTAGGGGTATAGTTAGCATTTTGACCACACAGGTTTTTCGCTAAATATATTGGAATTAGTCTGTAAAAATTAAAATGTACTTTCTTTCTGAAACAACATAGAAATTTTTATTATTTACAAGGAATAACGAAGAAAATGCACCGCAACATTTGTAAAGCAATGTCTCCCGATTACGACAATATCCCATATGTGGTAATAAACTGCTGTTTGGACCCACAACAGGGCTCAGAAGGGAAGGAGCGCCATTTGGATTTATGATTTTGCTGGAATCGTTTTCGGTGCCATGTCGCATTTGCAATGCACTGGAGGGAACAAAACAGTGGAAACCCACCAAAAGTGACCCCATTTTGGAAAAACCTTCAAGGAATTTTTCTAGGGGTATAGTGAGCATTTACACCCCACGGGTCTTTTGCAGAGTTTATTGGAATTAGGGCGCGAAAATTAATATCAACATTTTTTCCACTAAAATGTTGCATTTTCTCATTTTCACAAGGGATAAAGGAGGAAAAAAACAACCATTTTTTATAAAGCAATTTCTTCCGAGTACGGAAATACCCCACATGTGGTCAAAAGTTTTTTCATTAGAAATGAATTAACCCTTTCAGGACTGATCCATTTTTTGCTTTCATATTTTAGATTTTAACTCCCCGCCTTCCAAGAGCCATAACTTTTTTATTTTTCCATCAATAGAGCGGTGTGAGGGCTTATTTCTTGCGGGAGGAGCTGCAGTTTTTATTGGTGCCATTTTTTGGTACATAAAAAGTGATTCAAAAGTTGTATTACATTTTTTTTTTAGAGCGAAGGTGACAAAAAAAAATAAATAGTGATTTTGGCGGTTTCAATTATTATTTTTTTTTAAGGTGTTCACTGTGCAAATTAAATATTGGTATATTGTAATAGTTCGGACTTTTACGGACGTAGCGATACCAATTTTGTTTATTTTTTTTACATTACTTTAGAAGAAAAATGCGAAAAGGTGTTTTGTTTTTTTAACTTTTAAAAAAAATAATTCTCACTACTAATAACTATAATTCTTCTACACATTTTATTAATCAATCCCCTTAGGGGACTTGATCCAGCGATCATTGGATCACTGGTACAATATACTGCAATACTAATGTATTGCAGTATATTGTTATTCTTACAGGCTTCTGTAACAGAGCGATCGCTGTACCTGTCCGTTAGTACCGAGGGGACCTGCTGTAATACACAGCCGACACCCGCAGCGTATGGAGCGGGCTCAGCACGTGAGCCGGCTCCATACATCAACCGCCGCACCATGACCGGCAATTAAGTCATAGTGCGCAAAGGGGTTAATGCAGAGCGGATGGTTCAAAGTGAAAATTGCAATTTTCCACTGATACGCCATGTTAGTGCATAATATGTTGTGCCCAGTTTGTGCCACAGAAGACAAATACCTCAAAACGTTAAGCGGGTTCTCTCAGGTATGGCTACGCCATATGTGTGGGCGCAAACTGCTGCTTGGGCACGCTGCAGGGCTCAGAAGGGAGGGAACGCCATTTTGCTTTTGGAGCGCAGATTTTGCTTGGTAGTTTTTCTGTTTTGGGTTTCGCTGGTATTTCAGTTTATAATGTGGGGGCATATCTAATCTGTGCGGGGTATATGTAATCTGTGCGGGGTACATCAGGGTATATGTAATCTGTGCGGGGTACATCAGGGTATAATAAGAGGGTATAATAATGGGGTAAATAAATAATATTTCATAGATATGTGGCCGGTGTCGCACTGATAAATGGCGCCCGATCTTATCCGCTTTTGGAACACTCTGCACATTTTGCATCGCCATATTCTGAAAGCCAGAACTTCTTTATTTTTTCACCACCGGAGCTGTGTGAGGGCTTATTTATTGCGGGACAATCTGTCGTTTTCATTGTTACCATTTTGGGGTACATGCGATTTTTTTTGATCACTTTTTATTAAATTTTTTTGCAATCCTGAGCAAAAAACAGGAATTCTGACACAGTTTTTTAGGTTTTCCTTTTTGCGGCGCTCACCGTACGCTATAAATGACATTTTTACTTTATTCTGCGGGTCGGTACGATTATGGCGATACCAGATGTATATAGGTTTGGTCCTTTTTTTTAGCGTTTGCACAATAAAATGACTTATTTATTTAAAAAAAAAATCTGTGTCACCATATTCTGAGAGCCGTAATTTTTTAATTTTTTAGTCAAAAAAGCTGTGTAAGGGCTTGTTTTTTGCGGGACAGATAGAAGTTTTTATTGGTACTATTTTCGGGTACATGCGACTTTTTGATCACTTTTTATTCTTTATTTAGGGAGCGGTGGTGACCAAAAAAATTGCGATTCTGTCGTAGTTTTTTATTGATTTTTTTTGGGGTGTACATCGTGCGGGAAAAATAACATTATAGTTTTATAGTTGGGTTCGTTACGAACGCGGTGATACCACATATGTGTACTTTTTTAACGTGTTCATTTTTTTTCTATAATAAAAGTCTTATTATAGGGAAAAAAGCATTTTGTGTTTATATAACTTATAACTTTTATTTTTTAACACTTTTTTTAAAACATTTTTATTACTTTTTTTTACTTTTTTAACTTGTCCCACTAGGGGACACTTAGTCTTGCAGCTTTGATCGCTGCTAGAGTACATTACACTACACACGTAGTGTAATGTACTCTAACTGTCATTGTGACGTGACTGTCACACTGACAGGAAGCAGAGGAGGAACGGCCGGAGGCTGTTCCTCCGAGGCTTCCGTACATGGCAACCCGGAGGTCATTATCTGACCTCCGATTGCCGTGACAAGCATCGGTAGCCCCCACGATCACTTCGTGGGGGCTGCTGATGTGCTTCAAACCACTTACATGCGTCGCCGGCAATCCGTCGCCGCACTTAAGGGGTTAACTGCCGAAAGCAGCGGCGATGGTCCGCTGTCCGGCGAGACTGATGTCTCAGCTGTCTAGGACAGCTGTCAGCGCGGGTCTGTCACTCTGTGTTTACACAGAGTGACAGTTTGAAATGCAGACGAAAATGAACGTCATGGTGCGGGAACTAGCAGCCGACCATGACGTTTATTTTCGTCCTTGGTGGTTAAGGGGTTAAGCCCCTAAAAATAACAGGACAAAATGTACCATTCCCATATTTTTTTCGTTCTATGGACTAGGAGCTTTAATTTCAAATTCGTTCTATGGACTCCTGAGTCTGAGGACTGGCGGGAAGGTGTCCTTGAGGAGATAAGTGATGTCGAATACCTAAATCCAAAAGTATACTTCGTTCCATCTTAGACCATTACCAGTAATGAGGGAGGTTGAGGGGGTAATTACAACCCCACAAACACTTCACCAAATTGCATTGTCGATTCCCAGATAACAGGGGGAATGTAAATGGAAGTGTCCTTTTTATATATATATATATATATATATATATATATATATATACATTGTATGTATATATCTATTTTAAGGGAATTAGGTAGCGGAACAGTCGTCTCCTGGGGTATACGGGCACTCGATATCAAACACGCCAGTAAATTTCAGTCCGCACAGCAAAGATGTGGTACTACTGGCCTCAGCCAATTTTATTTACAGGTTGTACATGAATTAAAAAGAAAACAAATAAAAGTAAATTCTATGCCTGTCCGGCACTAACTATGCAGTCAGGTATCCTAACTAACACAGTGCAGGCCTAATGCCTGGCACCATAAACCATGCAGACCATACAACCTGTTATGAACGCAGTCGGTTTGCTCTCACAAGCTCCTCTCCCAAGGCTGAGAGAGAGTGTGACTGAACTGCAGCCTTTTTAAAGGGCTATCACACCTGACCCCTGATTAATAGCTAGACAGCCCAAGACCAGGACTGTGTGGATGGAGCGGGGACCAACCCATCTCTCCCCGCTCCAACAACCAGGCCCTTTTCCAGGTTTTAGATAAAACCTATTGCAGAGGGAGAACCTTATTCTCTGCTTAATTTAGTCCCTGGTTGTTTTCAGATAGCAGGACAGAAATCTTGGGGAAATATAGACCCCATCCACAACCTCTCCACATGGTCTGTCACACTATATATATGTATATTATCTCATGAGCAAGGGCTTTAAAGACACAGCCCTGGTCATCAGAAATGGCCTAAAAACAAAGCCGGACAATTAGTCATTGTCCTGCTTTGCTTCAAACTGATGGAGACAGGAGATTTTCTAATGACACAGTCGGCGCGATGACGTCATCCCGCCGACTGCGCCATTACGCGGGATGACGCCGTCTGGTCTCTGATCGCGATGACGTCATCCCGCCGACTGCGCCGTTACGCGGGATGACGCTGTCTGGTCTCTGATCAGTCTTGCGTCGCTGAAGGACGGCTGGGAATGGGGACAGGTGAGAATGTTTTTTTTTTTTTGGGGCAGCGTTGGGGGCAATATCTACAGGGGGCATTATCTACAGAGGGCATTGTAACTGGCACTATCTACAGGGGACATTATCTACAGAGGGCATTGTAATTGGCACTAACTACAGGGGGCATTGTGACTGACGCTATCTACAAGGGGTTTTATCTACAGAGGGCATTGTAACTGTCACTATCTACAGGGGTAATTATCTACAGAGGGCATTGTTACTGGCACTATCTACAGGGGGCATTGTGACTGGCCCAATCTACAAGGGGCATTATCTACAGAGTGCATTGTAACTGGCGCTATCTACAGGGGGCATTATCTACAGAGGGCATTGTAACTGGCACAATTTACAGGGGGCATTATGACTGGCACCATCTACAAGGGGACATTATCTACAGAGGGCTTTGTAATTAGCACTATCTACAGGGGGCATTGTAACTGGCACTATCTACAGGGGGCATTATCTACAGAGGGCATTGCAACTGGCACAATTTACAGGGGGCATTGTGACTGGCACCATCTACAAGGGCCATTATCTACAGAGGGCATTTTAACTGGCACTATCTACAGGGGGAATTGTGACTGATAGTTTTTGACACAATTTAATTAATGGCCTCAGTGTATAATACTATTATATTCAGGGGCGCAGTGTATAATACTATTATATTCAGGAGCACAGTGTATAGTACTATTATATTTAGGGGCACAGTGTATGGTAGTATTATATTCAGGGCACAGTGTATAATACTATTATATTCAGGAGCGCAGTGTATAGTACTATTATATGCAGGGGCACAGTGTATGGTATTATTGTATTCATGGGCACAGTGTATAGTACTATTATTTTCAGGGGCACAGTGTATAGTACTATTATATTCAGGGGCACAGTGTATAGTACTATTATATTCAGGGACACGGTGTATAGTACTATTATATTCAGGGGCACAGTGAATGGTACTATTGTATTCAGGGGCACAGTGTATGGTACTATTGTATTCTGGGCACAGTGTATTATACTATTATATTCAGGGGCACAGTGTATACCACTATTATAATCAGGGGCACAGTGTATGATACTATCATATTTAGAAGCATAGAGTGTGGCATCATTAGAATTTTATCTTCGTTTAAAGGTGCAGAAATGTTGGAAAAGTGAGGAGCTGCAAACTGCAGAAATGGGCCATGCCCGGGAGAAGTCATCATAGAGGTCTGGACCAGATGGAAAAGAAAAGAGAAAAAGAACAAAAAAGGATCTGAGACGTCACCTGTGAGTCACTCAATGTAAATGTTTATTCTCCCTGTGACTGATCAGTACTGTAGTCACTGTATGATCTGCAGCGAGATGACAGATGGTAGCATTCTTTTTTGTTAAACAGCAACTCCCAGCATATCCTAACCATTGTTCAGGCTGTACAGGGAGCTGTTGTTTTATGTTTTACAAATTTATACGGCAGGGTTTAAACTGAATTTGCAAATGATCTCTGTACTGAACTGTATTTTGTTCTGGTGCTGTATATTTGTACTGAGCTTTGTTCTGGTGCTGTATATATGTACTGAGCTTTGTCCTGGTGCTGTATTTATGTACTGAGTTTGGTTCTGGGCATTTATATATGTACTGAGCTTGGCTCTTGTGCTGTATTTATGTACTGAGCTTTGTTCTGGTGCTGTATTTAAGTACTGAGCTTGGTTCTGCTGTTGTATATATTTAATGAGCTTGGTTCTTGGGCTGTATTTATGTACTGAGCTTGGTTCTGGAGTTATATCTATGTACTGAGCTTGGTTCTGGTGCTGTATATATGTACTAATCTTGGTTATGGAGTTATATATATGTACTGAGCTTGGTTCTGGTGCAGTATATATGTACTGAGCTTGGTTCTGGAGTTATACAGTATATATGTACTGAGCTTAGTTCTCACACTTTAATTATCTACTGAGCTTTGTTCTGGTGCTGTATATATGTACTGTGATTGGTTCTGGCACTGTATTTATGTTCTGAGCTTGGGTCAGGTGCTGTATATATATATATATATATATATATATATATATACTGAGCTTTGTTCTGGTGTTGTATATAAGTACTGACCTTGTTTCTGCTGCTGTATTTATGTACTGAGCTTTGTTCTGGTGCTGTATATATGTACTGAGCTTGATTCTGGGGCTGTATATATGTACTGAGCTTGGTACTGGGTCTGTATCTTTGTACTGTGCTTGGTTCTGGGGCTGTATATATTTACCTTATCTTAACCTCTTAACGCCGAAGGACGGATATATCCGTCCTCAGCAGCTGCTAGTTCGCGCAGGAGGACGGATATATCCGTCCTGTGATGGCGCGGGTACTGCCACTGTACCCACGCGATCAGCGGCAGGAGCACGGCTGTTATACACAGCATGGCTCCTGCTGCAACTGCCGGAATCGAAGCACGCTCCGATTCCGGCAGTTTAACCCATTAAATGCCGCTGTCAATAGTGACAGCGGCATCTAATGTGTTTGACAGAGGGAGGGAGCTCCCTCTGTCACCCCATCGGCGCCCCCGCAAAGAAATCGCGGGTCGCCGTCGGGTTTCCATGGCAGCGGGGGTCTAACAAAGACCCCCAGGTCTGCCTTCAGCATCTGCCTGTTAGGCGATGCCGGAGGCATGACCTAACAGGTTGCCTGTCAGTTTTACACTGACAGGCAATAATGCTTTGGTATACTAAGTATACCAAAGCATTATATATGCGATCGGCACATCGCATAGTGAAGTCCCCTAGTGGGACTAAAAAAAAAAATGTCAATCAGTTAAATAAAGTTGGTGAAAAAAAAAATAATAATAATTACAGTGAAAATCAAATAAAACAACTTTTTTTGCCCAAAAAGTGGTTTTATTTAGTAAAAGTGTCAAAACAAATAACACATACACATATATGGTATCCCTGCGATCGTAACAACTTGACCAATAAAATGAACACATTAATTAAACCGCCGGATGAACGGCGTCCAAAAAAAACGCAAAAACAACGGCAAAATCCTCTCTTTTCTCCCATTCCCCCCCATAAAAAATTAAATAAAAGTTAATCTATAAGTCCTATGTACCCCAAAATAGTACTAATGAAAACTACACATTGGCCCGCAAAAATCAAGCCCACGTACGACCACATCGACAGAAAAATAAAAACGTTACGGCTTTTGGAACGCGGCGATGCAAAAACAAGTAATTTTTTTCTAAAAGGCTTTTTATTGTGCAAACGTAGGAAAACATATAAAACCTTTACATATTTGGTATCCCCGTAATCGTGCCGACCCATAGAATAAAGTGAACATGTTATTTACGCTGCATAGTAAACGGCGTAAACTTATAACGTGAAAATTAATGCTGGAATAGCTGCTTATTTTCAATTCTCTCCTAAAATAAAGTTAATAAAAGTTAATCGATATATTAGAAGCATCTAAAAATGGTGCAATTACAAAATACAACTCGTCCCGCAAAAAACAAGCCCTTATACGGCTATATAGACGGAATACAAAAACAGTTACGACTCTTGGAATGCGACCATGAAAAAGCAAAAAATAATCCTTGGTCATTAACGTGCAAAATGGCCCGGTCATTAAGGGGTTAAGGTAAGAGTAGATGTTAAATCTAATTTTACCTTAAAAGAAGGTAAATATATACAGTAAAAACTAAGCCCAAAAAACCATGGAGGAATCTCAGTTTTTTCCAATTCACCAATTATATTGTACTTTAAATGGTGCCAATAAAAACGACAACTACTCCCGCAAAAAAATAATTTCTTCACACACACCACTCTATTGACGTAAAAATAAAAAAGTTATAAAGCTCCTGACCTCTTTAGTGTCTCAAAGTATTCTGCTGTTTCTCCTCTGTATGGCTCATTCTGCTTTTACAGCAAATTCAAAACCGTGCCAGATCTGTGGCTGCCTAAACAGAAATCTGCAAATATATACGGTACAGCGTCTTCAAAGTTCTGTGTTCAGAGTTCGGGGGGCGGGGGGCTCAGACTTTAAAAAGTGCCCGGGGCCCATGGTACACTTAATCCGCCTCTGCTAGTCCTATTGCGCAAGCCCAGATACTTAGTCAAAGGGTCTAAAAAATCACTATGAGTGAAAGATAAAGACCCTACGTAACTATCAATTTGAGCACAGTGATCAAGTCTAGGTACTTATATAGTAAAAAAAATGGAGCCAATATGGAAACTAAAGGACTAATCCTTTAGAGACTATTCTTATAAATAAGACTATGGTAAGATGAGTGTAAGAAGTACATAAATATATATGATCATAATAATATATGGTCAGTATATGGCGTGATCTTGAAGGGGCCTAGAGGATATCTGTGCCACAAATTGGAAATATATATATTCAGAGAGTAATGAAGAAAAAGATTTTAAAGAAAATAGAGGAAAGGAGAAGATGGAAAGTTTACAGTCATTAACCCCTTCGCGCTCAGGTCAGTAATAGTACGTCCTGCTAAGTAGAACGTTCGCGCTCAGGTCAGTACTATTACTGACCTAAGTAAACACGGCGCCATTTAATCCCGGCGCGTGCTTGAGCTGTGATAACTGCTGTTTCTGACAGCAGGCTATCACAGCTTAGTGTGCAGGGACCGATCGCGGTGGTCCCCGCCGATTAACCCCTTAGAAGCCGCGTTCAATAGCGATCGCGGCTTCTTAGGGGTTAAGCTGCCATCGCCGGCCTGCTACACGATAGCGGGCCGTGATGGCTACTATGGCAACCAGAATCCTAACAATGGACTCTGGCTACGCCATCGACGGAAGCCTAGTGGGTCCTGACAAAATCAGGACCCACTATGCTTGCTGTCAGCGAACAGCTGACAGCTCTAATACACTGCACTACGCATGTAGTGCAGTGTATTAGAATAGCGATCAGAGCCTCCTGCCCTCATGTCCCCTAGTGGGACAAAGTAAAAAAAGTGTAAAAAAGTAAAAAAAAGTTGTGTAAAAATAAGAAAATAAAAGATTTAAAAGTAATAAAAGTAAAATCCCCCTTTTTCCCTTATCAGTTCTTTATTATTAATAAAAATATATAAATAAACAAATAAACTATACATAATTGGTATCGCCGCGTCCGTAACGGCCTGAACTACAAAACGATGTCGTTATTTATCCTGCGCGGTGAACGCCGTAAGAGAAAATAATAATAAACCGTACCACAATCACAATTGTTTGGTCACTTCACCTCCCAAAAAATGGAATAAAAAGAGATCAAAAAGTCGCATGTACCTAAAAATGGTACTGATCGAAACTACAGCTCGTTACGCAAAAAATAAGTCCTAGCACGACTTTCCTGATGGAAAAATAAAACAGTTATGGCTCTTAGAATAAGGCAACACAAAAAATGTATTATATTTTACAAAATGTATTTTATTGTGCAAACGCCATAAGACATAAAATAAAACTATAAACATCTGGTATCGCCGTAATCGTATCGCCCCGCAGAATAAAGTGAATATGTCATTTATAGCGCACGGTGAACGCTGTAAAAAAAATTGAATAAAAAACAATAGTAAAATTGCTGTTTTTTTAGTCACCACGCCACCTAAAATTAGAATAAAAACTGATCAAAAAGTCGCATGCACCCCAAGAAAACTGCAATGGATTCCTCAAGGTCTCTAATTTCCAAAAAGGGGTCACTTATGGGGGGTTTCCACTGTTTTAGCACCACAAGACCTCTTCAAACCGGACATGGTGCCTAATAAATTAAATTAAATTAATTAAATGTCACCTCTACTTTGCTCTAAATTCCTGTGAAACGCCTAAAGGGTTAATAAACTTTTTAAATGCTGTTGTGAATACTTTGAGGGGTCTAGTTTCTGAAATGGGGTGTTTGATAGGGGTGTCTAATATATGGGCCCCTCAAAGTAACTTCAGAACTGAGCTGGAAACTAAAAAATAAAATAAAAATGAGGCAATACTTCGCTTCTTACATTATACTCATAATGAGCCGTGCCCAACCCGAGATGACCCCAGTTTTGACCGTTTGTATAAACGGAGACCCCTATTAGACCATTTCAGTGCCCGGTTTTCCCAAGCATTCACCCCCGAGAAGTGTATTTCTATAGATGAATCCCTGGTACATTTGAAAGGGCGGCTTCAATTCCGCGAGTACCTGCCGGGTAAGAGGGCAAGGTATGGCGTGAAGATGTATAAGCTGTGCGAGAGTGCATCCGGGTATACCTACAAATTTAGGATATATGAAGGGAAGGACACCAGTTCTCAGCCCCCAGAATGCCCCCCCTTACTGGGAGTTAATACAAAAATTGTGTGGGATTTGGTGCACCCACTGCTGGACCAGGGTTACCACCTCTACCTGGATAATTTTTATACCAGCATCCCACTCTTCAACTGCCTCGCTTCCAGAAGTCCTGCGGCATGCGGCACTGCTAGAAGAAACCTGAGAGGCCTCCCTACGACTCTGCTTGGGCAAACACTCAGAAGGGGTGAGAGCAGGGCACAATCTAGCAGCAACATATTGTGTGTCAAGTACAAGACCAGGGAGATGCCACACCAGTACCCATGTACCTGTACGAGGTACCAGTACAGGGACCCCCAAACTAGACTGCATCCTGGACTACAATAGGTACATGGGAGGGGTGGACTTGTCAGATCAAGTCCTGAAGCCTTACAGTACTTCTGGTCTGGAAGCGGGGCCACAGGCATCGTACCAGGGCAACACTTTTTAGGAGAAGTTCCCCAAACTGGCAAGAAGGGAAAAAGTCAAAAGAGGTGCAGAGTCTGCTATAAGAGGGGGATAAGGAAGGACACAATATATCAATGTGACGCGTGTCCCGAAAAACCAGAGCTCTGTATGAAAGAGTGTTTTCAAATTTATCATCCATCCCTTTATTTTTAATTTACCCCAGTTTTACTCGCTCTGATCCACTTCGCACAGCTTACCCCTCCTTATCTTTCCCCTCTGAGCCCTGCTGCGTGCCCAGGCAGCTGATAACAGCCACATGTAGGGTATTGCCGTACTTGGGAGAGCCAACATTACAGTTTATGAGGTGTATATCTCCGGTGGTGCATGCTGGGCACAATATATCGGACACTGAATGGTCATATATGTATAGAAAATTGCAAATTTCACTCTGCACCAACTGCTGCACATTATCTTTTACACAATACCTGTGGGGTCAAAATGCTCACTACACCTCTAGATGAATTCCTTAAGGGGTGTCGTTTTTAAAACGGGGTCACTTCTCGGGGGTTTCAACTGTACTGATACCTCAGGGGCTTCTGCACACACGACTTAGCACCAGAAAATTCCCAGTAGGCCACATGGTGGTCCTTTCCTTCTGAGCCCTCCCACGGGCCCAAACGGCAGTTTATCACCACAAACAGGGTATTGCCGCACTCAGGACAAATTGGGCAACAAAATGCGGTATTTTATTCCTTGTGAAAATAAGAAATTTTGAGCCAAAACTACCTCTTATTGGAAAAAAAATACATTTTTTTTAATTCACAGCCCAATTCAAATAAATTCTGTGAAAAAACTGTGGAGTCTAAATGGTCACAACACCCATAAATGAATTCCTTGAGGGGTGTAGTTTCCAAAATGGGGTCACTTCTGGTGGGTTTCCATTGCTTTGATACCTTTGGGGCTCTGCAAATGCGACATGGCACCCGAAAACCAATCCAGCAAAATCTGTGCTCCAAAGAACACATAGCGCTCCTTTCCTTCTAATACCTCCCATGGGCCCAAACGGCAGTTTATGGCCACAAATAGGGTATTGCCGCACTCAGGACAAATTTGGCAACAAAATGGGGTATTTTATTCGTTGTGAAAATCAGACATTTTGAGCCAAAACTACATCTTATTGGAAAAAAGTTTTTTTTTTTAAATTCACAGCCCAATTCAAATAAGTTCTGTGAAAAAAACTGTGGGGTCTAAATGGTCACAACACCCATAAATAAATTCCTTGAGGGGTTTTGTTTCCAAAATGGGGTCACTTTTGGTGGGTTTCCATTGCTTTGATACCTCTGAGGCTCTGCAAATGCGACATGGCACCCGAAAACCAATCCAGCAAAATCTGGACTCCAACAAACACATAGCGCTCCTTTCCTTCTGATGCCTCCCATGGGCCCAAACAGCAGTTTATCACCACAAATGGGGTATTGCCGCACTCAGGACAAATTGGGCAACAAAATGGGGCATTTTGTTCCCTGTGAAAATAAGAAATTCTGATCAAAAATGACATCTTATTGGAAAAATTGTTATTCTTTTAATTTCACAGCCCAATTCAAATACGCGCTGTGAAAAAACTACGGGGTCAAAATGGTAACAATAACCATAAATTAATTCCTTGAGGGGTGCAGTTTCCAAAATGGGGTCAGTTTTGGGGGATTCCTACTGTTTTGGCACCTCAACACCTCTCTAAACCTGGCATGCTGCCTAAAATATATGCTAATAAAAAAGCACCACCAAAATGCACTAGGTGCTTCTTTGCTTCTGGGGCTTGTGTTTTAGTCCACGAGCGCACTAGAGCCACATGTGGGATATTTCTAAAAATTGAAGAATCTGGACAATACATATTTAGTAGTGTTTATCTGGTAAAACCTTCTTTGTTACAGAAAAAAAATAGAATAAAATTGAAATTCAGAAATAAAAACGAAATTTGCAAATTTCACCTCCACTTTGCTTTAATTCCTGTGAAATGCCTGAAGGGTTAAAAAACTTTCTAAATGCTGTTTTGAATACTTTGAGGGGTCTAGTTTTTAAAATTGGGTGCTTTATGGGGGTTTCTAATACATAGGCCCCTCAAAGCCACTTCAGAACTGAACAGGTACCTTAAAAAAAAGGCTTTTGAAATTTTCTTAAAAATATGAGAAATTGCTGTTTATGTTCTAAGCCTTGTAACGTCCAAGAAAAATAAAATAATGTTCAAAAAACTATGCCAATCTAAAGTAGACATATGGGAAATGTGAACTAGTGACCATTGTGGGTGGTATAACCGTCTGTTTTTCAAGCAGATGCATTTAAATTCTGAAAAATGCTATTTTTTCTAAATTTTCTCTAAATTTTGCAATTTTTCTCAAATAAAGACTGAATATATCGACCAAATTTTACCACGAACATGAAGCCCAAAGTGTCATGAGAAAACAATCTCGGAATCGCTTGGATAGGTTTAAGCATTCCGACGTTATTACCACATAAAGTGAAATATGTCAGATTTGAAAAATTGGCTCTGAGCCTTAAGGCCCAAACTAGGCTGCGTCCTTAAGGGGTTAAACAATAAACAGTGGTTCGATCTTGGATCCAAAGCTAAGATGGCTGACTAATTGTTTTAGTCAATAAACATTAAATAACATAAAATAGTACTTATTGAGATATGATATCAAGTCAAAGTGAATGGCAGTTTATTATAGAAAGGCCATAGAATAGAAACAGTATGTCAAAGAAAGGCCATAAAGGTAAAACCTTCATTGAGTCCATTTGGACTTAAAGGTGTTGTCTAGGAATAAATTAAATTTATATTTTAACTTAATTGTAAATATTTAAGTACATTTATAATATACTTTAAATATAAGGACTTACCAGGTTAGGTAAAGAGTTAGGCGCCATAAGCAAGTGTCCAATGCGCCTCATTATATATAAATAACACAGCAAAACTTCATATAATCATGAAAGACTGAGAGGAGGAGAAGTCATTACGCCACAAATAAAGTAGAAAAATAGCAAAATTTTATTAGGACATACAGTACAAAATATCAAGAGCATTGAAAATTGGGATATAGCGCCCACCACGGACACACAGTCCCTGGCAAAGAATCACTGTCCAGTATAGATCACAGGTAACACAGTCTGACTAATATAATGCCTGCACAAATATGAACTAGTAATGAAAAACAAAATTATTAGGAATTTACCGCAACAAAGAGTCAGCTCAAATAGCCCTATTGCTTGCAACATTACTAGAAAGTAACACATTAGTGCCCATAGTTAATTTGCGCTTTGCAGAGGTAGATAAAAAAGACCTGGACCAGAATGTCAAAGTGGGACTACAACTGCCAGAGAAACGGTCAAATGTGTATAACCCATGTTGAGTCACAATGGGTCTCTATCAGATATGGAGAATATGTTGGTGGGCTTACCCATAAAGATGGACGTGGTAAGGCCCCGCACTGTAGCCTGAAAGTGTTGGGGCGCATTCAGAAGAAAATAAACTGTATTTATCTTTTGGAGCGTAGATTTTTCTGGAATGGTTTGCGAACAGCATGTTGCATTTGCAAAACCACTGATGTACCAAACAAAAGTGACCCCGTTTTAGAAACTACACCCCTAAAGGCATTTATCAAGGGGTGTAGTGAGAATTTAGACTCCACAGGTGTTTTTCAGAAATGAATACGCAGTGGATGGTGCAAAGTAAAAATTGCAATTTCTCCACTGATCTGCCTAATCACCGCACAATATGCTGTGCCCCTAGAGAATCTTACCCCAAAGATTGTTAAGCGGGTTCTCCCGGGTATGGTAATGCCTTACTTGTGGACATAAATTGCTGTTTGGGCACACTGTAGGGATATGAAGGGAAAGACCGCCATTTTGAACATGGATTTTGCTTGGTAGTTTTTCTGTTTGGGGTTTTGCTGGTATTTCAGCTTATAATGTGGGGGGTATATGTAATCTGTGCGGAGTACATCAGGGCATAATAAGAGGGTATAAAAATTGGGTAAATAATACAATTATCCATAGATGTGTGGTACGATGTGAAGCAATCCGTTATGCACAGGTCGGTGTCACACTGATAAACGGTTTTCTTTCTTATCCCCATTTTGTAACACTCTGCACCTTTTGGGGACTTTTGGGAAATATTGCTGGGAAAGTTTTGCGCTGGTATAATACGGGCACCCTCGCTTCCAGCGGATGTGCTATGTCCATTCCCTTTTCTAGTTCCTCAATACTAGGGCCCTGAAACTGATGGAATATTCCCCTCCGGCCTGCGCATTGAGATGTTATTTCATCACCGCATTACTAGTGCCATAACTTTTTTGTTTTTCAGTTGATTGAGCGGTGTGCGGGCTTGTTTTTTTGCGAGACGGGCTGTAGATTTTATTGGTACCATTTTAGAACACATACGACTTTTTGATCACTTTTTATTTCATTTTTTGGTAAAGGAAATTACCAAAAACAAGCAATTCTGGAATAGTTTTTTATTGGGTTTTTTTTCGGCATCCACAGTGCGCCCTAAATTACATGTTAGCTTTATTCTGCGGGTCGATACGATTACGGCGATACCAAATTTATATAGTTTTTTTTATGTATTGCAGCTTTTGCACAAATAAAATCACTTTTTTTATAAAATCATTTGTTTTCTGTGTCGACATAGTGTAAGACCCATAACTTTTTTATTTTTGCGTGCACAAAGCGCTGTCAGGGATTATTTTTTGCGGGACGGATTGTCATTTTTTACTAGTACTATTTTGGAGTAAATGTGACTTTTTGATCACTTTTTATAGCATTTTTTGGAAGGAGATGTGACCTAAAAACAAAGATTCTGGCGTTGTTTTTCATGGTTATTTTTACGGCGTTCACCGTGCGGGATAAATTACATAATTGTTTTGTAGTTTGGGTCGTTACGTAAGCGGCGATACCAATTATGTATCGTTTTTTTATGTATTGCGGCTTTTGCACAATAAAATCACTTTTTTTATAAAATAATTTGTTTTCTGTGTCGCCATATTCTAAGACCCATAACTTTTTTATTTTTGTGTGCACAAAGCGGTGTCAGGGATTATTTTTTGCAGGATGGATTGCCGTTTTTATTAGTACTATTTTGGAGTAAATGTGACTTTTTGATCACTTTTTATAGTATTTTTTGGAAGGAGATGTGACCTAAAAACAAAGATTCTGGCGTTGTTTTTCATGTTTTTTTTTTACGGCGTTCACCGTGCGGGATAAATGACATAATAGTTTTGTAGTTTGGGTCGTTACGGACGCGGCAATACCAATTATGTATAGTTTTTTTAATTTTTACGGATTTTCCCATAATAAAAGACTTACTATGGGAAAAAGTCTGTTTAGCTTTATTTTTATTTGAAATGTGTGTGTTTTTATTGTTTTACCACATTTTTATTAACTTTTTTTACTTGTCCCACTAGGGGACATGAGAGCCTGATGCCCCGATCGCTACTCTAAAACACTGGACTACATACGTAGTGCAGGGTATTAGCGCTGTCGGTTATTCACTGAGAGCAAGCCTCATCGGCTCCCGTACAAGGCAGACTCGGACGCCATTTTCTATTGAGCGCAGCATCTGAGGGGTTAATCTGCCGGATCGTAGAATAGCTCCGGTCCTGGCAGTTACAGGAGGGTGCCAGCTGTATAATACAGCTGTCACCCCGCGGTGATGGTGCCGGCTCTGCTCCTGAGCCCGCACCATCACTGCACCGTACCTATAAGGCGCTTTGCGGGAACACCTTCCCGGCAGCGCCGTATAGATATGGCGGATGTCGGGAAGGGGTTAAATGAATCAGAATTACACTCTATACATTGTTAATGTGCTAAATGACTATTCTAGCTGCAAACGTCTGGTTTTTAATGCAATATCTACATAGGTGTATAGAGGCCCATTTCCAGCAACCATCACTCCAGTGTTCTAATGGTACATTGTGTTTGCTAACTGTGTTAGAAGGCTAATGGATGATTAGAATGATTAGAAAACACTTGAAAACCCTTGTGCAATTATGTTAGCACTGCTGTAAACAGTTTTGCTGTTTAGAGGAGCTATAAAACTGACCTTCCTTTGAGCTAGTTGAGAATCTGGAGCATTACATTTGTGGGTTCGATTAAACTCTCAAAATGGCTAGAAAAAGAGAGCTTTCATGGGAAACTCGAAAGTCTATTCTTGTTCTTAGAAATAAAGGCTATTCCATGCGAGAAATTGCCAAGAAACAGAAGATTTCCTACAACGGTGTGTACTACTCCCTTCAAAGGACAGCACACACAGGCTATAACCAGAGTAGAAAGAGAAGTGGGAGGCCCCGCTGCACAACTGAGCAACAAGACAAGTACATTAGAGTCTCTAGTTTGAGAAATAGACGCCTCACAGGTCGTCAACTGGCAGCTTCATTAAATAGTACCCGCAAAACGCCAGTGTCAACGTCTACAGTGAAGAGACGACTCCGGGATGCTGGCCTTCAGGGCAGAGTGGCAAATAAAAAGCCATATCTGAGACTGGCTAATAAAAGGAAAAGATTAATATGGGCAAAAGCACACAGACGAATCGAAGTTTGAGGTGTTTGGATCACACAGAAGAACATTTGTGAGACGCAGAACAACTGAAAAGATGCTGGAAGAGTGCCTGACGCCATCTGTCAAGCATGGTGGAGGTAATGTGATGTTCTGGGGTTGCTTTGGTGCTGGTAAAGTGGGAGATTTGTACAAGGTAAAAGGGATTTTGAATAAGGAAGGCTATCACTCCATTTTGCAACGCCATGCCATACCCTGTGGACAGCGCTTGATTGGAGCCAATTTCATCCTACAACAGGACAATGACCCAAAGCATACCTCCAAATTATGCAAGAACTATTTAGAGAAGAAGCAGGCAGCTGGTATTCTATCTGTAATGGAGTGGTCAGCGCAGTCACCAGATCTCAACCCCATAGAGCTGTTGTGGGAGCAGCTTGACCGTATGGTACGCAAGAAGTGCCCATAAAGCCAATCCAACTTGTGGGAGGGGCTTCTGGAAGCATGGGGTGAAATTTCTCCTGATTACCTCAGCAAATTAACAGCTAGAATGCCAAAGGTCTGCAATGCTGTAATTGCTGCAAATCTAGCATTCTTTGACGAAAGCAAAGTTTGAAGGAAAAAATTATTATTTCAAATAAAAATCATTATTTCTAACCTTGTCAATGTCCTGACTATATTGTCTAGTCATTTTGCAACTCATTTGATAAATATAAGTGTGAGTTTTCATGGAAAACACAAAATTGTCTGGGTGACCCCAAACTTTTGAACGGTAGTGTATCTCGGAGTTCCCGCACTCCCTGCCCTCTCATCTCCCACGCCGCCCCCATGGCTGGCCCCCACCATCCCGCAGCCCACACCCGTGCCCCCCTCACGACCTGCCCCCAGCAGCGGCACCCCCATGATGGTATATACAGTTATTACAGGGGTTATATAAATACAGGGATGATGGGGGTTATATACAGGAATGACGGGGCCATCCTCCCTGAATATAACTCCCATCGTCCCTGTGCATAACCCCCATCATCCCTGTGTATTACCCCCATCAACACTGTATATAACCCCCATTATCCCTGTATATAACCCCCATCATCCCTGTGTATTACCCCATCATTCCTGTAAATAACCCCCATCATCTCTGTGTATTACCTCATCATCCGTGTATTACCTCATCATCCCTGTGGATGATGAGGTAATACACGGATGATGGGGGTTATATACATGGATGATGAGGTAGTACACAGGGATTATGGAGGTTATACACAGGGACGATGAGCTAATACACAGGGATGATGTCGGTTATATACAGGGATGATGAGGTAATACATGGATGATGAGGTAATACACAGGGATAATGGGGGTTATACACAGGGATGATGTCGGTTATATACAGGGATGATGAGGTAATACACGATGATGAGGTAATACACAGGGATGATGGGGGTTATACACAGGGATGATGAGGTAATACACGGATGATGAGGTAATACACAGGGATGATGGGGGTTATACACAGGGATGATAAGGTAATACACAAGGATAATCGGGGTTATATACAGGGATGATGAAGTAATACACAGGGGTGATGAGATAATACACAGGGATCATCGGGGTTATATACAGGGATGATGAGTTAATACACAGGGATGATAGGGGTTACATATAGGTTGCATACAGGGATTATGGAGTTATATCATCCCTGTGTATAACCCATCATCCCTGTGTATTACATCATCATCCCTGTATATAACCCCCGATGATCCCTGTGTATTACCTCATCATCTTTGTATATAACCCCCATCATCCCTGTGTATTACCTCATCATCCGTGTATTACCTCATCATCCCTGTGGATGATGAGGTAATGCACAGGGATGATGGGGGTTATTTACAGGGATGATGAGTTAATACACGGATGATGAGGTAATACACAGGGACGATGGGGGTTATACACAGGGATGATAAGGTAATACACAAGGATAATCGGGGTTATATACAGGGATCATGAGTTAATACACAGGGATGATAGGTTTTACATATAGGTTGCATACAGGTATGATGGAGTTATATCATCCCTGTGTATAACCCATCATCCCTGTGTATTACATCATCATCCCTGTATATAAACCCGATGATCATTGTGTATTACCTCATCATCCTTGTATATAACAGCCATCATCCCTGTGTATTACCTCATCATCCGTGTATTACCTCATCATCCCTGTGGATGATGAGGTAATACACAGGGATGATGGGGTTATATACAGGGATGATGAGTTAATACACGGATGATGAGGGTTATATACAGGGATGATGAGATAATACACAGGGATGATCAGGGTTATCTATAGGTTTTATACAGGTGTGATGGAGTTATATCATCCCTGTGTATAACCTCCCATCATTCCTGTGTATTACATCATCATCCCCTTTATAACCCCATCATCCATGTGTATAACCACAACTTCCCTATGTATTACCCCAACATCCCTGTGTATTACCCCCACATTCATGTATATAACCCCCTCCCCCTGTGTGATTATTACTGTGTGTGTGTGACAGTGAAGGGAGCTGGGTGACTGTAATTAGAGCAGGGAATGACCCTGTGAATTTAGAGGGGCGTGGCAGTATGCAAATAGATGAGATGCTGTGGAGGGAGGAAGGGGGATGTAATCTGTCTGCTCAGATGCAGCAAGGGATCATGGGTATGGTGGATTACAAGACAGGAAACAGCCAGGACCAGTAGCAAGGGATGTTAACAAACAGAAAGAGCAGCAGTGAAGATGGAGATCAAACAGAAACTGGTTAGAAAGTGTGTAGGGGGTTTTAGGGAAGCCAAACCAAGGCTGGGGGACACTTTTAGAATTTTTTTTTCCTGGCCAACCCCTTTAAAGAGAACCTTTAAGCTAAGTGCAGCATGTAATGGGCAGGGCTTCACAAACCCTGTCTCACTTTAAATAATTTTTCTATCTTCCTCCGTTATTTACATATCGGTGCCGTTATATTTGGCTCCCGATATGTAAATAAGCCCCTGAACTGTCAATGGGGCTTTCTATCTAACTAAATGGCAAGGGGGCGTGAGGTCTTCGCTCTGACACTGTCCAATCTGTAAGCATTGAGTCTTTGAACCCATTAGTGACCACCCATTAGTGTTTTTACGGCGACCACTAACAGGCTTTATCCCGATGCAATAGACTTTTTACGGCGCTGCATCGGAATAAATAAATCTCCCTGTTAAATCTCCCTGTTCTCAGCTAACCAAGGTAGCTTAGAGCAGGGATCAGCCCTGCTCTAACGGGCGAGATCGATATCAGTATCGATCTCGCTAGTTTAACCCCTCAGATGCGGCACTCAATAACGAGCTCTGCATCTGAGTGGTTTTGAGGAGTGGGAGGGAGCTCCCTCTCTCACCCCACTGGCACCCTGTGTAAGATCGCAGGGTGTCGGTGGTTTCTATGGCAGCCGGGGGGCCTAATAAAGGCCCCCAGGTCTGCCAGTAGTTATGCCTGCTAGGCCATGCCTACACGGACAGGCACTAATACACTGCAATACAAAAGTATTTCAGTGTATTATAAAAGCAATCAGGTGATCGCATAGTGAAGTCCCCTAGTGGGACCAGTAAAAAAGTTTAAAAAAAAGCTTAATAAAGTTAATAAAAAAAATAAGTTAAAAAAAAAGTAAAAACCCACTTTTTTCCTTTACAAAATGCTTTATTATACAAAAAACAAAACAAAACGTTAAACATATGTGGTATCGTTGCGTCCATAACGACCACAACTATAGAGTTATTACATTATTTAACCCGCACGATGCACGCCGTAAAAAATAAAATAAAAAACAATGCAAAAATTGCTATTTTCTGTGAAACCTGCCTTAAAAAAAATGTGATAAAAAGTGATCAAAAAGTCGCATCTACTCCAAAATGGTACCATTAAAAACTACCTAAAAAAAGGTCTCATACAGCGGCATCGGTGGAAAAATAAAAAAAGTCATGGCTCTTGAAATATGGAGAAACCAAAAATAATAATATTGAACAGAGTGTTATTACTGTGTAAAAGTAGGTAAACATACAAAATCTATATAAATTTGGTACTGTTGCAGTTGCAACAACCCGCTGAATAAAGTTATTGTGTTACTTATACCACACGGTAAACGGCGTCAAATTTAGGACACAAAAAAGTGTGGTGAGATTGCTGTTTTTTTTCTATTCCACCCAAAAAAAAGTTGATAAAAGTTAATCAATAAATTCTATGTACCCCAAAATGCTGCTATTCAAAAATACTTGTCCCGCAAAAGAACAAGACCTTATACAGCTATGTCGATGCAAAAATAAAAAAGTTATAGCTCTTTGAATGAGACGATGGAAAAACTTAAAAAATAGCTTAGTCATTAAAGCGCAAAATAGGCTGGTCACTGAGGGGTTAAAATACATGTAGTTTGTTTACTTTACTTATAATAGCATTAATCCCTTCCCGCACCTTGACGTAACTGCACGTCAATGTGTGCAGTAAGTTCGCGCACCTTGACGTGCAGTTACGTCTGTGCTTTAACAGTTAACCGCCGCGCGGCGCTACACCGCAGCGGCGGTTAACTGTGCAGGGTGTCTGCCCTGCATTCCCCGTTGCCGAGTAGCGGCCTATCGCCGCTGATTTCGGCAGTTAACCCCTTAATTGTGGCGTTCGATTTGAACGCCACAATTAAGGTGTTTAGCGCCGATTGGCATCCCCCATGTGAAATTACGGGGGCTGGCGATCGTACCCATGGCAACCGGACGCCAGATAATGACTTCCGGGTTGCCATGTACAGAAGCCTATGAGGACCATCACGTCACAATGACAGTTGGAATGCATTACACTACGTGTGTAGTGTAATGTATTCCAGCAGCGATCAGAGCTGCAAGTCTAAGTGTCCCCTAGTGGGACAAGTTAAAAAAGTAAAAAAAAGAATAAAAATGTTTTCAAAAAAAGTGTAAAAATAAAAGTTATAAGTGACATAAACATGAACTGCTTTTTTTCCTATAATAAGTCTTTTATTATAGGAAAAAAAATGAACACGTAAAAAAAAGTACACATATTTGGTATCACCGCGTTCGTAACAACCCCAACTATAAAACTATAATATTATTTTTCCCGCACGGTGAACACCGCAAAAAAAATAAATGAAAAACAAAGCGAGAATCACTATTTTTTGGTCACCACCCCTCCCAAAATATACAATAAAAAGTGATCAAAAAGTCGCATGTACGCCAAAATTGTACCGATACAAACTACAACCCGTCCGGCAAAAAATAAGCCCTTACACAGCTTTTTTGACTGAAAAATAAAAAACTTATGGCTCTCAGAATATGGTGACACAAAAAATAAATTATTTTCTAAATAAGTTACTTTATTGCGCAAACGCTGCAAAACATAAAAAAACCTATATAAATATGGTATCGCCGTAATCGTACCGACCCGCAGAATAAAATATAATGGTCATTTATAGCCCAGGGTGAACGCTGTAAAAAATAAATAAAAATCATTGTCAGAATCGATGGTTTTTGTCACCATGCTTGCCGAAAAATGGAATAAAAAGTGATCAACAAAATCGCATTTACCCCAAAATGGTACCAATGAAAATTACAGATTGTCCCGCAACAAATAAGCCCTCACGAACCCGGTTAATATTTTATTTGTGGTATTTGTGGCACAAACTGGGCACAACATATAGTGCACTAAAATGGCACATCAGTGGAAAATTGTAATTTTCACTTTCCACCATCGGCTGCGCATTAAACCCTTCGCGCACCATGACGTAATAACATGTCGTGGTGTGGGGGGTGATATATGGAGCGTCTCACGCACTGAGCCCGTGCCATATGCTGCAGGTGTCAGCTGTGTATTACAGCTGACACTCGGGACTAACGGACAGAAACAGCGATCGCGCTGTTACAGGATCATGTAAAAATGACAATATACTGCAATACATTAGTATTGCAGTGTATTCTACCAGTGATCTAACGATTGCTGGTTCAAATCTCCTATGGGGACTTATAAAATATGTAAAAACAAAAGTAAATAGTTATTATTAGTGGAAAAAATTAAATAAATATTTAAAGTCCAAAAAGAAACCCTTTTCAGATTTTTTCTCTAAAGTAATGTAAAAAAATAAAAAATATATACAAAATTGGTATCGCTGCGTCCGTAAAAGTCCAAGCTATTACAATATGCCATTATTGAACTCACACGGTGAACGCCGTGAAAAATAAATAATTTTAAATGGCAAAATCGCAGTTTTTTGGTCACCTTCACTCTACCAAAAAATTTAATAAAAAGAGCTCAAAAAGTCTTATATACCAAAAAATGGTACCAATAAAAACTACAGCTCGTCCCGCAAAAAATAAGCCCCCACACCACTCTATTGCGGAAAAATAAAGAAGTTGTGGCTCTCGGAAAGCGGGGAGGAAAAACGAAAAAGAAAAAGCAAAACATGGATCAGTCCGGAAAGGGTTAATTATTTTCCAATGAAAAAACATTTATGACCACATTTGGGGTATTGCCGTACTCGGTAGAAATTGCTTCACAAATGTTGGGGTGCATTTTCTCCTTTATCCTTTGTGAAATTGAAAAAATTAAACATTTTAGTGGAAATAATGTTGATATTAATTATCACGGCCTAATTCTAATAAATTCTGCAAAAGACGTGTGGGGCCTAAATGCTCACTATTCCCCTAGATAGATTCCTTAAGTGGTGTAGTTTCCCAAATGGGGTTACTTTTGGGGGGCTTCCACTGTTTCGGTCTCTCAGGGGCTTTGCAAATTCGACATGACACCCAAAAACTATTCCAGCTAAATTTGAGCTCCAAAAGCCAAATGGTGCCCCTTCCCTTCTAAGCCCCGGTGTGGGTCCAAACAGCAGTTTATTACCACATATGGGGTATTTACGTAATCAGGAGAAATTGTTTTACAAATGTTGGGGTGCTTTTTCTCCTTTATTCCTTGTAAAAATTCTGAGTTCTTACAGAAAAAAAGTCGATTTTTACATTTACAGACTAATTCCAATGACTTCAGCAAAACAACAGTGGGGTCAAAATGCTAACTTTACCCCTAGAAAAATTCCTTGAGGGGTGTAGTTTCCAAAATGGGGTCACTATTAGGGGGTTTCCACGGTTTTCATCCCTCCAGTGCATTGCAAACGTGACACGTCACTGAAAACTATTCCAGCAAAATCAAAAATCCAAATGGTGCTCCTTCTCTTCTGAGCCTTGCTGTGGGTCCAAATAGCAGTTTATTACCACATATGGGGTATTGCTATAATCGTAAAAAATTGCTTTACATATGTTGGGGTGTTTTTTCTACTTTATTCCTTGTAAAAAATTTAACATTTTTACGTTTTTTCACAAAAAAAGTAGATTTTCATCTTCACATACTAATTCAAATAAATGTAGCAAAAAAATTGTGGGTTCAAAATGCTATCTATACCCATAGATAAATTCCTTGAGGGGTATAGTTTCCAAAATGGGGTCACTTTTGGGGGGTCTTTACTGTTTTGGTACCACAAGACCTATTCAAACCTGACATGGTGCCTAAAATATATTCTAAATAACGGAGGCACCAAAATCCACTAGGTGCTCCTTTGTTTCTGAGGCCTGTGTTTCAGTCCATTACCGCACTAGGACCACATGTGGGATATTTCTAAAAGCTGCAGAATCTGGGCAATAAATATTGAGTTGCATTTCTTGGGTAAAACCTTCTGTGGTACAGAAAAAATGTATTACAAATTAATTTTCAAAAAAAAAATGAAATTTGTAAATTTCACCTCTACTTTGCTTTCATTCCTGTGAAACGCCTAAAGGGTTAAAACACTTTCTGAATGCTGTTTTAAATACTTTGAGGGGTGCAGTTTTCAAAATGGGGTGATTCATGGGGACTTTCTAATATATAAGGCCCTCAAAGCCACTTCAGAACTGAACTGGTCCCTGAAAAAATAGGCTTTTGAAATTTTCTTGAAAATATGAGAAATTGCTGCTAAAGTTCTAATCCTTGTAACGTCCTAGAAAAATAGAAGAATGTTCAAAAAACAATGCAAATATAAAGTAGACATATGGGAAATATAAACTAGTAACTATTTTGTGTGGTATTACTATCTGTTTTACAAGTAGATGCATTTAAATTTAGAAAAATGCTAATTTTTGCTAATTTTCTCTAAATCTTGGTGTTTTTTTTACAAATAAATATTGAATTTATCAACCAAATTTTTTCACTAACATAAAGTACAATATGTCACGAGAAAACAATCTCAGAATCACTTGGATAGGCAAAAGCATTCCGGAGTTATTACCACATAAACTGACACATGTCCGATTTGAAAAATCGGCTTCGTCCTGAAGGCCAAAACAGGCTCAGTCCTGAAGGGGTTAATAAGGATTTATTCATTTACTTGTTTATATAGGTAGTTGGGATATAGTTGTTTTTTTGCCTTTGGCAACTAGTTGTTAGTAATTGTTCATGTAGCCGCCAACTACCAGGGTCTTCTCTGTGTTCATATCAGCCCCTACAGAGTTCATATCAGCCCAAACAGAAATAATGCCAGCCCCTACAGGAATCATACCTACAAAGGTCATATCAGCCTGGCCTTTGTAGGCGCTAGTATGGCATCTGTAAGGGTTGATTTGTAAGCCAAAACTGTGATTTTGCTGTGTTACTGTATATAATACTACTGTCAGACTGAAATCCAGCTTAATATATACAAATATTATGTTAAAATAAAATCATATATTTCCTGTAAATGAAGTTCCTAGAAGGCTCTGTGTACATTACGTCTGAGCCCTATGTTTGGTATACTGTATTTGTTGGGAAAAGCTCCTGGCATATACGTCAAATCATCCATAGGGCTCCATTCACCTGATGGAGGCCGAAAGATTGTTCTTTTAGCCACTGTCGGGCTGGTATTCATTATTGTAAATTTTTTTTCTGCTGTATACAAAAGTGTAGTCTACTACGCTTTACTATGCTGAGGCATCCCACAAAAAACGCAAAGCAAGAGGTTTAAATTTTTTTAATATGGGAGCCTATATGCGACATATGCCACTGTATGCCTATATAGTGGCATACATCAGCCTTCTGTCAGAGGTACACATTGGGCAGTACTCCTAATCTATACTACTGACGGAAGGCTCAGTCGTGATGTGCATAGAGCCTTAAAACAAAATACTTGTTTAAAGTGTAGCTAAATGTTTAACAAACTTCTGACATGTCATAGTGACATGTCAGAAGTTTGGATTGGTGGGGGTCCGAGCACTGAGACCCCCAGCAACCGCTAGAACGAAGCAGCTGAAGTGCTCGTGTGAGCGCTCAGCTGCTTCGTGTGTCTTTTTCCGGAAATCAATGTATCGGTGTACAGACTCAATACAAAGTCTATGAGCCTGTACTCTGATACATCGGCTTTCCGGAAAAAAACAAACAGAAACTAAGCAGCTGAGCGCTCACACGAGCACTTCAGCTGCTTCGTTCTAGCGATTGGTGGGGGTCTCAGTGCTTTCACCCCCACCAATACAAACTTCTGACATGTCACTATGACATGTCAGAAGTTTGTCGAATGTTTAGCTACACTTTAAGAATCTGTGATTTTTTATGACTGTACTCAGGGGCGTAGCTAAAGGCTCATGGGCCCCGATGCAAAAATTCTTACTGGGCCCCCCCCCCCCGCAAACTTCTCATGGCCGACGGTCCGCAGCTTTCAGCTGCATCGCTGGGTCTCCTAAGTGACCAAACAATGCAGCACTAGCAGCCGGGGGCGTCACTAAGGCTGGGTTCACACACCCTATTTACGGACGTAATTCGGGCGTTTTAGCATTGAATTACGTCCGAAAATGCGGCTCAAAAGCGTTGGCAAACATCTGCCCATTCATTTGAATGGGTCTTACGATGTTCTGTGCCGACGGTCATTTTTTTTTCCACGCCGCTGTCAAAAGGCGGCGCGTAAAAAAGACGCCCGCGTCAAAGAAGTGCCTGTCACTTCTTCAGACGTAAATGGAGCCGTTTTCCATGGACTCCATAGAAAATCAGCTCCAATTACGTCCGTAATGGACGCAGCGAAAGACGCCTGCACATGCCATTACGGCTGAAATTACGGTGCTGTTCCGTAATTTCAGCCGTAACAGACGCTGCCATGTGAACATACCCTTAGGGCTTAAAATGTCAGGGAAATAGCCCCAATACATATGTGTCCGTCCAAAAAAAAGTGTGTATATGAGACAGCATAGCATATCTATAGCACTACGACCCTATAAACTATGGATAGGATTAGATACAGTGGCTCAGCAGACAGTATCACACATGATAGGATTAGATACAGTGGCTCAGAAGGCAGTATCACACATGATAGGATTAGATAAAGTGGCCCAGCAGACAGTATCACACATGATAGGATTAGATACAGTGGCTCAGCAGACAGTACCACGCATGATAGGATTAGATACAGTGGCTCAGAAGGCAGTATCACACATGATAGGATTAGATACAGTGGCTCAGCAGACAGTATCACACATGATCGGATTAGATACAGTGGCCCAGCAGACAGTATCACACATGATAAGATTAGATACAGTGGCTCAGCAGACAGTATCACACATGATTGGATTAGATACACAGCTCAGCAGACAGTATCACACATGATTGGATTAGATACATGGCCCAGCTCGCTGACATTGCGTCTCCAGCGCTGGACCCAGGATAGGTAAGAATAATAATTTTGCTTCTTTATGCGTTACTGATTATTTTTGTGTGTTTGTGTTTTTACAGGTTCGGTTGTTGGACTTCGGATTCGAGGACTTCAATGACGGCGTTTTTTTTATTCTCAATAAAATGGTTAATGAGGGTTGTGTTTTTTTATTTCAATAAAATATTTTTCTATGTGCTTGTATTTTTTTAAACTTTATTATCACCGCCTTATTAATGGCCGCTGGCTGATTGACAACCTCCATTACTAAGGCGAGGCTTAATGTTAGCCGATGCAGAGGCTACACTAACCCATTTATTACCCCGGTACCCACCGCCACCAGGGGTACTGGGAAGAGCCGGGTACGAACCAGTACCCGACCATCTGTAGTGACGGGCAGGCACCGGGGTGGCCGCAGGCTGGTAGTATTAGGCTGGGGAAGGCCAAAAACAGGGGCCCTTCCCACCCTGGTAATGCTGCCTGCTGCTGCTGTGTTGTATCTGGCTGGTTATGAAAATTGGGGGGGACCCCACATCGTTCTTTCCAATTATTATTTTTTTTTTTTTTTAAATGACGTGGGGTCCCCCCCATTTTTCATAACCAGCCAGATACAATAAGGCAGCAGCAGCCTAGCATCACCAGGGTAGGAAGGGCCACTGTTTTTGGCCTTTCCCCTTCTGATAATACCAGCCTGCGGCCACCCCAGTGTCCGACCATCACTACAGATGGTCAGGTACTGGATCGTACCCGGCTCTTCCCAGCACCGCTGGTGGCGGTGGGTACCAGGGTAATAAAGGGGGTTAGTGTTAGCCTCTGCATCGGCTAACACTAAGCCCCGCCTTAGAAATGGATGCTGTCAATCAGCCGGCGGCCATTACTAAGGCGGTAGTAATATAGTTTAAAAAAAACCACAAAGACATAGAAAAAATATTTGATTGAAATTAAAAAAAAACCCACACAACCCTCATTAACCATTTTATTGATAATAAAAAAAAGCTGTCATCGAAGTAGTCCTGGAATCCGACATAGTCCAACGACCAAACCTGTAAGAAAACACACAAAAAATTATTAGTAACACGTGTTAGGCTTAGATACAGGGCCCATGTGTGATACTGTCTGTGGGACCCTGTATCTAAGCCTACCACAACGTAGGCTTAGATACAGGATCCAGCAGACAGTAATCTTATACAGTATAAGATTACTGTGTGCTGGGGCCCTGTATCTAAACCTACAGTGTGGTAGGCTTAGATACAGGGTCCCACAGACAGTATCACACATGGGCCATGTATCTAAGCCTACCATGTGATTGGCTTATATACAGGGCCCATCAGACAGGATCACACATGGGCCATGTATCTAAGCCTACCATGTGATTGGCTTAGATACAGGGCCCAGCAGACAGGATCACACATGGGCCATGTATCTAAGCCTACCATGTGATTGGCTTAGATACAGGGCCCAGCAGACAGGATCACGCATGGGCCATGTATCTAAGCCTACCATGTGATTGGCTTAGATACAGGGCCCAGCAGACAGGATCACGCATGGGCCATGTATCTAAGCCTACCATGTGATTGGCTTAGATACAGGGCCCAGCAGACAGGATCACACAATCTGTGATCCTGTCTCATGGGCCCCCTAAGCCTGCTACATCGTAGGCTTAGGGGTTGTGCAGTCCCTAAACATTGATGGCCTATCCTCAGGATAGGCCATCAATAGCTGATGTGTCTCTCGGGACCCGCAAATCAGCTGTTTTGAAGGGGCCACAGCACTCGTAGAGCTGCTTCCCCTTCATTTCACTACTCGCCCACACTGTGAATCGCCGACACGGATTCACAGTGTGACCGGAATGAAGTGACAGGAATGAAGGGGAGGCAGCTCTCGTACGAGTGCTGCGGCCCCTTCAAAACAGCTGATTGGCGGGTCCCGGGAGTCGGACCCCGCCAGTCAGGGCTAACCTTACCTTCCTCTTCGGCCGCGGAGGGAGTTCTGTCGTCTCGATGCTGTGCGCGGCGCATAGCGCTGTGACGTCATGCGCTGCGCACAGCGCTTGACGTCAGGACCTCCGCTGCGATCCGGAACCAGGAAGGTAAGTAAAGTATGTTACTATAGTAACAGGGGCCCGCGGCCCGAGTTACTATAGTAACTTTTTATTGATGTGGTGCGGGGGGCCATGGGCACCCCTGGCTTCGGGGCCCGGTCGCAATTGCGACCGCTGCGACCCCTATAGCTACGCCAGTGACTGTACTGTCTAAGCTGCACTGAAACAGAAGCTAAAAGGAGGGTCTGAATAATTTTCTTTCCAATGGTCTGTGGTCTGAATTTAGGGGTCTGGTCTAAGGAACTGAATTATTTTCGGGGGATCGATAATTTTGAGGTCTGGGGTCTGAATTTATATGTGTTGCTACAGAGGCTCGGGATAGCTGTAGAAGCAATGAGCCAAAGATGTCTCGGAAGAAAACTCTGAAGTGATCAGGAAAAGTGTTGATGGTGGGATGGGCAAGATGGAGAAGAAAAGAAAAGACAACGTCTACAATCAAAAAAGTCACCTGTGAGTTATTGGATTTATAGAGAATCTGTCACCTCTTCTGATATGTCTGTTATTGTAAATCCTTGTATTCCCCATGAGTTAGAGCTCTGTGATGTGGCATTTCTCCATTATTCCTAGTATAATTGTATGAATAAGGCCTGGCCTACATGGAGACTTTTTGTGATGTAACTAACTGATTTTAAATATAAGTCTGCTACTGTCTGCGATGATAAGTCACACTGTATAGGGAGACAGGCCTTTGACAAGGGAAATGGTAACACCCAGTCGTCAGTTCAGTTTCAGGAGGAATAATAGGGGAATAGCACAATCCAGATTTCTAAAAAAAAAGATGCAACAGAATTGTTATTTCATGGGGAATACAAATATTTACAATAACAGACACGTTAGGAGAGGTGATAGGGCCTCTTTAATTGTTATCTACTCTGCCTGTGACTACGTCTGATGAGTAGTGTATTCTTTGGTGTGGTCTGCGGCAAGATAATATTCTGCAGAGCGTTGTGTATCTGACCACTATATGGTCACTGTATGGTGGTATTGTTGGTTAGATTGGTGCTCTATATAGTAGTAGCAGCGTATACTTGTCCCTGACCATATAAATAGGTGTTTCTATGTTCCACATTTCCTTTTATTTTCCTTCTTATGTTAATGCTGGGATTTTCCACAAAAATGCAAAGTCTGTCGCGTTGCGAGGCACAATTTTTCTACAATATGGAGGGGCGATATGTGAGCTGGTGGGGTTTGTGTGCCATGGCTGCTTTTTAGTCCCAGTTCGGCCCTGCAAAGAATTCATTATTACAGCAGGTAACAGTAAAAAAAAATACATTATATGACACATAATGGCACATTATGGTAGCTAACAGATATCCTGCATAACTAGGTATAACACTAAACACTAAAGAAGTATAATCAAACAGTCAGTAAAACATCATTAACATCCACATGAAACATACATTAAAAGAATGAAATATTTACTTTAAATTGGCATGCAACACGGGTATGCTTTCAAATGACAAGTTATCTAACTTCAGCAAGGAGCTGATATTGTAGTTGATTGTAGTCTTGAAAATGCTTACTTATCAAGGGTGTCTATAAGGAATTTTGAATGGAACAGTATGTTCACCTCTGAAGATAATTTAAGGGCCTGTTCACATAAGCGTCGGGTTCTGTTGATGGGTTCCGCTAGACCTTTCCGTCGGAGCAACCCTTCAACGAAAAGGCAAACGGAAACCATAGTCGACTACGCTATTGTTTCCGTCCAAAAAAGGGAAAGCTTACAGAACGGAAACAAACGGAAACCATTTGCAACGGGAGCGGGAGTATTACAATTGAAATCAATGGTAATGCAAATGGAAAACTATGGTTCCCATTTGCCTTTCCATTGATGGGTTCTTCCGAAAGAAAGGTCTAGTGGAACCCATCAACGGAACCCTAATGCTGATGTGAACACACCCTTACTGTTTACGTATAGATTTAATCTAATTAGAAAACTGAGTAAGGGTATGTTCACATGCACCATTAAAAACGTTTGAAAATTACAGAGCTTTTTTCAGAGAAAACAACCTCTGATTTTCAGCCGTTGTTGAAGCTGAAAACCTTTTTTGAGGTGTTATTTGGAGATGTCTTTGGAGCTGTTTTTCCATTGACACAATGAAAAATAGCTCCAGAAAGGCTCAAGAAGTGACACGCTCCTTTTTACGGGGCGCCTTTTTACACGCCGTTTTTTTTAAAAACTCCACGTCTGAACTAAACGCCATTTTTGACATTTTTGGGCGGATGTTTGTTGGCATTTAGCTAGCATTTTTCCAAGCATATTTCGAGGTATGTACGCCCCGAAATACACCTGAAAACTCTGTGTGTGAACATACCCTAAGTTTGTGAATACATTACTTATATAATGCAATTATCCTGGGTTACAGCTTGTATTATTGCCCAGTAATTGATGTAAGGGTAAGGCCTCAAGCACACTTCAGTGATTTTTTTTAACAGATAGCACGCAGACCCATTAATTTCTCTTGGCCATGCACACTTTTCACGGATCCGTGTGTCCGTTCTGAAAATGATAGAACAGGTCCAATTCCTGTCCATTTTTTAACGGATCAGTCTCGACCATTCTATTCATTGGTCCGTTAAAACTACGGACCGCACATGGATGCAATCCGTGCGGATCCGTAATTTGCGGCCATATAAGGGGCCACAAATGTGTGCTTGAGGCCTTACCGTTCACAGAATGCTAAATACCAGAGAATGTGCAGACATTTTACCATTGTATGGAATGTGAGTTTTTGGCTATAATACAGGCTGTATATCTGGATCAGTACAATATATATAATGGAAAGTATTTACAAAGTTACTCACCTGTTAATGTAGATTAATTCTTCTATATGTAAAATGAAAGGGGAACATATGCTTATAAATCCTCCAGATAAGAATAAAGGCTACAATTAACCCAAAGTGCAGTAGATGTTCTGAATTGTACACTGGGCAATCGGCAGTCGGACAGTCATTATCAATTTCAACAATTAAAGGGGTTATCCGGGACTTTCAAAATGTTTCCTAGGTCGGGTAATGGTATAAAATACTCACCCCTGAATTCCGCCCCTGCATGTGTCACTGTAGTATCACTGACCTCAGCAGTCACTTTCAGTTTATGGCAGCATCACCGCTTTGATGTAGATGAAAATCAAGCTCTTTTTTTTTATAATATTAGAGATCAATTTCCTAGTGTGATAGTAGGAGGTAGCAGGTGAAGTCTTAAATAATTTAAAATAAGTTTTAAGGTATTATTTGCATAATATAATGGCACAAATAATTCTGTGATCATAGTTCATTATACATTTAATGTTAAACATATATTCAGAGTAACACAATTAACTGTTTGTGCCAAGCAGAACCTAATGGTGTCCAGTGGAAAACAAATAGAATTTTTGTTTATGCTGTCAGTGGATTCATTTTGACCTTTGGACGGTGACCCATTCTGCCTCTAATATAATTGGCTCAGTAGGTTCCCTGTCTTAGCAGCAACAGCTATGATTGTTTGGATATATAGATTCCAACAATTCCACATGACTGAAAGCTCACTGCTCTCTAAAGCTTAGACAATGAGTGATTTTGATATCCACAGTCTAGAGCCATTCTGCCTTTAAAAAGCTATATATTTATTTCACTGTGTTTATAAACATCTTTTTTATAATTTTTGTCACTGTACAATGTTACATTTACACTGAAACCAACCACAACGACAAAACCTTTGATAAAACTGCCCCATCCAGACCAAATTTTTCTGTGACAGATTTTCCCACCATAATAGTTACATAGTTAAAAAAAGACATATGTCCATCAAGTTCAAACAAGGTTTGCGAAAAGGGAAGGGATGAAACAAAAATTCTACACATCAACATAGGAGTTGATATTTTTTCGTTCTAGGAAATTATCTAAGCCTTTTTTTAAATCTGTCTACTGTTCCTGGTGTGACCAGCTCTTGCGGTAGACTATTCCATAGATTCACAGTTCCCACAGTAAAGAAGGCTTGTCGCCTTTGTAGATTGAACCTTTTTTTCTCCAGACGGAGGAAGTGCATCTTGTTTTTTTAAAGAGTTTTACACGGAACAGGTTTTCACTATATTTTTTGTATGTGCCATTCATATATTTATATAAGTTAATAATGTCCCCCCTTAGTCGTCTATTTTCAAGGCTAAATTGGTTTAATTCATTTAATCTTTCCTCATAACTTAGATTCTCCATGCCCCTTATTAGTTTAGTTGCTGTTCTTTGTATTTTTTTTCAACTCCAGGGCATCCTTTCTATGAACTGGAGCCCAGAACTGAACTGCATATTCTAGATGAGGCCGCATCAAGGCTTTGTAAATTGGTAATATTATATCCGTGTCCCTCAAATCCATGACTGTTTTAATACACGGCAATATCTTGCTGCCTTAGAAGCAGCTGATTGACATTGCATGCTGTTATTTAGTTAATGATCTACAAGTACACCCAGATCCTTCTCAACAAGTGACTCTCCCAGTATATCTACAGCCCAGTCATGTGAAGAGTCTAGCCATGTTTCAACAACACCCACTATATCAATATAGGCAGAAGAAAGTGAGGCAGCACTACCAAATATTTGAAAAAAAGATCCTTTTATTCCACGTGCGACATTTCATCTCAGTGTGAGCCTTTCTCAAGCATAACAGTGTGACACACAAAGCACATATATATGCAAAGCACAATCATGAATCCAATTACAAACATTTCATAAAATAGTGATAAAACTGTAGAGTTAACACACACAACATTGTGTCAATAGGATCCCTTATGGGTATAGTCATATACCTATAGGGATATACATATCAAATAGTACGTGTAAATAGTGTAAAACATCATATTGCATTAATAGTGCCAATCAATAAGACAGGCTACATATGTATAGGGACATGTGAATAACATCACAACAGGTGTATTTGTTAAACATTAAGAACATCCTAACCTCGCTGGATCGGCTGATAGCATCCCAGACTGTCCACTGTGCATGTCCAAAGGAGGGGAACTGCCATGGGATCAAACGTGGCGCCCACATATGCGAACATGTTTATGGTGGCTTTAGAGGAAGGCGCTGTCTATGTGTCTCCCGACTTCATTATGGTCCAGATGTAGTGGAGATACATAGACGACGTCTTTGTCATTTGGATTGGCTCTCAAGAAGAGCTAGAGTGTTTCTATTCATTTCTTAATGAAATGGATAGCGACATTAAATTTACCATGGAATCTTCAGTGACATCACTACAGTTTCTTAAAAGTAGAGAGTTACCACAGCACCGAACCGCCAGGAGGGTGCACGCCTATTCAGAACCTGGTCCAAGGTCCTCAATATCAGGCAGAAAAATGGACAAGGAGGCAGCTGTAATGGCAGGAAGGAGGTGAAGGGAACAAGTGAGCCCTAATCTACCCACCGCCCTGTCCCTGCCTACTTGCAACGACCCGCCCTAGGCGACGGGGTACAACTTGGCGGCGGTCCCTACGCTGTCTAAGTGCAAGGGAGTACAAACAGGGAACACGCAAGGGAATACAGTAGCCCACGGAACGCCGCGAGGAAACGGAGCGGTGAATGAGCCAGTCAGGATCAGGAAGTAGTGGAGTATACAAACGGGAGCACGGAGCAGAAGCAAGCCAGGGGCAGAGCAACGCAGGATAAACGGAACAGAAGCACGGCAGAAGCAGGCTGGAGCAAGGCAGCAGTGGGGCCAGGAATCCAAGAAGAATAACAAGCAAGGAGGAAGAGAAAACGGCAGGTATAAATGGACAGGGGGCGAAGCTAACTCTGACTGACCAGGCCGCGATAGGCTCTCCCACTCCTGAGCCTGCCACCCTGATTGGTGGGAGCAGGTGTCAGTCTCAGAGGTCTGGCCTCAGGTGTCGACTGATTAATCCTGGGAGTATACCCAGACGTAGTGCCTGGCAGATCCTTTACAGTACTCCCCCTTTTATGAGGGGCCACCGGACCCTTACTAAGAGGACCCGGTTTAGTGGGGAAGAGAAGGTGGAACCTCCTGATCAATACCCCAGCGTGAACATCTCGAGCAGGTACCCAAGTTTTCTCCTCCGGCCCGTATCCTCTCCAATGGACCAGGAACTGGAGGGAGCCCTGGATCATCCTACTGTCCACAATCTTGGCCACCTCGAATTCCACCCCCTCAGGGGTGAGAACGGGAACAGGAGGTTTCCTCGAGGGGGACCAGGACGGGGAGCAGCGTTTCAGGAGGGAGGCATGGAAGACGTTGTGTATGCGAAAGGATGGGGGCAGCTCCAGATGGAAGGATACAGGGTTGAGGACTTCAATGACCTTATAAGGTCCAATAAATCGGGGAGCAAACTTCCTGGACGGGACCTTAAGGCGCAAGTTCCTCGACGACAACCACACCAGATCCCCGACGACAAACCGGGGGTTAGCAGAACGTCTACAATCAGCCTGAATCTTTTGTACGCTCTGGGACGCCTCTAGGTTCTTCTGAACCTGGGCCCAGACTGTGCACAGTTCCCGATGAACGTCCTCTACCTCGGGATTATTGGAACAACCAGGGGAAACGGAGGAGAACCTAGGATTAAACCCGAAATTACAGAAAAACGGGGAGACCCCTGACGAGTTACTGACCCGGTTATTCAGGGAAAATTCGGCGAGGGGAAGGAATGAGACCCAATCAAATTGACAGTCAGAAATGAAACACCTTAAATATTGTTCCAGGGATTGGTTAGTCCTTTCCGTTTGGCCATTAGTTTCGGGATGGAAGGCGGAGGAGAAGGATAGATCAATCTCCAACTTTTTACAAAAACCTCTCCAAAATAAGGAAACAAATTGTACCCCTCTGTCCGAAACGATATTGACTGGGGCCCCATGGAGACACAGAATGTGTTTCACAAACAAAGAAGCTAACGTCTTGGCGTTAGGTAGTTTCTTAAGGGGCACAAAGTGGCACATCTTGCTGAAGCGGTCTACTACCACCCACACCACCGACTTGCCCTGAGATGGAGGCAAATCGGTGATAAAATCAATGGAGATATGGGTCCAAGGTCTCTGGGGAATGGGCAAGGAACGTAGTAAGCCCGCAGGTCGGGACCTAGGGGTCTTGGAGCTAGCACAGACCTCACAAACGGCGACGTAAGCCCTAACGTCTTTAGGCAACCCAGGCCACCAATAGTTTCTGGTAATGAGGAGTTTGGTACCCAAGATGCCAGGATGACCAGATAGAGCGGAGTCATGGTTTTCCCTGAGTACCCTTAGCCGGTATTGCAGGGGGACAAAGAGTTTGTCCCCAGGGAGGTTCCCGGGAGCTGAACCTTGATCAGCCGCGATGTCAGAGGCTAAGTCAGAATCAGTGGCAGAAACAATTATACCAGGGGGTAAAATACAAGCAGGATCCTTCTCAGAAGGAGGATTAGCCATGAAACTACGTGACAGTGCATCAGCCTTAATATTTTTGGACCCAGCCCTATAGGTAACCAAGAAATTAAATCTGGTAAAGAATAGTGCCCAACGAGCTTGTCTAGGATTAAGCCTCCGGGTAGATTCTAGGAAAACCAGATTCTTGTGGTCAGTAAGGACCGTTACCTGGTGTCTGGCCCCCTCCAAGAAGTGATGCCACTCTTCAAAAGCCCATTTAATGGCTAAAAGTTCGCGGTTGCCAATATCATAGTTACACTCCGTGGGCGAAAACTTCCTAGAGAAGTAAGCACAGGGGCGGAGATGGGTGAGGGAGCTGGTACCCTGGGACAAGACGGCCCCCACTCCCACCTCGGTCGCGTCAACCTCCACAATAAATTGCTCCCTTTGGTTGGGCTGAACCAGCACGGGGGCCGAGATAAATCACTTCTTGAGGGTCTCAAAAGCCTGGACGGCCTCAGGGGGCCAATGGAGGACATCAGCACCCTTGCGAGTGAGGTCCGTAAGAGGCTTAGCGACGACCGAGAAGTTGGCAATAAATCTCCTGTAATAGTTAGCGAACCCCAAAAAACACTGTAGCGCCTTCAGGGAGGCAGGTTGGACCCATTCCGCCACAGCCTGAACCTTGGCAGGGTCCATGCGGAATTCATGAGGAGTGAGGATTTGACCTAAAAATGGTATCTCCTGTACCCCAAACACACATTTTTCGGTCTTCACAAACAGATTATTTTCCCGAAGGACCTGGAGGACCTTCCTGACATGCTCCACGTGCGAGGACCAGTCCTTGGAAAACACCAGTATGTCATCAAGGTAGACTACAAGAAAATTACCCAGGTAATCTCTCAGAATTTCATCAATAAAATTCTGGAAGACGGCAGGGGCATTACACAACCCAAAGGGCATGACTAGGTATTCGAAATGACCTTCGGGCGTGTTGAACGCAGTTTTCCACTCATCCCCCTCTTTGATGCGGATAAGGTTATATGCCCCCCCGTAGATCGAACTTAGAGAACCATTGGGCCCCCTGAACCTGATTAAAAAGATCCGGAATCAAAGGAAGGGGATACTGGTTCCTTACTGTGACCTTATTCAAGTTCCGATAATCAATGCACGGCCTAAGACCACCATCCTTCTTCCCCACGAAGAAGAAGCCAGCACCTACAGGAGAAGTCGAGGGGCGAATGAAACCCTTGGCCAGGCATTCTTGGATATACTCCCTCATAGCTTTACGTTCAGGACATGAAAGATTAAATATCCTCCCCTTAGGAAGCTTGGCACCAGGCACCAAATCGATGGCGCAATCGTAATCTCTATGAGGGGGCAACACCTCGGAGGCCTCCTTAGAAAACACATCAGCGAAGTCCTGAACAAACTCAGGAAGCGTGTTTACCTCCTCCCGGGGAGAAATAGAGTTAACCGAAAGACATGACATCAGGCAATCACTACCCCATTTGGTGAGATCCCCAGTATTCCAATCAAATGTGGCATTATGCAGCTGCAACCAGGGAAGACCTAATACCAGATCGGACGATAATCCCTGCATCACCAGTACAGAGCACTGCTCCAAATGCATGGAGCCAACACGGAGTTCAAAAACAGGAGTATGCTGAGTAAAATAACCATTAGCAAGAGGAGTGGAGTCGATACCCACTACCGGGATAGGATAAGGTAAATCAATAAAAGGCATTTTTAGAGACATAGCAAATTCCACAGACATGATATTAGCAGATGAGCCCGAATCCACGAAGGCACTGCCAGTGGCAGACCGGCCAGCAAACGAGACCTGAAAGGGAAGCAAAATCTTATTGCGTTTAGTATTAACGGGAAATACCTGTGCGCTCAAGTGACCTCCCCGATGATCACTTAGGCGCGGAAGTTTTCCGGCTGCTTATTCTTGCGCCTGGGACAGGTGTTCAGTAGATTCTTGTCGTCCCCACAATAGAAGCAGAGACCATTCTTCCTGCGAAACTCTCTACGTTGTCGAGGGGACATGGAGGCCCCGAGTTGCATAGGTACCTCCGAGTCCTCCGTGGAAGAGCGAGGAGACGGGACCTCGGGGGGAATCGCAGGGCAGTCAGAGGGGAAAACATTGAAACGTTCAAGCTGACGTTCCCTGAGACGTCGGTCAAGTCGTACTGCTAGGGCCATAACCTGGTCTAGGGAGTCAGAAGAGGGGTAGCTAACCAGCAGATCCTTCAGGGCGTCAGATAATCCTAACCTAAACTGGCACTTTAGGGCCGGGTCGTTCCACCGAGAAGCTACGCACCACTTTCTAAAATCAGAACAGTATTCCTCAACAGGTCTCCTACCCTGACGTAAGGTCACCAGCTGACTCTCGGCTAAGGCAGTCCTGTCAGTCTCGTCGTAAATGAGACCGAGGGCAGAGAAAAACCGATCAACGGAGGAAAGTTCAGGGGCGTCAGGAGCCAAGGAGAAGGCCCACTCTTGGGGCCCTTCCTGGAGTCGGGATATAATGATACCCACCCGCTGGTTCTCGGAACCTGAGGAGTGAGGTCTTAGGCGGAAATAAAGTCTGCAACTCTCCCGGAAGGAGAGAAAAGTCTTACGGTCCCCTGAGAACCGGTCAGGTAACTTGAGGTTGGGTTCTAAAGGTGAGGTGAGGGGTACTACAAAGGCAGCGTCAGACTGATTGACCCTCTGAGCCAGGGCCTGGACCTGTAGGGAGAGGCCCTGCATCTGCTGGGTCAGGGTCTCAAGGGGGTCCATGATAGCGTCAGCGTAGAAGAAATGGTAGACTAGGTAAGGGCTTGTTATTATGTAATGGCAGGAAGGAGGTGAAGGGAACAAGTGAGCCCTAATCTACCCACCGCCCTGTCCCTGCCTACTTGCAACGACCCGCCCTAGGCGACGGGGTACAACTTGGCGGCGGTCCCTACGCTGTCTAAGTGCAAGGGAGTACAAACAGGGAACACGCAAGGGAATACAGTAGCCCACGGAACGCCGCGAGGAAACGGAGCGGTGAATGAGCCAGTCAGGATCAGGAAGTAGTGGAGTATACAAACGGGAGCACGGAGCAGAAGCAAGCCAGGGGCAGAGCAACGCAGGATAAACGGAACAGAAGCACGGCAGAAGCAGGCTGGAGCAAGGCAGCAGTGGGGCCAGGAATCCAAGAAGAATAACAAGCAAGGAGGAAAAGAAAACGGCAGGTATAAATGGACAGGGGGCGGAGCTAACTCTGACTGACCAGGCCGCGATAGGCTCTCCCACTCCTGAGCCTGCCACCCTGATTGGTGGGAGCAGGTGTCAGTCTCAGAGGTCTGGCCTCAGGTGTCGACTGATTAATCCTGGGAGTATACCCAGACGTAGTGCCTGGCAGATCCTTTACAGTAGCACTTCCAAAATGTAGAAAAACCTTTATTCACCCATGCCCAAAATGTAGAAAAACCTTTATTCACCCATGCAACGTTTCAATCCCTCAGGATCTTTCTCAAGCATAATAAAACACATCCACAAACAGAGTATTTAAGGACTCACAGAGTCTTTAAGCAATAAAGCGGTGATCAAGTAAAAAATGTTACTCAAATAAATAAATATTTGTAAATAAAGCAATCATAAAATACAGACATGAATAGGGGTGATAATTACATGTGTGCATACAATTTAATAGGGGACTGGTACAGACAAAAAACAGTCCAAGTGTAAACAGTCAATAAGTGATTAATACATCACCCAGGTGTACATGTTAAAAAGCAAATTACATACTGTCATTATGCAGATAGCGGAGGGACCTGCTCCTGGTGTGATTACGGCATCACTGTACAGCAGCTGGGTATATCCCACGTGTAAATACGGAAGTGAATCTAATCTAACAGTAAGAGCCGAAATCCCGCGAGACTACGCAAACCAAATCTCGCACATGTGCTAAAAAAATAAAAAATAAATTGTGCGGCGGCCATCTTGGAAGATGGAAAATCACTAGAATTGATGCCAGCAACCTCATAAACCGAGATAGACTATAGAACTACATCAGGGCAGGGAACTACAACGACAGTACATGCCATACAAAGACAGGATGATGGCATATCTATGGGGACAGAGAGGGGAAACAGTGGTATACCCCAAAGGTCCTATATAGAGATACCAGGTATTGGCACAAATTCAGTATATGCAAAATAGATACCATCAAAAGTAAAAACGGGGATAGAATAATCGTTGACATTGAAGCAGTATATGCCAATATATGTTAAGCCCTAGAAAAAAAGCCATACAAGATGAGCAGAATAAATGTGTTCGGCACGAGTACATTATGTTTGGGTTTCCGAAACCAAAGGAGATGGTCCAATCCGCAAGATATATCTGCAAATGATATTGAAAAAGATAAAAAATAGAATTAATAAATATTGCAAATCAATATAATTTCGCAACACAACATATATTCAAAATGTGTTCAGCTGATACACACAAGAACAATGACACTTCAAGATCAAGCAAGGTATCATGAGATGAACGAAATAGCAGTCAAAAAGGTGTTATCAACACCTCATGGCCGCACCAACTTTAAAATCGATATTCAGACCCTGTGGAGCTAGGGAGTTTAACTTGAAGATCCATTCAAGCTCCCTATGTTTAAGTCTCAAGACTCGATCTCCACCCCTCCGCTGTATAGGTATGTGGTCAACAATCCAAAACTTTAGATCACTCACCACATGCCCCACTGAAACAAAATGTGACGACACTGGTAAATCCAATCTTTTAGTTCTAATGGTGGATTTATGTTTGTTTAAACGAACCCGGCATACCTGAGTAGTCTCTCCAACATAAATTAATTTGCAGGGACACTGAAGTACATATATGACGTGGGACGAAGCACTGGTCAAAAAATGTTTACGGTTAAAAACCTTACCACTTATAGGGTGACAAAAAGTACTACCCTTGACCATATTATTACAATTTGTGCAATTCAGACAAGGGAAACATCCCAATTTTTTAGGAGCCAGTGTTAACTGGCGATTAGTACAAAGGGGTCCCACGTCAGCATGTACTAGTTGGTCCCGCAAATTTTTTGACTTCTAAAGGCCATAATTGGAGGCCTACCAAATTCAGGAACTGTGTCAGTTAGATTTGCAAGAATGCCCCATTCATGGCGTATAATGTTGGAGACTCTGTTACTTTTGTCCGAGTATGTTGAAACAAAAGCCAATCTACGAGAAGATTCTCGTTTATGAGGAATCAATAATTATTCCCTAGTGACCATCTCCACCCTGTCTCACTGTTTCTGTAAAAGGGACCGAGGGTATCTACGCTCAACAAACTTGTCATGCATCTCATCAAGGCGTGGGCCAAGACTTTTTGTTTGACCCTCAGCATTTGGCTAAAGGGTAGTGATTCCACCATCCATCGAGGATGCTGACTATCATATCGCAATAAACTATTGCGGTCAGTATCCTTTTGGTATAGGTCAGTAACAAGCCTGTCGCCCTCCCTATACACCAGGGTGTCCAAAAAATTTAAACTCCTACTAGAGGATTCCATCGTGAACTTGATGTCTTCATCTATCAAATTAAGAAATTCAAAGAAATCCTAAAGTTGTGCCATAGTGCCAATCCAGATGACAAATATATCATCTATGTATCTCCACCACCTGAGCACATGGCTAAAGTGGTGGGATACATAGATGTGTCGCTCCTCGAGGGCCGCCATGAACATGTTGGCATACGTCGGAGCAACATTAGAGCCCATGGTGGTACCCCTTCTCTGGATATAAAAGGAGTCAGCAAACAAGAAGTAGTTCTCAGTGAGAACCACCTCCAACAGGTCCATAAGGAATTGTACACCTATGTCGGAAAAATCCGAACCTGCAAGAGCCTCACCAAACATGGGTGAATAAAGGTTTTTCTACATTTTGGGCATGGGTAAATAAAGGGTTTTCTACATTTTGGAATCACTGCAGTTTCTTGACACAAAAGTCTTTAGAAAAGACAATAAACTACACACTACTACATACTGATCTGTATAGCAAACCTACAGACCGCAATAATTTGTTGAGGTTTTAAAGTTGTCATCCTCATCCAATGATTGCTTCTCTCCCTTTTAGCCAGATGTTGAGGGTAAAAAGGATTGTTCAGTATCCCTCTACATTGGAAATCAGATTGAGAGATATGTCCCAAAAATTAAAAAATCGTGGGTATCGTAAAAAACTATTGGATAATAAAAGATTGAAAGTGGATGAGATTTCGAGACAAGATCTTTTAAAGAAAAAAACACAGACCACATCGCATAGATTAGTGATCAAAAAATTGCATGTACCCCAAAATGGTACCAATGAAAACTACAGATGGTCCCGCAACAAAAAAGCCCTCACACAGCTCCGGCGGAGAAAAAATAACAAAGTTATGTCTCTCAGAATATGGCGATGCAAAATGTGCAGAGTGTTCCAAAAGCGGATATAATTTTTTATTTATCAGTGCGACACTGGCCCCACATCTGTGGATTATTATTTATTTACTGCATTATTGTTCCCTCTTATTATGCCCTGATGTACTCCGCACAGATTACATATGCCCCCACATTATAAACTGAAATACCAGCGAAACTCCAAATAGAACAACTACCAAGCAAAATCTGCACTCCAAAATCCAAGTGGCGCTCCCTCCCTTCTGAACCCTACTGCGTGCCCAAACAGCAGTTTACATCCACATATATGGCTTCACCATACCCGGGAGGACCCGCTTAACAGTTTGAGGTATTTGTCTTCAGTGGCATGAACTGGGCACAACATATTGCGCACTAAAATGGCATATACCTGTGGAAAATTGCAATTTTCACTTTGCACCACCCACTGAGCGTACATTTCTAATAAAAACACCAAACCTATGGGGTCAAAATGCCCACTACACCCCTTAAAAAAATGCCTTGAGGGGTGCAGTTTCCAAAATAGGGGTCACTACTTGGGAGTTTGTTTTACTATTTGACCCCAGAGCCCTGCAATAGTGGGCCAATGCTGCGAAAACCATCTGCGCATTTGATCTTTCACTCCTAAGCCCTGTCATATTTATAGGCAAATGATAAATGCCTTGAGGGGTGTAGTTTACAAAATGGGGCCACTTCGTAGGGTTTTTCACTCTACTCTGGTACCTAAGGGAGCGCTGCAAATGTGACATGGCGCCTGTATACCAGTCCAGCAAAATCTGCGCTCTAAAAGCCAAATTGCGCTCCTTCCATTTTGAGCTCTGCTATGTGCCCAAACAGCAGTTTAGGGCCACACATGGGGCATTGCCGTACTCTGGAGAAATTGGGTAACAAATTGTGTGTTGTTTTTTCTCCTATTACCCCTTGTGAAAACAAAAAATTGGGAGCAAATCTACATTTTGTTTGGAAAAAAAATATTTTTTCATTTTCACTGCCTAATTCTAATACAATCTATGAATCAGCTGTGGGATCAAAATGCTCACTACACCCCTATATGAATGCCCTAAAGGGGAATATTTTCCAAATGGAGTCACTTCTCCGGGAATCCTACTGTACTCGTACCTCAGGGGCTCTGCAAATGCGACATGGCGCCCAAAAAAGTCTGCATGCTAAGTAGCACTCCTGCCATTCTGAGCCCTGCCGTGTGTCCAAACAGCAGTTTAATACCACATATGGGGTATTGCTGTACTCGGGAGAAATTGTTTTACAATTGTTGGTGTGCTTTTTCTTATTTATTCCTTGTAAAAATAAAAAATAAATAAACATTTTAGTGGAAATAATGTAGATTTTAATTCCAATAAATTCAGCTAAAAAACAGCAGGGTTAAAATGCTCACTATACTATAAAATGCTCACTATACTATATAATTTTATGAGGGGTGTACTTTCCCAAATGGGGTCACTTTTGCAGGATTTGCACTGTTTTGGCTCCTCAGGGACTTTGCAAATGTGACATGGTGCTGCAAACCATTCCAGCAAACTTGAGCTCCCGGAGGCAATGTCTGTTCATACTCCCTTCGCTTGTGTGAAGGAACTATGGGAGTAAGTGACAGCACAGCATGATCTCGCGAGATCACGCTTTGCTGTGGATTAAGCTGGACATGAATGAAGAGAAGTGTATGAAGCTGATTGGTCAGCGTCATACAATTCTCTTTACTACGCCCGCTAGGTCAAGAGTAAAAAAAATGCCCACTTGGGCATTAAGAACACATTTGTATAACACTTAAAATGCTCATAAATTTGTCAAAAATAAACTTAAAAAAAAACCCCAAAACAACACATTACTTATCTACATTAAAGCACTTATTAGATTAGGTAGAAGATAGGGCAGTTATAAACTGGGACAGAGCCTCTTTAAGGCCGAAACAGACTGTGTCCTTAAGGGTTTAAGGGCCTTTTACACTTGCCGACAATAGGCCAGTGCAGCGAGTGCCGATCAACGAGACATCGTTGATCGGCGCTCGGATCAACGAGACATCGTTGATCGGCGCTCGTTTGCTCCTGTCACACGGAGCTATGGATGGCGACAAGCAGTCGTTACTCCGATCGCTTGTCCCCATACATTATTATCATATCGGCAGTGCGTCTCCCTGTTTACACAGGGAGATGTGCTGTCGACAACGATAATATTTAACTTTTTTAAAACAATACGATCAGCAGGTGATCGAGCAGATTGCTCGTTCATCTGCTGTTCGCTTCCCTGTTTTCACAGGGCAATTATCAGCAATGAGCGTTATATAAATATGTATTATATGTAAAACCCCCTTTACACAATCCACGTAGTCCATCAAGCCTAGTAAAAGCAAGCTCAAAATTAGTTTTGCAGGTTACTTTAAAGCACCTGAGAGAAATTAACCCCTCCCCTTAATTAGGTGCACAGCAGAAAAGAAAAACAGGGTATTAAATTGTATCAGTAGTTAGAACGCAAGCTGCACAGACAAAAAAAAACCTTGCTAAGGCCCCATGAGCACGACCGTAAAAATCGTCCGTAATTGTGGACCGTAATTACGTTCTGCAATTACGGACCCATTCACTTTTATTAACCACGGACACCTTCCCATATATATGCAGGAAGGTGTCCACGCCATAGAAGTGTACCGAAATTATGGAACATGTCCTTTTGCTTTTTACAGGCCGTGCTACCATATTTTGTATGGGAGCGCGGCCCAAAAATGCGAGTGGCTGTCCGCAGCCACCAACGCCCGGCCATGCCCGTAATTGCGGGCCGTCATTACGGGCATGGCTGTGTGCATGGGGCCTAACTTCTATTTGCAAGCACTCAATTCGTTCACAAAAACACACAAAGCAGCAAACTCCGGTTTATTAACTCCACTTATTTCACAAGCCATTTAGTCCACCAAGCTCAATGAGAGCAAGCTGATATAAACATCTTTTTATAATTTTTATCACTGTACAATGTTATATTTACACTGAAACTAACCAAAACGACCCAATCTTTGAAACTACTGCACCATCCAGACCAATTTTTTCTGTGACGGCTTTTCCCACCATAATAGTCTATGGAACCTGCCTCATTCTAGGCATACCAAAGACCACTTTTTTTTAGCCCTTTTTTCAATGAGAACCCCTTTAAAAAGACCACAAATTGGATTTACATTTTATGTGAATCCTCTGGACAAAGGTCCGTGCCACGCCACATGAGTGAACTGCATTACTGGAAAGTGATTGCTGAGCAAGATAGCCTGCAGCCACTGGGGTGTCAAAGTTAGAAGTAAAGGGTGTTATGGAGGGTAGAGCCGCACTGGGGTCCAAGAATGAGGGGGGCCATGCTGCGGACTAGGAATAAGAGGGCATTTAAACTGGGGACCAGAAGGGAGACCATGCTGGGGAACAAGATTTAAAGGGGTGCCATGCTGGGGGACCAAAAATTAGAGGGGTGCCATGTTGGGCATTAAGAATGAGAAATGGGCCATGCTGAGGACTAGGAATGAGGGGGGCCGTATCGGAGACTAGGAATAAGAGGGGGCCATGCTAGGGACCAGGAATGAGAGGATAGACATGCTGGGGACCAAAAATGAGAGAGGAGCCATGCTGGGGACCAAGAATGAGAGACGATTCATGCTGGAGACCAGTAATGAGAGGGGAGCCATATTGGACACCAGGACCAATAGGGGAGCCAAGCTGGGGACCAAGAATGATAGGGGAATGAGAGGGGGGCCACGCTGGGGACAAGAAATGAGAAGGGAGCCATGTTGGGGATTAGTAATAAGAGGGGAGCCAAGCTGGGGACCACGAATGATAAGGGCATCATGCTGGGGAACTAAAATGATAGGGACATCATGCTGGGGACCAGGAATGAGAGGGGAGCTATGCTGGCTACCAGGACTGAGAGGGGAGCCAAGCTGAGGACCAGGAATGAGAGGGGAGCCATGCTGAGGATCAGGAATGAGAAGGTAGTCATGCTGGAGACCAGGAATGAAAGGGAAGCCATGCTGAGGATCAGGAATGATAGGGGAGCCATGCTGTGGACCATAAATGAGAGGGGAGCCATGCTGGGGACCAAGAATGAAAAGGGAGTCATGTAGGGGATCAGGAATGAGAGGGGAGTCATGTTGGGGACCAGTAATAAGAGGGGAGCCATGCTGGGGACCAAGAATGATAGGGGCATCATGCTGGGGAACAAGAATGATAGGGGCATCATGCTGGAGACCAGGAATGAGAGGGGAGCCATGCTGGAGACCAGAAATGAGAGGGGAGCCATGCTGAGGACCAGGAATGAGAGGGGAGCCATACTGGGGACCAGGCTGGGGAGTAGGAATTACAGGGGGCCATGCTGGGAATAAAAGTGAGAGTGGAAATCATGCTGGGGGACTAAGAATAGGAGGCCTGTTTATTGTGTGCTGTACATGATTGTTGACTGCATTACACACAAAATAACTAATTTAAATACTACTGTTTTTGCCCTGAAATGTAAATCCAAGCAAACACAAAAGAAAACAAAAAAATCCAAGTAATAAGAACTGTGATCCTTGATTTAGGATCTGAATAGTGTAAACATAGTTGTGGAGATACAATACATGTAGGCAGTAAAAAAATAAAAAAGCCTTCAACACTGTTGTTCCATGAATGTAAGACAACACATCTCTGGGTCTGGATGACTAGAGAGCAAAGGTTTCCCATTGCTGTGATGGTTGCTCACTAAGTGCTTTTTGAGTATATGTATTAAAGGGGTTTATCCCATGCATCATTTCATATCAAAAGTCCTGAAATGATGTTAACAGCTGTTTTAAGGACATTTGCAGTGTTTCTAACATATAAAATAAAAGCTTTCTCACCTTTTTTTTTTTGCAGACATGTTTCCCTCGTGATGCTGCTGCTAATCTGTGCACAGGGGGGGGGCGGACTCTGAGCTGAGTCAGTCTTCTTCCCGATCTGGCAGCTGATCACATAGTCCCTTCTTACTTACCCTGCAGAAGGGGGTCATCTGAGCTATGCTGCCATGCTACTGCAGAGGATATGCTCCTTTCCTGACAAGCAGGACAGAAAATAGTTTATATTGGCTGCTGTGCAGTAAACGGGGAATCCCTAGGCAGAGACCTGGCTGTGGGAAGAGTAACTGAGCTTGCGTGTCCATCAGCACATTATGTTTACGTGCACATTGTTAGACACTTTAAACACCAGGTGGCACCATACTATGTAGGTAAATATCATAACTGCACTGGATGTTTTTTTTAACAGGATGTAACTGGAAAACATTGTTAATTTTTTATGCTTTTCTCATTGAATATGATATGTAATGGTGGGACAAACACATTAAGTATTTTGGCTGGACACATAACTTCTTCAATGCAGAAATGTACACATAATAATGGCTACAATCAATAGTGTGAAATAATAGTACCTCTGTACAACAAGCTAATAGACTGGTAGTCAAGGTAGAGAACACATTTTACTGAACCCAACACTGTATTAGAAAATCAGAAATTGCTGCCTATATTGTGCTCAATGATTCTTTAGAAAAACATTGAAATTAACACATGTAAATAGAGATAACTGTCTACAGAGAAAATGTAAAAATGCTTTGGGAAATAATGCAAAATTATCTCTAGCTGTGGGCCTCTGTTGTCAGCAAGATGCAGTTACAGAATTTGCAGTGATTCTCTTTTCCTGAACAATAACACATATTATATCAAAATGAGACTATCACTCGGGAGATATTTGTACAGTGATTGCAGTCACTTTATATCTTTTTGCTAGAATTCCTTACTGTCCCGCAGGGGCGTAGCTAAAGGCTCATGGGCCCTGGTGCAAAAGTTCTTCTTGGGCCCCCCCCCCAAATTTCTTCCCATGGTCGACGCTCCGCAGCTTTCAGCTGCATCAATGGGTCTCCTAAGTTACTCAATGATGCAACACTAGCAGCCGGGGGCGTCACTAAGGTCTTAAAATATCAGGGGCAATATATATATATATATACATATATATATATATATATATATATATATATATATATATATATATATTTATATATATTTATATTATATATATATATATATATATATATGAGACAGCATATCTATAGCACTACGACCCTATAGATATTGATAGGATTAGCTACATTGGCTCAGCAGACAGTATCACACATGATAGGCTTAGATACAGGGCCCATTCACTGACATTGCGGCTCCAGCGCTGGACCCCGGAAACGTAAGTATAAGACTTGTTTTGCTTTTTTGTGTTACAAATTCTTTTTGGGTTTGTGTTTTTTTACAGGTTCGGATGTTGGACTACTTCAGATGTTGGACTACTTTGATGGTACCGTTTTTTTATTCTCAATAAAATGGTTAATGAGGGTTCTGTGTTTTTTTTTTATTTCAATAAAATATTTTTTCGGTATATTTGTATTTTTTTTAAACTTTATTAATACCGCCTTCGTAATTGTCGCCCCCACACAACCCTCATTAACCATTTTATTCAAAATAAAAAAAGCTGTCATCGAAGTAGTCCTCGAATCCAAAGTAGTCCAATGACCGAACCTGCAAAAAAACACAAGCAAACAAAAAAAAACATTAGTAACACACATTGTAGGCTTAGATACAGGATCCAGCAGACAGGATCACACATGAGCCATGTATCTAAGCCTACCATGTAGTTGGCTTAGATACAGTGCCTAGCAGACACCCGCCGGGACCCCGGCTAATCAGCTATTTTGAAGGGGAAGCAGTGCTCGTACGAGCATTACTTCCCCTTCATTCCGGTCACTTGTTCACTCTGTGAAACGCCGACACACCGCGATTGGATAAGAGATAGATAGATAGATAGATAGATAGATAGATAGATAGATAGATAGATAGATATGAGATAGATATGAGATAGATAGATAAATAGATAGATAGATAGACAGACAGACAGACAGACAGACAGACAGACAGATAGATAGATAGATAGATAGATAGATAGATAGATAGATAGATAGATAGATAGATAGATAGATAGATAGATAGATATACTTTGTCTGTTATGCTAAACAGTCAGCCCTGAAGTGTGACTGCTCAGCATGACAGACATACACAATGAAGGGGTTAATAGCTGCATTACTAGCAGCTACTTACATACATCGGGTGTGGGGTCAGAGAGCAGCAGGAGTCAGGATTCCTGGGAGGAGCAGACATGCACACAATCTTCTTGCTGTAGCCATTCCTTTCCCTCTGCACAGGCCACGAGGAAGAGGGAAACAGCTAGAAGCGAGCTGATTGGCTGGACAGCACAGTGGGCGGGCAAGAGTCTTCCCCCTCCGTGCAATGACTATTTCACCGCCGAGCTGCCGCCAATGCTTTAAAATACATTGCTGGGTCTCTTTTGTACCCCAGCAGGGACCCAGCAATGCAGAGGAATCATTGTAGCGCTAATGTGCTACTGTGGTGAGGGGGGCCTGCGGCCCCCCCTAGCTGGGGGCCCGGTCGAAGTTGCGATCGCTGCGACCCCTATAGCTACGCCACTGATGTCCCGTATGTAGAAATTCTAAACGGTAACTTATTTTCTGCCGAGTTTGGCATTCAATCAAGATAACTTTTCTATGGCAAACCTTTTTAGCTAAGTTGTTGATAATAATTGATTACAAATTGGCAGAATAATTTGCAGTGGTAAGGCTCTGGTCTATTTCCTAGTCTTGGAATTCTAGAAATGTTAATGTTTTTTCCCAAATATTTATGATTTAAACCTAATTTAAGCCCTTAACCCCTTAAGGTCGCAGCCACTTTTGGACCTTATGACACAGCCTCATTTTTTAAATCTGACATGTGTCACTTTATGTGGTAATAACTATGGAATGCTTTTACCTATACAAGCGATTCTGAGATTGTTTTCTCGTGACATATTGTACTTTAAGTTAGTGAAAAAATGTGGTCGATATATTCAATATTTTTGTGTGAAAAACACCAAAATTTAGAGAAAATTTGCAAAAAATTTGCATTTTCTAAATTCAAATGTATCTGCTTGTAAGACAGATAGTTATACCACACAAAATAGTTACTAGTTAACATTTCCCATATGTCTACTTTAGATTGGCATCGTTTTTTGAACATCTTTTTATTTTTTTAGGACGTTACAAGGCTTATAAGTTTAGCAGCAATTTCTCAAATTTTCAAGAAAATTTCAAAAGCTTATTTTTTTAGGGACCAGTTCAGTTCTGAAGTGGCTTTGAGGGCCTTATATATTAGGAACCCCCACAAATCACCCCATTTAAAAAACGGCACCCCTTAAAATACTCAAAACAGCATTTAGAAAGTTTCTTTACCCTTTATGCGTTTCACAGGAATTAAAGCAAAGTGGAAGGGAAATTTGCAAATTTCATTTTTTTTTGCAGAAATTCCATTTTAATAAATTTTTCCTGTAATACTGAAGGTTTTTACCAGAGAAACACAACTGAATATTTATTGCCCTGATTCTGAAGTTTTTAGAAATATCCCACATGTGGCCCTAGTGCGCTACTGGACTGAAACAGAAGACCCAGAAGCAAAGGAGCTAGTGGATGTTTGGGCCTTCCTTTTCTTAAATTATATTTCAGGCACCATGTCAGGTTAGAAGAGGTCTTGTGGTGCCGAAACAAAGAAAACCCCACAAAAGTTGTGTCTGGCAGATCCTTTACACCATTTTGGAAACTATACCCTTTGAGGAATTCATCTAGGGGTGTAGTGAGTATTTTGACCCCACAGGTGTTTCATAGATTTCATTAGAATTGGGCAGTGAAAATGAAAAATTACATAGCTTTAGGTAAAAAGTTTTAATTTTCTCATCAAATAAGGGAAAAAAGTCACCATAACATTTGTAAAGCAACTTCTCCCATGGAAATATCCCATATGTGGTAATAAAGTACTGTATGAATACACATCAGGGCTCAGAAGGGAAGGAGCGCCATTTGGCTTTTGGAGAGCAGATTTTGCTGGATTGGTTTTTCTTCGCCATGTCGCTTTTGCAAAGCCCCTTAGGTAGCAGTACAGTGGAAACTACCCAAAAGGGACTCCATTTGGCAAACTACACCCATTGAAGAATGCATCTAGGGGTGTAGTGAGCATTTTGACCCCACAGGTTTCTCATATATTTTATTAGAAATGGGCAGTGAAAATGAAAAATTACATTATTTTCCAATAAGACGCAGCATTAGTTAAAAAATATTAATTTTCTCAACAAATAAAGGAGAAAAAGCACCGTAACATTTGTAAAGCAACTTCTTCAGAGTATGGAAATACCCCACACGTGGTCATAAACTGCTATTTGGACACACAGCAAGGCTCTAAAGGGAAGGAGCGCCATTTAATATTTAGAGTGGAGATTTTACAAGATTCGTTTTTTGACACCATGTTGCATTGAGCTATAGTACCAGTACAGTGGTACCCCCCGAAAAATTACCCCATTTTGGAAACTAGATCCCTCAAAGAATTGATCTAGGGGTGTAGTGAGCATTTTGACCGCACAAGTGTTTTGCAAAAAATGAGTAAACAATAGATGTTGCAGATTGAAAATTGCTGTTTTCGACACATTTGCCATTTCAGTGCCCAACGTGTTGTGCCCAGCATGTACCACCGTAGACACACATCCCATAAATTGTTAAGCGGGTTCTCCAGAATACCCCATATGTGGTCATAAATTGCCGTTTGGGTACACTGCCAGGCTCAGTTGGACCACCATTTGGCTTTTGAAGCGCAGATTTAGCTTGGTGTATTAGTGGTATTTCAGCTTATAATGTGGGGGCATATGTGAGCTGGGCGGAGTACATCAGGGTATATGTGAGCTGGGCAGAGTACATCAGGGTATATATAATAATAATTTTGCTTCTTTATGTGTTACTGATTATTTTTGTGTGTTTGTATTTTTTTACAGGTTCGGTTGTTGGACTTCGGATACGAGTACTTCAATGACGGCGTTTTTTTATTCTCAATAAAATGGTTAATGAGGGTTGTGTTTTTTTATTTCAATAAAATATATTTTCTATGTGCTTGTATCTTTTTAAACTTTATTATCACCGCCTTAGTAATGGCCGCTGGCTGATTGACAACCTCCATTACTAAGGTGGGGCTTAATATTAGCAGGTTCAGAGGCTAACACTAACCCCCATTATTACCCCGGTACCCACCGCCACCAGGGGTACTGGGAAGAGCCGGGTACGAACCAGTACCCGACCATCTGTAGTGACAGGCAGGCACCGGGGTGGCTGCAGCCTAATGCTGGGGAAGGCCAAAAACAGTGGCCCTCTCCACCCTGGTAATGCTGCCTGCTGCTGCTGCTACTGTGTTGCATCTGGCTGGTTATGAAAATTAGGGGGGACCCCACATCGTTCTTTCCAATTATTTTTTTATTTTTATTTTTTTAAATGATGTGGGGTCCCCCCCCATTTTTCATAACCAGCCAGACACAATAAAGCAGCAGCAGCCTAGCATCACCAGGGTTGGAAAGGCCACTGCTTTTGGCCTTTCCCCTCCTGATAATACCAGCCTGCGGCCACCCCAGTAGCCGACCATCACTACAGATGGTCAAGTACTGGATCGTACCCGGCTCTTCCCAGCACCCCTGGTGGCAGTGGGTACCGGGGTAATAAAGGGGGTTAGTGTTAGCCTCTGCACCGGCTAACACTAAGCCCCGCCTTAGCAATGAACGCTGTCACTCAGCCGATGGCCATTACTAAGGCAGTAGTAATATAGTTTAAAAAAGAACACAAAGACATAAAAAAAATATTTTATTGAAATAAAAAAAACACACAACCCTCATTAACCATTTTATTGATAATAAAAAAAAGCCGTCATCGAAGTAGTCCTGGAATCCAACGTAGTCCAACGGCCGAACCTGTAAGAAAACACACAAAAAAACGGTTAGTAAAACATGTGTTAGGCTTAGATACAGGGCCCATGTGTGATACGGTCTGTGGGAACCTGCATCTAAGCCTACCACAAGGTAGGCTTAGATACAGAGTCCAGCAGACAGAAATCTTATACACTATAAGATTACTGTGTGCTGGGGCCCTGTATCTAAACCTATAGTGTGGTAGACTTATATACAGGGCCCATCAGACAGGATCACACATGGGCCATGTATCTAAGCCTACCATGTGATTGGCTTAGATACAGGACCCAGCAGACAGGATCACACAATCTGTGATCCAGTCTCATGGGCCCTCTAAGCCTGCTACATCGTAGGCTTAAAGGGGTTGTGCAGTCCCTAAACATTGATGGCCTATCCTCAGGATAGGTCATCAATAGCTGATGTGTCGGGGTTCGTCTCCCGGGACCCGCCTATCAGCTGTTTTGAAGGGGCCGCAGTACTCGTACGAGAGCTGCGTCCCCTTCATTTCGCCGACACCGATTCACAGTGTGACCGGAATGAAGAGGAAGCAGCTCTTGTGCGAGTGCTGCGGCCCCTTCAAAACAGCTGATTGGCGGGTCCCGGGACCCTAGTAACGGCTTCCTGGTTGCCATAGCAACAATCGCCACCCCTCCCTCTGTCAACCACTTCAATGCGGCGGACTTCATTGACAGCCGCATTGAAGGGGTTAAATGGCTGCGATCGGCGGTAACAGCCATCGCAGCCATTGCAGCGGCATGTCAGCTGTGTATAACAGCTGACAGCGACTGAAGATAAAGCGCGCACAGCTCCTGTGCTCGCTTTATCTGCAGGGCGTAACTGTACGCCCGTGTGCGGGAACTCACTTGGTTTCTGGGCGTACAGTTACACCCAATAGCGGGAAGGGGTTAATGACCAGTCCCCCTGCTTGCATTCTGGGCCCTAATGACCAAGCCATTTTTTACATTTTTCCATTGTCACATTCGAAGAGCTATAACTTTTTTATTTTTCCGTCGACATAGCTGTATAAGGTCTTGTTTTTTGTGGAACAAGTTCTACTTTTTAATAGCACCATTTTGGGGTACATATAATTTATTCATTAACTTTTATTAACTTTTTTGGGGGGTGGATAGAAGAAAACCTGAAATTTCACCACTCTTTTTTTGCGCCCTAAATCTACGTCGTTTACCGTGTGGTATAAATAACAACACCACTTTATTCAACGGGTTGTTACGATTGCAAAGATACCAAATTTGTATAGATTTTGTATGTTTTACTACTTACACAGTAAAAACACTTCTTTTTCAAAATTATTTGTTCTTGCGTCTCCATATTTGAAGAGCCATAACTTTTTTTTATTGTTGTGCCGATGCAGTTGTATGAGGGATTTTTTTTTGTGGGACAACTTGTAGTTTTTATTGGTACCATTTTGGAGTAGATGTGACTTTTTGATCACTTTTTATCACATTTTTTTAAAGTCAGGATTAACAGAAAACAGCAATTTTTCCATTGTTTTTTATTTTATTTTTTACGGCGTTCACCGTGCGGGTTAAATAATGTAACAGCTTTATAGTTGGGGTCGTTATGGATGCGGCGATACCAAATATGTGTAACTTTTTTGCTTTATTGTGTTTTTTTTAAATAGTAAAGCATTTTGTAAGGGGAGAGTGGGTTTTTCATTTTTTTTTTTCACTTTTTTTTAAATTAACTTTATTCAACTTTTTTTTACTTTTATACTAGTCACACTAGGAGACTTCACTATGTGATCATCCGATCGCTATTATAATACACTGCAATACTTTTGTATTGCAGTGTATTACTGCCTGTCCGTTTAAAACGGACAGGCATCTGAAAGGACATGCCTCCGGCATGACCTAGCAGGCATTTACTACGGGCAGACCTGGGGGCCTTTATTAGGCCCCCGGCTGCCATCGGAGACACAGACACTCGGCGATCTAATCGCCGGGTGTCAGTGGGATGAGAGAGGGAGCTCCCTCCCTCTCTCCAAAACCACTCAGATGCGGTGCACGCTATTCAGCACCGCATCTGAGGGGTTTAACAGGTGAGATCGATACTAATATCGATCTCACCCGGTCGAGCAGGGACGCCCCCAGCCCTCAGCTACCTCTGGCAGCTGAGAGCAGGGAGATTTGATGGCTCCCTGCTCTGTTTAGTTTATTCTAATGCAGTGCCGTGGAATGGCGGCGCTGTAGAATAAAGCCCATTAATGACCCCCGTGAAAAGGCTTATCGGCGGTCACTAAGGGGTTAATGATCAAGCCATTTTTTTACGTTTTTCCATCGTCTCATTCAAAGAGCTATAACTTCTTTATTTTTGTGTCGACATAGCTGTATAAGGTCTTGTTTTTTGTGGGACAAGTTGTAATTTTTAATAGCACCATTTTGGGGTACAAAGAATTTATTGATTACGTTTTATTAACTTTTTGGGGGGGAATAGAAAAAAACCAGCAATTTCGCCACACTTTTTGCGTCCTAAATTTACGCCGTTTACCATGTGGTATAAATAACACAATAACTTTATTCAATGGGTTTGTATAGTTTGTATAGATTTTGTATGTTTTACTACTTTTACTTTTTTTCCAAAATTATTTGTTTTTGTGTCTCCATATTTGAAGAGCCATACCTTTTTTATTTTTCGCCGATGCAATTGTGTGATGCCTTTTTTTTTTGCGGGACGACTTGTAGTTTTTATCGGTACCATTTTGGAGTAGATGCGACTTTTTGATCACTTTTTATCTAATTTTTTAAGGCTGGATTCAAAGAAAACAGCAATTTTGCATGTTTTTTTAAATTTATTTTTTATGACATTCACCGTGCGGGTTAAATTACGTAATAAGTTTATAGTTGGGGTTGTTACGGACGCGGCGATACCAAATATGTGTAACTTTTTTACTTTATTTTGTTTTTGAATAATAAAGCAGTTTGTAAGGGGGAAAAGTGGGTTTTTCATTTTTTTTTCACTTTTTATTAAACTTTTTTTTCACTTTTTAATATTCCCACTAGGGGACTTCACTATGCGATTATCCGATCGCATTTCTAATACACTGCAATACTTCTGTATTGCAGTGTATTATGCTTGTCCGTGTAAAACGGACAAGCATCTGCTAGGTCATGCCAGAGGCATGACCTAGCAGGCATACACTACAGGCAGATCTGGGGGCATTTATTGGGCCCCCGGCTGCCATTGGAGACACAGACACTCGGCGATCTTATCGCCGGGTGTCAGTGGGATGAGAGGGAGCTCCCTCCCTCTGTCCAAAACCACTCAGTTGCGGCGCTCGCTATTGAGCGACGCATCTGAGGGGTTAAACGGGTGAGATTGATACTAATATAGATCTCACCCGGTTGAGCAGGGATTCCCCCAGCCCTCAGGTACCTCTGGTAGCTGAGAGGGGGGAGATTTAACGGCTCTCTACTCTGTTTATTTATTCCGATGCAGCGCTGTAAAAAGGCTATTGCATCGGAATAAAGCCCGTTAGTGGCCGCCGTAAAAACACTACGGGGTCACTAACTGGTTAAAGGGGTATTCCTAGCTTAGAAATGTGCTGGCATAGCAACAGTTCTGGGACCCGCACCTATACTATATTGATTAAAAGTATTGGGACACCTACACATTATATCTACAGGAGTTTATATAATGTCGCATTCTAAATCCATAGGCATTAAAATAAAGGTGCCCCCGCCCCCTTTGCAGCTTTCTACAAGAGTTTGGAGTGTGTATGTGGTAATTTTTGCCCATTTATCCAGAAGTGCATTTGTGAAGTCAGGCGCTCATGTTGGACGAGAGGGCTTTGCTCGCAATCCTCGTTCTAGTTCATCCCAAAGATGTTCGATAAGGTTGAGGTCAGGGTTCTGTGCGGACGACTCAAGTTCTGCCAAACCAAACTCACCCAACCATGTCTTTATGGACCTTGCTTTGTGCATTGGGGCACAGTGCTGGAATAGAAAAGGGCCTTCCCCAAACTGTTCCCACGAAGTTGGAAGCATACAATTGTCCAAAATGTCTTGGTATGCTGAAGCATTAAGATTTCCCTTTACTGAAACTAAGGGGCATAAGCCAACCCCTGAAAAATAACCCCATAGTATTATCCCTCCTCTACTAAACATTACAGTTGGCACAATGCAGTGAGGCAGGTAATGTTCTCCTGCCTTTCGTCAAACTCAGAATCGTCCATAAGACTGCCAGATAGAGAACTGTGATTTGTTACTACACAGAACACATTTTCAATGCTCAAGTCCGATGCCCGGCATTGTGCTTTGTGATGTAAGGCTTGAATGTAGCTGCTTGGCCATGGAAGCCTATGCCATGAAGCTCCCGGCACGCAGTTTTTGTGCGGATATTATTGCCAGAGGAGGTTTGAAACTCTGCAGTATTTTAGTCAGCAGAGCATTGGTGAGTTTTATACACTATGTGTCTCTGCGCTCAGCGATTCTGCTCTGTAACTTTACATGGTTTGTAAATTCGTAATTGATGTGGTCCCTAAACGCTTTCACTTTACAATAATACCACTCACAGTTGATCGTGGAATATCTAGAAGGGAAGAAATGTCACAAACTGATTTGTTGCAATGGTGGCATATTATTACAGTACCGCGCTGGAATTCAGTGAGCTCTTTAGAACGACACATTCTTTCACAAATGTTGGTAAAGGCAGACGGCATGGCTAGCTGCTGGATATTATATGCCTGTGGCAATGGGACTGAATGAAATAACTGTATTCAATGATCAAGAGTCATAATACTTTTATCCATATAGTGTATATTGAGAACGGAGGTCGCCCAACCACCATTTTGCTTTGGCCAGGCAGCTGCTGGCTGCATATTCCAGGCAGGGACTAATGTTTCATTCTGTTCTTAGGGAGTTACGGAAACAGCCGACAAAGACCTGTTTCAAACATCTATGGCATATACTGTGGCATATCTGTAGGTACATCGATTACACCTTAGACATAGGTTTTTAGGATTGCAAAACTTCTTATAGAGGGCCTTTTAGTAGGGCAGGTTGCTATAATGTATGACATGTTGTATATGCAGTCAAGAAGATGACAGGCACTTATTGCAGCCACTAATCCACTCCCTAACCTATTGCCCAAGAAAGTCTTTTAGAAGGAGAGAGTGCTCAAATAAACACAATAAACCACCTATTTGTACACCGAGTTGCTGAGAATTTCATTTGTTATAATTTATAATTCAATAGTAAAAACAATGGTAGAGCAATTCAAAGGCAATATATGTAAATAATGTTTGTCTCTGTGTTTAATTAAAAGGAAAGCAAAATACCACACATTTATAATTACTTTCCAGTAGAAATGCGGATTGTTTCCACTTGGCAAGGAAGCTGTCCAGTAAAACAAGTGAATCCTTGGATAAGTGCCTGGGATAAATGTATCTGGTTAAACTGGACAGCTACCTTGCAAAGTGGAAAATATACCATGTTAGCCGAATTTGCAGTTCCTCTAGGGTTCAGCAGCTGAAGGAGGCTGTCTCCTCAAAGAAAAGAGTTGAGGAGTAAAGCGGTAGTAGAATATTGAATGCACGAGCAAAAAGACACAGGAGACAATGTGATGACAATGAAATTAAACACACTTACTGCTGATGATGGTCGTTGCAGAATGAGCTCATCTTACAAATTTGGCTATGGGCCCCAAGCTTACCAGACCAGACAGATAGAAACTGCTCTAAATTTATTACAAAAGCAGACACTGTATGATAAGTTTGGCACATCTTGCTAGACATGTTAGACAGTATTCTCTTTCTTACGCCATGTCTTACACTTTACATCAATATTTTGTATAATATTCGGCGCCCTTTTTGTCGACACTTTTCAAACTGTCTAGGATGGGGCAAAAACAGATAATAAATTTGGCGCACAGCATATACAACAATTTTTTGGTGCATTTTGTGCCAGAATTTGAGTGCATTTCGTTCTGCAAATCTCCCCCAAAACATTTCTCTCATATATACTCAATTTCAATGATATTCCAGGTAAAATATTTCTAAACAACTATCTAGCAACTCTAAAACAGCACAATATAATTTAATGTACATTAATATATCAGATTAATCATTTGTATACTTCTGCTTAATTTCATATGATATACATGGAAAATCCTCTAAAATAAGATGAATGCAGTGCAAAATGCAAATTAAAAATAATCTTAACTTACTGTTTAAGTGACAAAACAAATATATTTTCAAAAGAATTTCTATTAGTCTAGAAATATTGAAAAAATGTGAGCTGTGAGAAACAGCTAAAGTCCTCATCTTATTCACAGCAAACGAATGCAGCCTTTGAAGATTAACCTGCTGACATGAATATTTAAAAGTCAGGATTGAGACGTCTTGTGATGCTTCCGCACAAACATCTTATATCTTTCCCACTTTACGTCATATTTTGTGTACATACTCTCAGCTTTGTCTAGGCAAGAAGCTGATTAATAGATCTTTTGGTGCCCTGTGGATTTTGGTGCCCTGTGGATTTTGTTTTTAAATGTCACAAGAACAATTTGCAATTTGTCATTGGCCCCAGGGTCATATGTATTTCTGCACTTCGTAATTCAGAGTAGAAAATGTCATTTAACAGGAGAAGGTGTCTTTATTCTTTATGCTGATCATTGTCTTCGAAGTAAATAAATACAAAATAATGTTTCTTCACAAAACTGTCTATAAAAAAACCTAAAACTTTTTGAAATGTCATTATCCATACGAAAACAGTAATTAGTAATTTTATATTGTTTGTGACATTTCATCTTCTGTTCCTACGTTGCTTTAGTCATTCATGTACATATCTGTGTTTGGCTTAAAAATAAATGTTTATTGTTTTTGCCATTTCCAGCACCTTGGATTCTTTTTTTTTCAGATAGTTATCTTGCTGCCTGAGAAGAGGTTGGAATTGACACTAAGTGCATCATCTGAAGTTGCCACATGACTACAAATCATACTTTAGTGTCTGAGAAGTTGTTGTAAGCATTGTCTTCACAAATATTAGCGACAGCCAAAATGCCCCATAAAAATGACAAAGCATTCTTCCAGTGACAGCTAGATGGCTATCATAACAGTGGCAGTCCGCCATCACAATTGCAGCCAAAATGTCTCCATAAGAGTGACAACCACAAACCCCAAGATAGTGATCGCTACAGTCCTATGTGTTAGAATAGCCAGTAATGGGACTGTTTAAAGAGGCTCTGTAACCAGATTTTGCAACCCCTATCTGCTATTGCAGCAGATAGGCGCTGCAATGTAGATTACAGTAACGTTTTTATTTTTAAAAAACGAGCATTTTTGGCCAAGTTATGACCATTTTAGTAGTTATGCAAATGAGGCTTGCAAAAGTCCAAGTGGGTGTGTTTAAAAGTAAAAGTCCAAGTGGGCGTGTATTATGTGCGTACATCGGGGCGTTTTTAATACTTTTACTAGCTGGGCGCTCTGAAGAGAAGTATCATCCACTTCTCTTCAGAACGCCCAGCTTCTGGCAGTGCAGACACACAGCGTGTTCTCGAGAGATCACGCTGTGACGTCACTCACAGGTCCTGCATCGTGTCAGACGAGCGAGGACACATCGGCACCAGAGGCTTCAGTTGATTCTGCAGCAGCATCGGCGTTAGCAGGTAAGTCGATGTAGCTACTTACCTGCAAACTCTGATGCTGCTGCAGAATCAACTGTAGCCTCTGGTGCCGATGTGTCCTCGCTCGTCTGACACGATGCAGGACCTGTGAGTGACATCACAGCGTGATCTGGCAGAAGCTGGGCGTTCTGAAGAGAAGTGGATGATACTTCTCATCAGAACGCGCAGCTAGTAAAAGTATTAAAAACGCCCCGATGTACGCACATAATACACGCCCACTTGAACTTTTACTTTTAAACTTGGACTTTTGCAAGCTTGGACTTGGACTTTTGCAAGCCTCATTTGCATAACTACAAAAATGGTCATACCTTGGCCAAAAATGCTCGTTTTTTAAAAATAAAAACGTTACTGTAATCTACATTGCAGCGCCTATCTGCTGCAATAGCAGATAGGGGTTGCAAAATCTGGTGACAGAGCCTCTTTAAGCACAATCCCCTGAGAATTTACAAAATTTCAAGAGTATCAAGCGTATCAAGTGGGTGAATGAAAATTCAGTTAAAATGTAACATTTAATCAATAATGTATCTAAAATGGTATAATTATATGCACTATTGATTGAAAGTTAAATTTTAACTGAATTTTTATCCAGTCCTTTGTGTTAGCTGAAAAAATAATGCACTCACAATCACCTTTGTCGATCTGGCATGTGTATTCAATGGGGAGAAGGGAATACGCCGTTGTCAGATACCTGAGATCCCCATACACAACATTACCATTACCAGTGATAATCTTTATCAGGTCAGAGGTCATCACAGAAGAGGACTACCGTCTCTCAGGAGCGAAAGTCAATCCAGGAAAGGTGGCAATTATAGGGAGCACAATGTTGCCTGTGGGTAATATGTTCGACAGTGCTGGTGTAAAGTGTTCAAAAAGTTATAAAGGAAGGCAATAGTTAACAAAACACATACTGTGTTATGTAACAAACCATGCAGCTGTGCTACTTCTATTCTCAAATAGAAGAAATGTAGGCAGGATAAAGAGAGAATACCTAATGCAGTATGTTGGTGCCAGCCTTCTGACATATCCTCTCACATATCTGATGACAGGAAATCAATACACTGTGTGTGTGGGAGGTAATTGCACTGTACTTCGCTTTATTTGGGAAATTTTGAAATAATGCCTATACTAGGAAAAATGAAAAAGATTGTTTAAAGAACGGTCTTCATATATAACAAGCTTTTTCCTGAAGAAGCAGACATGCCAAGGTTTCTTTAAAATACAATCTAATTATGCTAATTAAATATCTCTGATTAATTCTATACGTGTCATATATTACATTTGTTGGTATTTGTTTTGGTACGTGTTACTTTCAGTCATTAAAGGGGCACTCTTGGCAAATCACATGCATGACACAGGGATTCACAGATCACCAAAGAGAGGCCTATGTCAGCTGGTTGATTACCTCACATTATTTAAACCTGGAAATTCACTGAAGTGACATTTGAGTAAAATATACCTTTTATTATAGTAACTCGCTAAAAACAGGGGTAACACACCACTGTGAAAAAAGCCCCACCGTGTATATTAAAAATGTATTAAACAGAAAACACTGAATCATTTGGATAAATATATCTCAGTGTTTATACCGATATTCACCGGAATCAGCATTTAACCTGGGCACAACAATTGTACGAGCCCCAAGAACACACCAGGGTCCGTGATCAACACCGGAATCTCCTAGCGCTGGGTCCACCACAATGCTACTGTCCCCTATGCAACAATCCCATATACAAAAACGACCCTACGCGTTTCAAATACTCATCCTCAGGGGTCTGTATCTTGGTCACTCTGGCCTAATTACCAGCGATAGAATATTCAACAGCAGATATTCTGCTGCGCATCACGGAAGGATGCTGGCGTCGATGTCAGCGGCATACTTCATTTCGGGCACTGAGTTGCTATAAGCACCAAACTCCACCCCTCGTACTTGGCGGCGCTGTACGAACTAACCAATCACAGTACCCCCTGAATTCGTGACACCTGTCCATGTGACTCCCGGCCGTCAGCTGACAACCAAGAATCATCATCGACCGCATCTGAACGAACACGCAGGCGCAGTGGAAGCCACGGACGCATCGCCCATGCTGCCAAGAAAGAGCAAGGTAAGAGCAGAACGATATAGAATATGGGGTATATCTTGCGGGACAGTTACCCACCACAAGTGGACTACCTCAAAACAACTCTATTATTGTAAACACATATTGGATAGATGAATGCAGTGTCCCTCACATTACGAAATTTGGATTAAAAACCTGTTATACACGACCTAGTCAATTGGCCATATCAATCAGAGTGCACTATGCAAAATACCCACCCGCCCGTTAAAGCAACCAAATTATTAGCCCGGCTGCTTAAGGATGGATGATATTGCATGTTAAATAAAGCACGTGTAATTAGTCTGCTCGTTTAGACCCGCTGGTTGTGTACATGCCAGTCTGTGGATCCATTGGGCTTCCTTGCGTAGAATTAGATTGTCCCAGTCCCCTCCTCTTTTTGGAGGTCTAATAAGTTCAATTGCTTGAAACTTTAAACATTCTGCACGACCCTGGTGTTTAGCATGTACGTGTTTCGATATCGGGGTATCCCTAGCATGGACAATATCTCCAACATGCTCCCTTATCCGGCGCCGGAATTGTCGCACCGTTTTACCCACATAATTAAGGGGGCATGGACATGTGATAAGGTAAACCACCCCCGCTGTTTTGCAGTTGACAAAATCACGAATGTCGTACTCCTCTTGTGTTGCGACACTCGTAAACCTGTTCCCTTTGAGGATGAAATCGCAGGCCTTGCAGCTACCACATCTATATGTACCTGGTGTTTTTCTATCCAGCCATGTGCCCCTCGGTATAATAGGGTCAAAACAACTATGCATGACTCTATCCCTAATGTTCTTCCCTCTCCGATACGTGACTGAGGGCCATTGTGTGATCTGGTCTGCCAAATCTATATCAGCACTGAGAATACGCCAGTACCTTTTTAGGATTTGCATGATGTCATTTTGTTTTGAATCATAAGTACCTATGAGTCTCGTAACTCGTTCTTCTTTACGTTTTTTAGGAACAAGGAGACTTTGCCTGTCTGCGTCCCTCGCTACCTCATAGGCCTTCCTGATTACACCCATGGGGAAACCTCTGTCCTTCAATCTGATTTTGAGCTCCTGTGCCTGACTCTTAAAATCACCCATGGAGCTACAATTCCGGCGGACTCTCATAAATTGGCCTTTTGGAATGCCACGTTTGAGGGAATAGGGATGACAACTGTTCCATTGTAAGAAACTATTGGTTGCTGTTTCCTTCCGGTGTACCTTGGTGCGAATTGTGCCTTCCATTGTTTTTGTAATTTTTAAATCTAGAAAGGACAGTTCTTGATCACTAATCTCGCACGTGAACCTTAGCCCTATATCATTGGTGTTGAGGGCTGCTACAAAATTATTGAACTCCTCAGCTGTTGAGTTCCAAAACAGCAGCACGTCATCAATATATCTAATCCATATTCCAATTGACGAAGTCCATTTGGCAAATTTATCCCCAAAGACAATTGTCTCCTCCCACCAGCCAAGAAATAAATTTGCATAGGTGGGAGCTGTAGGACTCCCCATTGCTGTGCCACATTGCTGGTGAAAAATCTTGTCTTCAAAGATAAATATATTTTTTTCAAGAACAAAGTGCAGTAGCTGCAAAACAAACTGGTTGTGGGCTACAAACTGAGTGCCCCTAGATCTAAGGAAGTATTCGACCGCCTCACACCCTAGTTTGTGTGGAATGGACGAGTACAACGCCTCAACATCCAGGCTAGCCAACAATGTGTTATGTTCCAAAGTAATACCTTCGATTTGTTTCAGAACATCCATGGTGTCACGTACATATGATGTGAGACCCAAAACAAACGGACGCAACACCTGATCTACATATGTACTCACGTTCTGGGTTAAGTTGTTAATGCCTGAAACAATAGGTCTGCCACGTAAGGGGGGATACCCTTTGTGGATTTTGGGCAGGCTATAAAAACATGCCATGATGGGAAACTGTGGGAACAGGAAACCAAACTCACTAGCACTGATCAAGGATCTGCTCTTTGCATCACTCAAAATGCCCAGAAGCTCCTTTTTGAACAGTGCTGTGGGATTGTCCTTTAAAATGGTGTAACAGTCAGGATTGAGTAAAATGTCCTCACACATTTTCTTATAGTCATCTCTGCTCATGACCACGATGTTCCCACCCTTGTCGGATGCTTTCAGAACAATGTTTTGTTTTTTCTCCAAAGTGGTCAGAGCTGATCGTTCGGACCAAGACAAATTGTTGTCTATGCCCCTCATGTCCTGACTGAGACTTTTTATCTCGTCTCCCACCATGTCTACAAATAAATCCACATTGGTAAAGTCTCCTATAGGTGGCAGCTTCCTACTCTTCATCTTAAGATTGGTAAATGGGCCTAAACCTGGGGTTCTACCAGATTCCTCTAGTAACCCCTCTAGGGCCTCAAGGCCTTCCATATCCGATTCTTCCAAACCCATTTCCATGCATTTTTTTCTGTTATGGTGTTTGAAGAATTTAATCCATTTAAGCTTACGAGCAAACAAATTTAGGTCTTTTATCCAGGTAAATGAATCGAACTTCACTGTGGGGACAAAAGAAAGCCCCTTTTCTAGTAACATAATCTCAGATGCGCTCAGATTGTAGTCAGATAGGTTTATAATTTGTAGCCTATCCGTACCTTTTCCCTTCTCTAATCCTTTTGTCCCCTAGCGGGAAATGGGGGGATTGTTGGCTAAAAAATTATTTAAACCTGCTCAAAACTGCCCCACATTGCCTGATTAACAAGGTTCTTTGGTTTCTGTACATTTGTGAAGGTGTTTGTTGTTTGCTATTTTGAAATTGGCCCACACTGTTTCTTAAAGAGGCTCTGTCACCAGATTCTCAAATCCCTATCTCCTATTGCATGTGATCGGCGCTGCAATGTAGATAACAGTAAAGTTATTTTTTTATTTTTTTTAAAACGTTCATTTTTGGCCAAGTTATGAGCTATTTTATATATATGCAAATGAGCTTTGAAATGGACAACTGGGCGTTTTTTTTTCGTTATGTGTATTGTGTTTTTAACTGGGTGTGTATTGTGTTTTTAACTGGGCGTGTTTACGTGTATGACGCTGACCAATCAGTGACCAGTCAGTGTCATACACTCCTCTCCATTCATTTACACAGCAGCGATGTGCAGCCACATACACAGAGATTAATGTTAATCAAGTGTCCTGATAATGAATACACATGAAATCCAGCCTGGACGTCATGTGTATTCAGAATCCTGACACTTCTGAATCTTTTCTGTGAGATTCCAGCAAGCCACGCGTAATCTCGCAAGATTACGGAGGTAAACGAGATTTCGTTTCCCTTGCTGGAAATCTCAAAGAAAAGAGTCAGAAGTGTCAGGATTCTGAATACACATGACGTCCAGGCTGGATGGTCATGTGTATTCATTATCAGGACACTTGATTAACGTTAATCTCTGTGTATGTGGCTGCACATCGCTGCTGTGTAAATGAATGGAGAGGAGTGTATGACGCTGACTGGTCACTAATTGGTCAGCGTCGTACACGTAAACTTGTCCAGTTAAAAACACAATACATGCCCAGTTGGACATAACGAAGAAAAAAAACGCACAATTGTCCATTTCAAAGCTCATTTACATATATATAAAATAGCTCATAACTTGGCCAAAAATGAAAGTTTTGAAAAAAAATAAAAAATTACGGTTATCTACATTGCAGCGCCAATCACATGCAATAGGAGATAGGGATTTGAGAATCTGGTGACAGAGCCTCTTTAACTCTGCCTTGGGATCATTGCCTGTTCTGACCTGTCTTATGGTGTTGCATGATCTTTGCCAGCCTCCACCTCGGATTTGTATGACCACAATTTTGTTTATTTATTTTGGTACCTCATTTGAGAAATATCATCTGCAAGCCGTCATCTAATAATGTTGGGGCCGATGCTCTAGCTTGCAATCCCTTTTAAGGAATCTGATTTAAGTTAAAAATGGCCTTTTTCAAAACTTTTGTAAGTAGAAAAGGAAGGGATTGTTTAATAACTTTACCAACTTGTATGTCGGAAAGAGTGGAACAAGTGCTTCATTACTATGGTGCTCAGTCTATTTCTATGTATTTGCAACAGGCAACTGGCATAAATACAGTTATAAATTTGCCCCATAGAGCTCCAAATCCTCTGCTTCCCACAGTATATTATAAAACTGTCTCTCTACAACAACCACTAGGGGAAGCTGGGTGCATAAGAATTTATACATCTACAATTCAACTCAATGAAAGCTGTAAAAATCTCTATTCACTGAGCTCCCCCTAGTATTGACTGCAGGGACATTCTATGACTATATGTTGGGAAGCAGGAGGAGTTTAGATCATTGCCTCCTTCTCACCACATGCCCCATAGTAATGGCATGGTCTACTTCTATGGTGAGTATTCCACTGCCTCTTCTCCTTAAGATTGGGTGTGTCCTTTCTCTTTGCCTGAGATAAAGGCCATGTCCCAGTACATGAAAGAAAACCTTAGAAGAGGATTTATTCAAAAGTCATCCTCTTCCACCAGTACAGGACTTTTCTTCGTCTAAAAGAAGCATTGAGTCCCTCCATTCAAAACTGGATTTGAGGGGAGCATAGAACTTGATACACATTTAACATGAGTGGAAAACAGCATTTAATAAGATAGATAGCCACTATAAGCATTTGGCAATGCCATTCACGCTGTGCAACGCTCCTGCTATTGTCTTGCAGGCATTTGTAAACCAAATTTACCGAGACCTCCTCAACTTCTGTATGGTCATGTTCCTAAATGACATCGTCATTTTCCCCCTAGATGTTCAGGCACATCATACTCATGTAAATACTGTGCTTCATCATCTTAGAGACACTAAGCTATATGTTAAACTCGAAGGAAGTGCCTGTTCGAAATGTCAACAGCTGCCGGTCCTGGGATATATTGTGTTTGTAAAAATATTGGAAATTAATCCCCAAAACCTCTCTTTGGAACTGTTCTGGCCCCTGCCTCGGAGGCTAAAAGCGATCATGCTTTTTTTTGCAGTTTGCTAACTATTATCGCCAGTACATTCATTTTTTCTCAACCCTTGTGGTTCCTATCTCTGCTCTGCTCATCATAAGGGAGCAAACCTTACAGTGTAGCCAGCTGAAACTGTGAAAGACATTGAAAAGTTAAAAAAGGAGTTTGCTTCTGCTCCAGTTCTTTAGCACTCTAACTCCAGCTGTCAGTTCATTCTTGAAGTTATTGCTTGCTCCATGGGAGTTGGTGCAGTCCTTTTGCAAAAGAACTCTTTGGGAAAATTCCAGCCTTGAAGTTACTTGTCTAAAACCTTTAGTGCTGCAGAACAATATTACTCTATTAGGAGTTGCTCGCCATTAAATTGCCATTAGAAGAGTAGAGATATCTTCTGGAAGGAGCTTGTAATCTGGTAATTATATTATTGCCTGAAAACTGCCCATAGACTGATAGAGACTGGTAAGCTGTTTGTAAACTGCTAAATATCCAGCTAAAAATGGCGGAGGGCCATTTAGTTACAGAGAACTTGGAAGTTGTAAAAGTTTTGCGAGACTTTTATTCAGACCTATATACCTCCAAGGTGCATCCATCCACAACTGATATTTATACATTCTTAAATAAAGCAGAGCTCCCTAAGCTGTCAGGAAGCGCCAAGGCACTTCTGGATTCTCCACTCACGTTGGAGTAATTGGAAGAAGCGGTCAAACAGATGGCTAATGATAAGGCACCTGGGGCGGACGGGCTACCAGTTGAAATTTATAAAAAATACTCTGAGTTGCTCTTGCCCAAATTATTAGAAGTATTTCATTATTCATTGGATTGTGGTTCTTTGCCGGCTTCTATGCAAGAAGCCATTATTGTGGTCTTGCCGAAACCCGGGAAAGATTCTCAATTAGCTGATTCTTATCGACCAATTTCATTATTAACATCTGACGTTAAGATTCTGGCAAAGGCATTAGCTCTGCGGTTGAATGGTGTTATTTATACCATTATACACCCGGATCAGACTGGTTTTATGCCTGCTAGTTCGACAACCATGAATTTGAGACGTTTATTTTTAAATCTTCAGCTGAGGGCAGACAATGTAGGCGAAAGAGCCATTTTTTCACTGGACGCTGCCAAAGCGTTTGACAGTGTGGAATGGCAATATCTTTGGTGCACCTTGGAGGCTATGGGTTTTGGACCATCTTTCATAGCATGGATTAAGGTCCTGTATTCTTGCCCTACAGCCAGAATACAGGCAAATGGAGGATTGTCTCCCCGGTTTGCTCTTGAAAGAGGGACTAGACAGGGATGCCCATTATCGCCCCTCCTGTTTGCCGTGGCAGTAGAGCCCTTGGCAGCGCGCATACGTGTGTCAGACGATATTAAGGGCTTCTTGTATGGCTCGGTGCAAGAAAAGGTAGCGCTTTATGCAGATGATATGCTTCTATACTTGGGGGATGTGGGTAGCTCTCTGGCAGAAACAATATCCCTAATTGAGAAATTTGGGGCATTGTCTGGGTTTAAAATAAATTGGGATAAATCCCATCTGCTCCCTGTGGATTCAATGTGCTCTATACCAGGGGTGCATGTGGTACTTGTAGGACGCGTTAAACATCTTAAATATTTAGGGATCAAGATCTCGACCTCCCCTTCTGAATATGTTGCTCTCAATTTGCAACCCCTTCTGGTCAAATTTAAAATGAAAATAATGGCTTGGTGTAAATTACATCTGACAGTTGTGGGTAGGGTCAATCTTATTAAGATGATCTTAATGCCACAATTATTGTATATTTTACATAACTCCCCTGTATGGATCTCATTACGCAACTTTTATTATATTAATGCACTTTTTAGGGACCTAATATGGCGGAAGGGTCGCTCAAGAATTAGATTAGAAATTCTACAGCGCGTAAAGCATGACGGCGGTCTGGCCCTACCCAACCCTTGGATATATTTTCTTGCCTCCCAATGTCAGCACTTTAAGGGGTGGGGGGAAATTATATCAAAGGGATCCAATGGATCGATTGTACAGGCACAGTTTGGACCATCGGTTTTATTCTCAGTTTTGGAGGCAGGTCACTCTATGTTGGCGGGCAGGAATACGCCCACATATACACTAATGCGTAAAGTATGGGATAAAGTCCGAGCTATTAGAGATATGGGGGTTTGCACAATTTTTACACCTTTATGGGGGAATAAGGCACCTCCGGAATTCTTCTCTCTTGAAGGATTTGAGGGTTGGAAAGCAAGCGGCATCCTTTATGTCTCACAGTTGCTCCAGGAGGATGTATTTAAAACTTATCAACAGATCCAAGAGGAGTTTGAATTACCTCGAAATTCCCTCTATCAATACTTACAGATAAGACATGCTTTTGATGCCCAGAAGAAGGCGGTGGATTTGGCAATACACACAGATTGGGTGTTGTCTGTTTTACATACCAGGAGTGTTACATCCGGGGTTATTTCACATATTTATCAGTTGTTGATCAGTAAATTTTTTGATAAATACCCCCTGATGGCTTCTAAAAAATGGGAAAGTGATATGGGTCCCATCTTTGTAGAACAATGGATAGATATTATGAAAGCAGTTCCGAATATTTCTCTTAGTGAGGCTGGGTGCCTTTCTCAATTATATATTATCCATAGAGTATACAGGACTCCTAAATTTATTTTTCATATTGGGGTAAGGAGTGATTCAAAATGCCCCAGATGCGCGGAAGAGGAGGCTGACCATATGCATATGTTGTGGTCCTGCCCACAGTTAACCACGTACTGGATGGATGTACTGAAGGTGATTCAGGAGGCCTATGGACCTGTGTTGCAAGGGACTCCTATGGAGTGCGTTTTGGGATGTATTATGGACACCCCACCCTCTACTTTGGAGCGGTTGGCTATTGTAAGGTTGCTATATATAGCTAGAAAACTAATTGCCCTACATTGGATACAAGGCGCCCCGCCGACTAGGAGCGAATTAATTGCAAAAGTGAATAAAATTATTGTATTGGAAAAGGTTGTCTATGTAAAGCGCAAAATGCTTAAAAAATTTGAATCCATATGGGGACCATGGGTAGGGGTAATGGAATCTGTATTATAAAATTTATTCAGGGACTCTGTATGACCGCCAGCCTTTACACGGTATTGGGGTTATGTATATAGATGTGGGATAAGGAGAAGGGGGAAATAGAGAGGATTAAATATCTGCCATATATTATATCTGTTTTGTATTATACATGCTTGTAGATGATTAAGCTACTAGACATTTGGAAAATGATCTGTCCCATGTACCTTGTATTTTGTGAATAATGTATTCGATATTTGGTACAATTTCTATTTCATATACTATCTAATTTTGAATTTTGTGACGGTGCCTGGGGGGAGGGTTTGGGATAGGGTTTGTTTAATATGTTTTGTACTATATAATTTTGAAAACTTCAATAAAAAAATTATCTGATTTAAAAAAAAATATCCAGCTGGAATGGCCAGACTGAAAGTATCATTCAGGTCCTTGAATGTTTTCTTTTTGTGTCTTGCCAACAGGACAACTTAGTACATTTCATACGATAATCACCTTAGTGAGTCTTCTGGAAGTTTGTATTTTCTCCTCATGCACTCTATGCATCTGAATATCCCATTACCCCTTTATCCTGCAAGTACCAAAGGCCAACACTGGGTATACCCAGTCTTTGGTGCGAGATAAAATAAAAACTTGTTTAAGCCACCACTCGCTACAAGATATTTGCCAATAGGAAACATAGGATTCCTCTCAAGTACCAACCAGGAGACAGTGTGGTATCACTGCCTATATGAACGATTAAAATGCGATTTTTATTATAGAAAACCTTACTAAAATTGGGCTAGATAGCCAAATGTACTATAAAGGCGTAAGCACGGTAGACCATACAGAAGGAGGAGCGATTGAGGGTACTGTTGTTAGCACCACATGCTGCCAAGCAACAATTCCCCCTATCTGTATTATAATATAACACCTGGTCAGTCCGTGCCACTAACACGTGTCCCTATGCGTTTCCGCACCGCTAGTATTCACGGTGCTTCATCAGGGATCACACTGATGTGATTTCAACACATCTATATTTGATTGTATGGCCGGGAGACACCTATTGCGTGTCTCATAATATTCACCCGGCTCGTGCACGACACTAGTCAGCTGGTCGACAGTGTGGCTGTCGTCCAGACAGTGTGGCTGTCATACGATAATCACCTTAGTGAGTCTTCTGGAAGTTTGTCTTTTCTCCTCATGCACTCTATGCATCTGAATGTCCCATTACCCAAGGCCAACACTGCGTATACAGATATCACCCTAATAACATAAAAAGCTCCATTATCTATAGTCAGGCTTTAAGCTACCACTAGATCTGCACAAAACGCCATAGTGAGGGACAACCACTTAAACAGCTAAGGAGATATTTCATAATCCAAGGATATGAGCCTTTATCTACCACTGCTCAAATCAGAAGAGTGATCAGCATCCCCAGAATCAATCTGCTACAACAGGAAACGTAGGATCGTGTCCCTCTGGAGGTTACATTTAATCCGTGGCTAGAAAAGCAACAAAATATTACAAGGCAACTCCAATCTCTTCATCATAGAGATGCAAGATTGCGTAAAAGAATTCCTGAACAACCTCTGTTGTCATACAGACAACTTTCCAACCAGAAGCAATTAATCTTCAGCAGTTCCCTGCGCACCCCTAGACAAAATTACACAGTACACTGCATGCAGAGAAGGTGTGAAACCTGCAAATACACCGCGTTCCAAATTATTATGCAAATGTTATTTTTCGCTGATTTTCCTAAATAGTCGATGCAAATGACAGTCAGTATAATCTTCAAGCCATCAACCGTTGGAGTGGAATGCAAATTTTATTGAACAAATCTCCTAATGATAACAGATTTTTTTTTAGAAGTAAAAATCTCAAAATGCACTGTTTCAAATTATTATGCACAACACAGATCAAAACATTTTAAAGGTTGTAAAGAGAACTAAAATGGTAATTTGTTGAATTTTCAGCATCAGGAGGTCATATTTACAGAAATCAAAAGCTCTTTCAATAAAAAAATACTTAACAGGCCAAGTTACATGTTAACATAGGACACCTTCTTTGATATCACCTTCACAATTCTTGCATCCATTGAATTTGTGAGTATTTGGACAGTTTCTGCTTGAATATCTTTGCAGGATGTCAGAATAGCCTCCCAGAGCTTCTGTTTTGATGTGAATTGCCTCCCACCCTCATAGATATTTTGCTTGAGGATGCTCCAAAGGTTCTCAATAGGGTTGCGGTAAGGGGAACAAGGGGGCCACACCCTGAGTTTCTCTCCTTTTATGCCCATAGCAGCCAATGACACAGAGGTATTCTTTGCAGCATTAGATGGTGCATTGTCATGCATGAAGATAATTTTGCTACGGAAGGCACGTTTCTTCTTTTTGTACCATGGAAGAAAGTGGTCAGTCATAAACTCTACGTACTTTGCAGAGGTCATTTTCACACTGTCAGGGACCCTAAAGGGGCCTACCAGCTCTCTCCCCATGATTCCAGCCGAAAACATGACTCCGCCACCTCCTTGCTGACGTCGCAGCCATGTTGGGACATGGTGGCCATTCACCAACCATCCACTACTCCATCCATCTGGACCATCCAGGGTTGCACGGCACTCATCAGTAAACAACACGGTTTGAAAATGAGTCTTCATGTATTTCTGAGCCTACTGCAACCGTTTATGCTTGTGAGCATTGTTTAGGGGTGGCCGAATAATATCTTTATGCACACTTGCAGACCTCTGGAGGATCCTACACCTTGAGGTTCGCGTGACTCCAGAGGCACCAGTGGCTTCAAATACCTGTTTGCTGCTTTGCAATGGCATTTTAGCAGCTGCTCTCCTAATCCTATTAATTTGTCTGGCAGAAACCTTCCTCATTATGCCTTTATCTGAACGAACCCGTCTGTGCTCTGAATCAGCCACAAATCTTTTCACAGTACGATGATCAAGCTTAAGTTTTCTTGAAATATCCAATGTTTTCATACCTTGTCCAAGGTATTGCACTATTTCACGCTTTTCGGCAGCAGAGAGATCCTTTTTTTTTCCCATATTGCTTGAAACCTGTGGCCTGCTTAATAATGTGGAAGGTCCTTCTTAAGTAGTTTTCCTTTGATTGGGCACACCTGGCAAACTAATTATCACAGGTGTCTGAGATTGATTACAATGATCCAAAGAGCCATAAGACACAATACCATCCATGAGTTTAATTGAAAAACGAATAATTAAATGTTTATGACACTTAAATCAAATGTGCATAATAATTTGGAACACGGTGTATAGAAGGGGGGACACGCTGTGTAGCACTATATACAAGGGAGGGGGCTTTGTAGCACTATATACAAGGGAGGGAGGCTGTGTAGCACTATATACAAGGGAGGGGGGCTGCGTAGCACTCTAAACAGGGGAATGTCTGTGTAGCACTACATACAAGGGGGGCTGTGTAGCACTATATACAGGGGGATGTCTGTGTAGCACTATATACAAAGGAGGGGTTGTGTAGCACTATATACAATCGGCGGACATGCTGTGTAGCACTATATACAAGGGAGGGGGCTGAGTAGCACTATATACAGGGGGATGTCTGTGTAGCACTATATACAATGGGGGTGCTGTGTAGCACTATAAACAAGGTGGGGGGGCGCTGTGTAGCACTACATATAGGTGGGGATGTCTGTGTAGCACTATATACAAGGGGAGACGCTGTGTAGCACTATATACAAGGGGGAAGCTGTCTAGCACTTTATACAAGGGGGGATGCTGTCTAGCACTATATGCAAGGGGATATGCTGTGTAGCACTATATACAGGGGAGGGGGGGCTGTGTAGCCCTATATACAAAGTGGGCTGTGTAGCACTATATACAAGGGGGGCTGTGTGGCACAATATAGAAGGGGGGCTGTGCAGCACTCTATATCTATCTACAAGGGGGATGCTGTGTAGCACTATATACAATAGGGGCGCTGTGTAGCACTATATACAAGAGGGGACACGCTGTGTAGCACTATATACAAGGGAGGGGGCTGTGTAGCACTATATACAAGGGAGGGAGGCTGTGTAGCACTATATATAAGGGAGTGGGGCTTTGTAGCACTACATACAAGGGATGGGAGCTGTGTAACACTATATACATGGGGATGTCTTTGTAGCACTATATACAAGGGGTGCTGTGTAGCACTATATACAAGGGGGTGGGGGCGCTGTGCAGCACTATATACAAGGGGGCACTGTGTAGCACTATATACAAGGGGGCGCTGTGTAGCACTATATACAAGGGAGGGGGACACTGTATACAATGGGGACGCTGTGTAGCACTATATACAAGGGGGACGCTGTCTAGCACTATATACAAGGGAGGGAGATGCTGTGTAGCACTATATACAAGGGGGGCTGTGTAGCACTATATACAAGGGGGGGCAGTGTAGCACTATATACAAGGGGTATGCTGTGTAGCACTATATACAAGGGAGAGGGGGCTGTGTGGCACTATATACAAGGGTGGGGGCTGTGTGGCACTATATACAATGGTGGGGTCTGTGTGGCACTATATACAAGGGTGGGGTGCTGTGTGGAACTATATACAAGGAAGGGGGGCTGTGTGACACTTTATAAACAGGTAAGGGGCACAGTGTGGCACTATATGCGAGGGAGGGGGCTGTGTGGCACTATATACAAGGGGAGGGCATTGTAGCATTATATACAAGGGACAAGGGAGGGGTAAAGTGTAGCACTATATACAAGGGGGGGTTCTGTGTGGCACTACATACAAGGGATCGGGGCTTTGCTGCAATATACAAGGAGGGGCTGTGTGGCACTATATACAAGGAGGGGCTGTGTGGCACTATATACAAAAAGAGGGCTGTGTGGCACTATGTACAAGGGGGATGTGTGGCACTATATACAAGGGGTGGCTGTCTCACACTTTATACAAGGGGAGCTGTGTGGCACTATATACAAGGGGAGGGCATTGTAGCATTATATACAAGGGACAAGGGAGGGGTAAAGTGTAGCACTATATACAAGGGGGGGTTCTGTGTGGCACTATATATAAGGGATCGGGGCTTTGCTGCAATATACAAGGAGGGGCTGTGTGGCACTATATACAAGGAGGGGCTGTGTGGCACTATATACAAAAAGAGGGCTGTGTGGCACTATGTACAAGGGGGATGTGTGGCACTATATACAAGGGGGGGCTGTCTCACACTTTATACAAGGGGAGCTGTGTGGCACTATATATACAAGAGAGGGGCGCTGTGTGGCACTATATATGGGAGGGGGGCTGTGTGGCACTATATACAAGAGGGGCTGTGTGGTACTATCTACTAAGGGGGGTTGTGTGGCACTTTATATAAGTGGGGGACAGAGGGGCTGTGTGTGGCGCTATCTATTGGGGTACAAAGAGGGCATTACTGCTGTGTGGGCACAAAGGGGGCACAGTTACTGATGGGGCACTTTTATTGTGTTGAGCACTGATGGATATTTAATTACCTTATTGTGCACTGTAGATTACGAGTTTGTTTAGAGGATGGGGTATAGGTGTGGAGGATGCTTGAAAAGCTAGAAACCAACATGTCTGTGTGTCATATTCTGCAGAGACAAGTCTTGACTGGAATAAGTTGTCACAGTGGTCTGGGCCGGATGGTGTAAAAAATGGAAAGTGAACGACTCTAATCAGAGAAAACATCACCTGTGAGTCACTAGATATAAATGTGCTGTAATCACTTATATTGTCTGCAGAGCTCCTGCATATAACTGGCATCTTCCACTATATGGTCACTACATGGTGGTAATATTGGTCTTTGCAGAGGCGTAGCTAGGTTCTCTAGCACCCGGGGCAAGGATTCAGTTTGGCGTCCCCCCCCCCCCAACCTCTTTCCCGACATCTCCCTCGCCATGTTTGTTTTCTCTACCAATCAATGCGGTGTCATTTTTTCCACATTTTTTTTTTTAAAGTGTAACTCCAGCATAAAAATATTTGTGCATTTTACAAGCAGTATAGTGCTATATACAAACACCAGAACCAAGCTCATTACATACATACAGCACCAGAACAAAGCTCAGTACATATACACAGCACCAGAACAAAGCTCAGTACCTATATACAGCACCAGAACAAAGCTCAGTACAAAAATACAGTACCAGAACGAAGCTCAATATAATACACAGCACCAGAACCAAGCTCCGTACATATAATCAGCACCAGAACAAAGCTCTATATATATATATATATATATATATATATATAAATATATATATATATACATATACATATATTGTTAAGGATCTGCCAGGCACAGCTTCTGTATCCACGCCCATAGGTAATCAGTCTGCACCTGCTTCTATGTCTGTGAGACTGACTCCATCTTCCACCACTCAGGATGGCAGGAAGTGGGAGAGCCTATCACAGCCTGGCCAGACGGAGCTAGCTCCCGCCCTCCATCTATTTATACCTGCCTTTCCTGTTCCTACTTGCTTGTGATTCTTCTCTGTTGGTTTCCTGGCCCTGCTGCAGCTTCTTGAACTACTTGTCCCTGCTTCGTATTGACCCTGGCTTACTGACTACTCTTCTTCTCTGCGTTTGGCACCAAGTACTCTCCTGGTTTGACTCGGCTCGTTTACTACTCTTGTTGCTCACGGTGTTGCCGTGGGTAACTGCCCCGCTTCCCTTTGTTCTGTGTTTCCTTGTCTGGTTGTCTGTCGTGCACTTACTGAGTGTAGGGACCGTAGCCCAGTTGTACCCCGTCGCCTAGGGCGGGTCGTTGCAAGTAGGCATGGACTGAGTGGCGGGCAGATTAGGGCTCACTTGTCTGTTTCCCTATCCCTGTCATTACTTATATATACACACACAGCACCAGAACCAAGCTCAGTACATAAATACAGCACAAGGACCAAGTTCAATATATATATATATATATATATATATAAAAGTCCAAATACAATGTCAGCCGCACAGCCTTGTAAATCGTAGGTGGGTGCCGACCTGCCCAGGTCAGGGCTAACAGACCTGCTGTAGTAGAATCCAAAAATCAGGCAGCTGCCTGATTTTTGGATTATATATATATATATATATATATATATATATATATATAAACAGTACCAGAACCAAGCTCAGTACATATATACAACACCAGAACCAAGCTCAGTGCATATATACAACACCAGAACCAAGCTCAGTACATATATACAACTCCAGATCCAAGCTCAGTACATAAATACAACACCAGCACAAATACAGCTCAATTTAGTGCTGTCGTATCGGCTTGCACTAGATTGTATACAGCTCCCAGCATGGCCGAACAATGGTAAGAATATGCTGGGAGATGCTGTTTCACGGGAAAAAAAAAACATACCTTCATCTCGCTGCAGATAATTCAGTGACTATAGTACTCATTAAAGGCAGAATAAACATTTACATTAAGTGACTCACAGGTGATGTCAGATTCTAGTTGTTATTTTTCTCTTTTCTTCTCCATCCGGTCCAGACCTGTATGATGATGTCTCCCGGCCACAGCCCATTTCTGCAGCTTGCCGTTTAGATGTCTTCAGCTTCTCACTTTTCAAACATTTCTGCACCTATAAATAAAGATAAAGTTCTCATGGTGCCAGTCACTATGCCCCTAAATATAATAGCACCATACATTGTGTCACACACACACACACACACACACACACACACACACACACACACACACTGTAGATAGTGCCCTACATAGATCTCCCTGTAGAGTTATATATTTGGATGGGTATTACCCCCGTACAATTTATATATAATATATGTCGGAGTAACTCACACTAGGTGTACACCACCGATTGTCAATGTATGATTGAAGGAACAGGGGGAGTGGGAAAAGTAGTGTGTTTCATAGATATAAAAAATACTTTATTATTAAATTGTTATTAAAAACAATGTTGGATGTAATTTACGTTGCGCCAAAGTCCCCTAGATTGGCACAATATGACAATTTATGTCTAAATTAAATTGCTCCAATTCTGTAGTAGTATATTGATTTATATAGACGACTGACCTCTCAGTGTTGGTGAGAAAACAGTCAATTGCAAGCAAAAAATTATTATTAAGGTTCCTCCAACGGGCTGTAGATAAAGCCCAGCGATGGGGAAACCCCTACATCAATCTTGCTGCAATGGGTTCCATGTACATGCATATAACTGCATAGATTGCATGCACAAATATCCTGTGTGAGCAGACACGACACAGCAGTGTCGAAACTGCTGCGTGCCAGCAACTACACAGGAGTAGGAAAGGAACAAGCCACAACAAGTGACAGCACTGTTGAATTGCCTAGATAGTGACCTGTGAATGATGTATCAGCAAATACTCTGCCCTGTCAGGCAGTCAATGACTTGCGAATCACAGCTTGTGTGTTATCATGTATGTGTATCTCGGCATAGCAGAGTTGAAACTGCTATGCTGTGACAGCTCTGCAAGGGGGAGTAACAGATCGGCCGTGCTCCCGGACGGGCGGCCACACAGGCAGTGTGCCTGAACAACGAGCTCCAGTGCCTTGCAGGGGTGAGTACTCTGCCTGTCAGGCAGTTAGTATACTGAAGCACAGTTTCTTTATTATTTATTATGTAAGTTGAGCTGCCAGGTCATTCACACACACGTGGTGAGGGCTGGGGGAAGGAGAGCCGCTATCAGCTGTCTGTGTACGGACTTTACTCAGACACAGCTCGGCTCCGTTCCCCTGTGCAGAGCAAACTAAATCAGCTGCTCAGCGTGCAGCCTCGGCAGGCCATTGTCCCTAACTAAAGCAGATATTCTGCAGGGTAGATGGTGAATAGAACTGCTAGTAGGCAGTACGGAGCAATATTAAGCATCCAACATTGACAGTGGTATTTAAAAGAACACCCGACGCGCGTTTCGCCGGTACTTCCGGCTTCTTCCAGGGGTGGTGACCGCCGGAATCAGAGGCCAGATATGCAAAAAAAATTCCTGATTGACAGGAATGGTGACCAATCCAAACAGTTTAGGAGTGGAGACAAAGTAACAGTGCAACATGATACTTCCGTTTAGTTCCAGGATTGTATCCATGTTAGAATAACATTGCCCAAGCTCAAACCTATCTAGTTGTAACAAGAAGCTAAGTTAGAAGTTAGATCCAGACACTATAATATATAATTAGAGTACACACAGTGTTATACTGCAGGATCGATAGTTTGAATGTGAATGTAATAACGATGTGACAGAAAAGGTGGAAGGGAGAAAAGGGGAAAGGGAAATGCATGACAAAAATCATCACCATAAGCCATCCCTGGATAATGCCAGAACATATTGCATAAATATAGTCCATTAGTCATTTTATTGATGACAAAAACAATACTAAAAAGATCAATCTCAATCACTCATAACCATGGGTGAGACGAGAAAATCAATGAGTTTCAAAAAGAGACTACTGTCAATGGGTATAACCATATCGGGTAAGGATAAACTCATAGATCCATAGTACTGAACTATGTTAATAATTCGGTATGTATCCCAAGGTACAAATTATGGGTATAAAGCTCAGTAGGTTCATAATTAAATAATTAAAGATCTTCCTTATCAGAGATCCTAGATACATGAGAGACAAACTAGACTATACAAAGGGCGAGGTATATAATTGGGGCAAGATGAAATCCAACCGCTTAGACACTAAAAACATGCACCCACAGTCCAAAACCAAGAGAACCCATGATTTCTCAGATACTGACACTGATCTAACTGAGGCCTCTGGGTCAGATACAGAAATCAGAAATTTTGACCAGGACAAAGGTCAGGCAAATTCCCCGAGGAGACACTCAGCCTCAAGGACTGATTACAATACCGTCCCGGAAGTCCCTTTTTTACGGGACAGAGGGAGATGGGGCTTCAGAGGGTCCCAGAGAGGGAAAGGGAAGAGAAAAGATCAACAGAGAAGATGACCTCACAAATGACCAATTCTCTGGGAGATTCCATGAGAGTGATCAACTTATCGCAACATTCCCTTACTGACACACAAACACAAGTCCTGCAGAAGGGTCTTAATTTTTGTCTCACGACGCGTCTTAATAAATTTACAGTGATCAAAGACTTGCACCTTTTTGGTAGGAAATTGATATATAAAAATATATTTTCAGCAAGAGATACTTACCCCAGTAACCCTGCAGAAGAACTGACACCATATTTTCCAGATTCACTGGACTTTACAGGAAAGGAGGCAGCAACCTTGAGAGATCTTGAAGCACTGTTATCGGACAATATGACCGATGGAGATGTACACATGTCAGAACCTCAGAGCAGAAAACATCTTAAAGCAAAATCAATCACTATGCCTCCTATGGACACTTGTCCAGCGGTGAAAGTTTTTCTAGACTTGGTGAGTCAAGACATATTGTCACTCCCATATCATAGAATAGAGAATAACATCACTGAAGAGGAACGTCATGCATTACAGCAACTCCGATTGTGGCATGACGTTGTCTTTAAACAATCGGACAAGGGGGGTAATATTGTTATCTGGCCTAAGGATCAATATATACGTGAAGCAAAGAGGCAGTTACTTGACAAACAGTGCTACAAACCATTATGGGGGGATCCGACAGCTCAATTCTTGAGTGAATATAATTTAATGATTTCAGAAGCTCTCACAGTGGGAGCGATCACTCCCAATGAAAAAAGCTTTCTCTCCATCAGGGATCCTAGGGTTTCCACCTTATATATGCTCCCCAAGGTTCACAAAAATCTTGTGAACCCTCCAGGTAGGCCTATTGTCTCTGGTGTGGGAAATCTCACGGAAAAGTGCAACAAGTGGCTTGATAATGAACTCCGTGATATTGTGTCCAACTTACCTTCCCACACCAGAGACACTATGCAAATACTTAAAGAATTGGATGGAATCAGTCTCAACCAAGATGACATTTTAGTAACCTGTGACGTGGAAAGCCTTTATACCAGCATTAATCACTCTAGAGGTTGTTTAGCGGTAGACTACTATCTATCTAGAGACTTGAGTCTGAACCCTGTGAGGAAGGACTTTATTCTTCAAGCATTGAGATTTATCCTCACACGGAACTATTTTATATTTGATGGGCGGTTTTACCTGCAGATTAGGGGCACGGCGATGGGAGCAGCTGTGGCCCCTACATTCGCTAACATCTATCTTGGTTGGTGGGAAGAGGCAATTGTTTTTTGTGATGAGCTAAAAATCCTGACGGATAGTGTCTGTCTTTGGAGGCGTTTCATTGACGACATATTCGTCATATGGGGGGTTTCCGTTCTGGATTTGGAAAATTTCATTGATAAATTGAATGACAATGAATTTAATCTGAAGTTGACCCTTGACTATAATCAGCAGTCGATTCCGTTTTTGGATGTCCTCATTTACACAGATTCAGAGAGGAATCTACATACGGATCTTTACAGAAAGGTGACTGCCACCAACAGTCTATTAGCTGCTGAAAGTGCACACTCAAAAAACACAATCAGGGCAATACCAAAGGGGGAATTTTTGAGATTGAGACGCAATTGCTCAACCTTTATCAACTTCAAAAAACGAGCAGTTGAATTGAAGGCTAGGCTGCAGGCGAGACACTATTCTAATCGTAACATCAAGGAGGCCTATAACATAGCATTAAGAACTAACCGTGAAGAATTGCTCACTTCTAAAAAGACACAATCTGTGAAAGCTGTCACAACTTGTGAATTTCCAACACAGCCTAGATTCATCACAGACTACCATGCAGACTGGGACAGTATGATGCAGATCATAAACAAACATTGGCATGTACTTAAATCTGACCCTAATCTTAACACAATTTTGGGAGAGAGGGCCCTTTCAGGGTATCGCAAAGGAACCAGTATTTCGAATCTTCTGGTTGTAAGCCATTTCACGCGGGGTGAAGGTAACAGGAGGGTCCAAAATGCAGGGTTTTTCCCTTGCAAGCTATGCAAGGCGTGTAGAATTTTGACCACAACCAAGCAGTTCACTGATGGTTTTGGAGTACTGTATAAGATCAAAGAACATATGAATTGTGGCTCTGAAGGAGTTGTGTATTGTTTGGAGTGCCCCTGCGGCTTGAGGTATGTGGGTAAAACGATCAGAGCACTCAAAATACGTATGGGAGAACATATCAGGACAATCGTAAATTATGACAAAACTGAGAGAGAATGCAAATTCCAAAATAAAATATTCACACCCACTCCAATTGCCAAACATTTTAAAAAGAGACACAATCTGGAATGGCAGACCTTGAAAGGTTGGGCCATTTGTAAACTCAATATGGGTATTAGAGGGGGCAACCTCGATGAGGTCCTATTGAAGAGAGAAAGCGAGTGGATATTCCGTATGAATTCCGTTAAACCATCTGGTTTAAACTAAAATTTCAACTTTGGTTGCTTCCTTTGAATCCGGAACTATCTAGGATCTCTGATAAGGAAGATCTTTAATTATTTAATTATGAACCTACTGAGCTTTATACCCATAATTTGTACCTTGGGATACATACCGAATTATTAACATAGTTCAGTACTATGGATCTATGAGTTTATCCTTACCCGATATGGTTATACCCATTGACAGTAGTCTCTTTTTGAAACCCATTGATTTTCTCGTCTCACCCATGGTTATGAGTGATTGAGATTGATCTTTTTAGTATTGTTTTTGTCATCAATAAAATGACTAATGGACTATATTTATGCAATATGTTCTGGCATTATCCAGGGATGGCTTATGGTGATGATTTTTGTCATGCATTTCCCTTTCCCCTTTTCTCCCTTCCACCTTTTCTGTCACATCGTTATTACATTCACATTCAAACTATCGATCCTGCAGTATAACACTGTGTGTACTCTAATTATATATTATAGTGTCTGGATCTAACTTCTAACTTAGCTTCTTGTTACAACTAGATAGGTTTGAGCTTGGGCAATGTTATTCTAACATGGATACAATCCTGGAACTAAACGGAAGTATCATGTTGCACTGTTACTTTGTCTCCACTCCTAAACTGTTTGGATTGGTCACCATTCCTGTCAATCAGGAATTTTTTTTGCATATCTGGCCTCTGATTCCGGCGGTCACCACCCCTGGAAGAAGCCGGAAGTACCGGCGAAACGCGCGTCGGGTGTTCTTTTAATACCACTGTCAATGTTGGATGCTTAATATTGCTCCGTACTGCCTACTAGCAGTTCTATTCACCATCTACCCTGCAGAATATCTGCTTTAGTTAGGGATAGGGACAATGGCCTGCCGAGGCTGCACGCTGAGCAGCTGATTTAGTTTGCTCTGCACAGGGGAACGGAGCCGAGCTGTGTCTGAGTAAAGTCCGTACACAGACAGCTGATAGCGGCTCTCCTTCCCCCAGCCCTCACCACGTGTGTGTGTGAATGACCTGGCAGCTCAACTTACATAATAAATAATAAAGAAACTGTGCTTCAGTATACTAACTGCCTGACAGGCAGAGTACTCACCCCTGCAAGGCACTGGAGCTCGTTGTTCAGGCACACTGCCTGTGTGGCCGCCCGTCCGGGAGCACGGCCGATCTGTTACTCCCCCTTGCAGAGCTGTCACAGCATAGCAGTTTCAACTCTGCTATGCCGAGATACACATACATGATAACACACAAGCTGTGATTCGCAAGTCATTGACTGCCTGACAGGGCAGAGTATTTGCTGATATATCATTCACAGGTCACTATCTAGGCAATTCAACAGTGCTGTCACTTGTTGTGGCTTGTTCCTTTCCTACTCCTGTGTAGTTGCTGGCACGCAGCAGTTTCGACTCTGCTGTGTCGTGTCTGCTCACACAGGATATTTGTGCATGCAATCTATGCAGTTATATGCATGTACATGGAACCCATTGCAGCAAGATTGATATAGGGGTTTCCCCATCGCTGGGCTTTATCTACAGCCCGTTGGAGGAACCTTAATAATAATTTTTTGCTTGCAATTGACTGTTTTCTCACCAACACTGATAGGTCAGTCGTCTATATAAATCAATATACTACTACAGAATTGGAGCAATTTAATTTAGACATAAATTGTCATATTGTGCCAATCTAGGGGACTTTGGCGCAACGTAAATTACATCCAACATTGTTTTTAATAACAATTTAATAATAAAGTATTTTTTATATCTATGAAACACACTACTTTTCCCACTCCCCCTGTTCCTTCAATCATACGATCTCCCTGTAGATACTGACCCCCATAGTGCCCCTGTAGACAGTGCCCCACATGCAACCCCCTGTAGAAAGTGCCCCACATATAGCCACCCCTGTAGATATTGCCCACATATAGCCCCACTATAGATAGTGCCCTACATATAGCCCCCCAGTATATAGTGCCCCACATATAGCCCCCTCTGAAAATAGTGCCCCACATACAGCCCCCCTGTAGATAGTGCCCCACATGTAGCCCCCCTGTAGATAGTGCCTCACATATAGCGCCCTCTGTAGATAGTACTCCACATATAGCCCACCCCTGTAGATAGTGCTCCAGATATAGCCCACCCCTGTATAAAGTGTCTAGCATATATCCCACCCCTGTAGATAGTGCCTAACATATAGCTCCCCTATAGATTGTGCTCCACATATAGCCCACCCCTGTATATAGTGCCCTACATATATCTCCCCCTATAAATTGTGTGCCACATATAGCCCACCCCTGTATATAGTGCCTCATATATAGCTCCCCTATAGTGCTCCACATGTAGCCCAACCATGTATATAGCCCCCCCTGCAGATATAGCCCACCCCTATATATAGTGTCCAACCTATAGCCCACCCCTGTGGATAGTGACCTACATATATTTCCCCCTAAAAATAGTGCTCCACACATAGCCCACCCCTGTATATAGTGCCTCACATATATCTCCCCTATAGTGATCCACATATAGCCCACCCCTATATATAGCCCCCAGTAGATAGATTCAACCCCTGTAGATAGAGCCCCCCTGTAGATAATGCCACTCACATTTTTATTAGCATAAAAAAAAAAAATTAACATACTCACCTTAATCCCGTTCCCTCGCCGTCCCGTGGCAATGCAGACCTGCTGTCTTCTGAACAGGTCTACTGAGGTTGAACGACGCAAGCGGCGCAATGACGTAATGGCGCCACTTGCGTCGTTGAAAGGTGCTGATTGACAGGGCAAGTCATTCTGCCCTGCAATCAGCACCTTTCATAGACGCAAGCGGCGCGATGACAACATTGCGCCTCTTGCGTCTATGAAAGGCGGTGATTGCAGGGCAGAATGACTTGCCCTGTCAATCAGCACCTTTCAACGATGCGAGTGGCGCAAAGAAGTAATCGCGCCGCTTGCGTAGTTGAAAGACACAGGTACAATTAAAGTGCAGGAGGGAGTGGCGGCGGCTGGCTTTAGTGGCGCTGCCACCCACTCAGTGAGGCAGCAGGCCGCCGTCATTGATGGTGCGGTCCTGGCGCCCCCCCACCTTCCCTCTAAGTTGCGCCTGGGGCACATGCCCCACTTTGTATAGTTGTTTTTATTCAGTTACAGTATGGGGGTATTAATCAGTAACAGTACAGGGGTATTATTCAGTCACCATATGGTTGCATTACCAATGATTTCAATGGTAATGTTTCCTTTGCAATTGGTTTCCGCTTGTCTCCGCTCCGTAAGGTTTTGTTTTTTTGGGACGGAATCAATAGCCTGGTCATTTCCGTTTGGTTTGCGTTCATGTGTTCCCCTGACGGAAAGGTCTGACAGAAGCCATCAATGGAACCCCGACGCAGATGTGAACAGGCCCTAATTCAGCATTTGGGGCCCCCACTGTTAACCTTGCCCAGGGCCACACTTTGTCTAAAACTGGCCCTGCCCAGGTGAGTATAAAATTTGGGGGGGGGGGCGCTATCTAAAGGGGGGCTGTATGGCGCTATCTACAAAGGGGGTGGTGGGGGGCGCTATCTACAGGGGGCTGTATGGCTCTATCTACAGGGAGGAGCTGTATGTCGCTATCTACGGAGGGGGCTGTATGGCGCTATCTACAGGGGAGGCTGTATGTTGCTTTCTACAGGGGGGCTGCATGGTGCTATCTAAAGGGATGGGCTGTATGGCACTATCTACAGGGGGGGCTGTATGGCGCTATCTACAAGGGGGTATATGGTGCTTTCTACAGGGAGGGGCTGTATGGCCCTATCTACAGGGAGGGGCTGTATGTCGCTATCTACAGAGGGGGCTGTATGGCGCTATCTACAGGGGGCTGTATGGCGCTATCTACAGGGGGGGCTGTATGGTGCTTTCTACAGGGAGGGGCTGTATGGCGTTACCTACAGGGAGGGGCTTTATGGTGCTATCTACAAGGGGAGGTGGGGGCGCTATCTATAAGGGGGCTGTATTGAGCTATCTACAGGGGTGGTTGTGTGGCACTATCTACAAGGGGGAGGTTGGGGGGCTATCTACAGGGGAGACTGTATGGCACTATTTACAGGGGGCTTTATGGCACTATCTACAAGGGGGGCTGTATGGCACTATCTACAGGAGGGGCTGTATGGCACTATCTACAGGAGGGGCTGTATGGTTCTATCTACAGGGGGGACTGTATGGTGCTATCTACAGGGAGGGGCTGTATGGCGCTATCTATAAAGGAAATGTGGGGGCACTATCTACAGGGGGCTGTGTGGCGCTATCTAAAAGGGGACTTTATGGCATTATTTACAAGGGGGAGGTGGGGGCGATATCTACAGGAGGGCTGTATGGGTATATCTACATGGGGGGCTGTATGGCACTATCTACATGGGGCTGTATGGCACTAACTACAGTTGGGTTGTATGGTGCTATCTACAAGGGGGGGTGGAGGGGCTATCTACAGGGGGCTGTATGGCGCTATCTACAAGGGGGACGTGGGGGGCGCTATCTACAGGGGTCTGTATGGCTTTATCTACAGAGAGGGGCTGTATGGCGCTATCTACAAGGGGGCTGTCTGATGCTATCTACAGGGCAGGCTGTATGGTGCTTTCTACAGGGGGGGCTGTATGGTGCTATCCACAGGGGGGCTGTATGGTGCTTTCTACAGGGAGGGGCTGTATGGTGCAATCTACAGGGAGGCGCTGTGTGGTTCTATCTACAAGGGGGAGGTGTGGGCGCTATCTACAGGGGGACTGTATTGAACTATCTACAGGGGGGCTGTATGGCACTATCTACAAGGGGAAGGTGGGCGGTGCTATCTACAGGGGAGACTTTATGGCACTATGTACAGGGGGCTGTATGGCACTATCTACCATGGGGGCTGTATGGCACTATCTATAGCTGGGCTGTATGGAGCTATCTATGGGGGGGGGCTCTATGGCACTATCTACAAGGGGGAGGTGGGGGTGCTATTTACAGTCGAGGCTGTATGGTGCTATCTATAGGGGGCTGTATGGCACTATCTACAATGGGGAGGTGGGGGGGCTATCTACAGTGGAGGCTGTATGGCGCTATCTAGAGGGGAGACTGTATGGCACTATCTACAGGGGGCTGTATGGCACTATCTACAAGGAGTGCTGTATGGCACTATCTACACGTGGGAGAGGGGCACTATCTACAGGGGAGGAAGGCTGGCACTCTCTACAGGGGGGATGTATAGCACTGTCTACAGGGGGGCTGTATAGCACTGACTACAGGGGCGCTGTATGGCACAATCAACAGGGGGCACTATCTACAGGGGGCACAATCTACAAAGGGGCTGTGTGTGGCATCCAGGGGAGGAGGCCCAGTCAAAAGTTTGCTATGGGGCCCAGTGTTTCCTAATTACTCCCCTGATTTAACTTGTCTCCTCTACCCCCATCTAGTGGTGTTAGTGGTGTGGGGAAGGCAAAAGTGGTGACAGTCTCCCTTTAATAGCTAGCTTTGGTGCAACAGGCTGCTATTCACCAAATGCAAGTGTTTTTTGTCTAGTTTATTAACCCATCAAGTACAGCAGTGTTTTCGTTTGTAGCACTGTTAACCCGTTAGTGACCGCCAATACGCCTTTTCACGGCGGCCACTAACGGGCTTTATTCTGATGCATATGCCTTTTTACGGCACTGCATCAGGATAAAGTAAACAGAGCAGGAGCTGTCAAATCTCCCTGCTCTCAGCTGCCAGAGGCAGCTGAGGGCTGGGAGCGTCCCTGCTCTGCCGTGTGAGATCGATATTAGTATCGATCTCACCCGTTTAACCCCTCAGATGTGGTGCACAATAGCGTGCACCTCATCTGAGTGGTTTTGGAGAGAGGCAGGGAGCTCCCTCTCTCCCCCACCGACATCCGGTGATACGATCGCCGAGTGTCTGTGTCTCCAATGGCAGCCGGGGGCCTAATAAAGGCCCCCAGGTCTGCCTGGTGCGAATGCCTGCTAGATCATTCCGGAGACATGACCTAGCAATTGCCTGTCCGTTTTAAACGGACAGGCAGTAATACACTGCAATACAGAAGTATTGCAGTGTATTATAATAGTGATCGGAGAATCGCGTATTAAAGTCCCCTAGTGGGACTAGTAAAAAAGTTAAAAAAAAGTTTAATAAAGTTAATTAAATAAAAAATTTGAAAAAAAAATGAAAACCCCAGCTTTTCCCCTTACAAAATGCTTTACTATTAAAAAAATAAAATAAAGTAAAAAAGTTACACATATTTGGTATCGCCGCGTCCGTAACGACCCCGACTATAAATCTATTATATTACTTAACCTGCACGGTGAACGCCGTAAAAAATGTAATAAAAAACTATGGAAAAATTGCTGTTTTCTGTGAATCTCGACTTTAAAAAAATGTGATAAAAAGTGATCAAAAAGTCTCATCTACTCCAAAATGGTAACAATAAAAACAACAAGTCTTCCCACAAAAAAAAAAAGCCCTCATACAACCGCATCGGTGAAAAAATAAAAACTTTACAGCTCTTCAAAATATGGAGACACAAAAACAAATAATTTTGAAAAAAAAGTGTTTTTACTGTGTAAAAGTAGTAAAACATACAAAAACTATACAAATTTGGTATTGTTGCAATCGTAACAACCCGCTAAATAAAGGTATTGTGTTATTTATATCACACGGTAAACGGCATAGATTTAAGACACAAAAAAGAGTGGCGAAATTTCATTTTTTTTTGCTATCCCCCCCCAATAAAAAGTTAATAAAAGTTAATCAATAAATAATATGTCCCCCAAAATGGTGCTATTAAAAAATACAACTTGTCCCGCAAAAAACAAGACCTTATACAGCTATGTCGACGCAAAAATAAAAAGGTTATAGCCTTTGGAATGCGACGATGGAAAAACGTAAAAAATGGCTTCGTCATTAAGGTTTAAAATAGGCTGGTGTTAAACCAATTTGAAGCAAATAACTTGATGCAGAGTGATGTATAAAAATATAGAATTCACTCAGTACAACGTCATTAAATAATCCCAAAAATTATACTATGAACTGGCAAATGTAAAATTTATATAGAGGTTGAAGCCAAACGTGGCGTATTTGCTGCAGATTTGCAGTACAAATTCTGCATCGCAGATCTGCAGTAATATTCAGAACAATACAAGGTGAAAAAATTCCACACTGAAATCAGAGCATGATGTGGGCTTTCAAAACCACAGCATTCTCATTCTTGTGTGGAGAAGCCACAGATTTTTGAATTGCTGAGTATTTTCCATCCAAAATTGCAGACGGAAAATATGCAGCAGGATACAGTAGCAGCAAAGTGTGTGAGATTTAACAAATGTCATCCACACACTGCGTAAAAATTCAGACCAGAAAGTGACCTGGGGACAGAATTGCAGCATTTTGCTGGAGAAAAACGCAGCAAATTAAGCACCATTTTCTGCAGCAAAAGCCGCAGGAAATAGTGCGTTTTTTCCGCAGCGGAATGCCTGCTTCTTTCAACGGAATTGCTGCAGAAATTTTCTGCAGCAATTTCATTACGTGTGGACAAGCCCTAACACATGCAAATTTTGCCGTAGTTTCATAGCAGATTTGCCATGGATTTATGGCAAAATTGGTGGTGGAATTTATCCAGCACGTCTGGCTTCACCCTTTTGCATATGTAGCAAAAAAATGGCACATAAAAAAAGTACAACTCATTCTGCAAAAAAAAGGGCTGGTACAGCTACATCAAGCAAAAAAATTATAAAATAATGACCATTGTAATGCAAAAAGAAAGAATTTAAAGCAAAATCTTCATGTTCTCAAAGTCATAATTGGCTTTTTCCCCAAGGGTTTAATTCCAATAGGTTTATTTCAGAGAAAATGTCAAATAGTGTAAATATTTTTATGTTAATTTCTGTATCAAAAGAAAATGTTTTTAGTAAGGGCATGGTCTTTCCATTGTTCTGCTCCATCAGATACCGTAAGGCCTCATTTACACGAGCGTGTGCGTTTTGCGCGCGCAAAAAAACGCTGCGTTTTGCGTGCGCAAAAGGCAATTGACAGCTCCGTGTGTCATCCGTGTATGATGCGCGGCTGCGTGATTTTCGCGCAGCCGCCATCATAGAGATGAGGTAGTCGACGCCCGTCACTGTCCAAGGTGCTGAAAGAGCTAACTGATCGGCAGTAACTCTTTCAGCACCCTCGACAGTGAATGCCGATCACAATATACACCAACCTGTGAATAAAAAAAGACGTTCACACTTACCATGAACTGCCTGCTTCCTCCAGTCCGGTCTCCCGGCCGTTGCCTTGGTGACGCGTCCCTCTCTTGTCATCCGGCCCCACCTCCCAGGATGACGCGGCAGGCCATGAGACCGCTGCAGCCTGTGATTGGCTGCAGCCTGTGCTTGGCCTGTGATTGGCTGCAGCTGTCACTTGGCCTGAATTGTCATCCCGGGAGGTCGGACTGGAGGAAGGAGCCGGGACTTATCGGTAAGTCAGAACTTCTGTTTTTTTTTACACGTATATGTATATTGTGATCGAAAGTCACTGTCCATGGTGCTGAAACAGTTTAAGTCTTTGAGCACCGTGGGCAGTGACTGTCTCCTGACGTCGCGTACCCGAACATTTTTTGCCGGGTTCGGTTAAAACGAGTTCGGCCGAACCCGGTGAAGTTCGGTGCGCTCATCTCTAATTTGACACTCCGTTTGGATGTTTGTAACCAGAAAAGCACGTGGTGCTTTTCTGTTTACATTCATCCTTTTGACAGCTCTTGCGTGATTTTCGCGCATGCAACGCAGGACCGTCAGTGTGGCATGCGTTGTTTTCACGCACCCATTGAAGTCAATGGGTGCGTGTTGCGTGAAAAACGCAAGAATATAGAACATGTCGTGAGTTTTACGCAACGCACTCACGCAGCGCAAAATTCACGCATCGTCTAAACAGCCCCATAGACTATTATAGGTGCGTACGACACGCGTGAAAAGCACGCGCGTCGCACGCGCGTATAATACGCTCGTGTAAATGAGGCCTAAGTGTCGGTTCCGTTGTATGACAGACACAATCATGCCTGTCGAAACCCATTAACTTTAATGGGATCCGTTGAGTTTCCATCGGGGTGTGCGTGGTTTTTACCGGAAATATCCATGCTGCTCCCGGAATTTTTCTCCGGATCTGCGATGGACCCCCTTAATGGAGCAGAACCTCCAACACAGACGTGAACAGGACCTTATGTCTCTATAATTTATATGTGTTGCCACTTCACCCTGTTACAAATAAATAATATAATTATTTATTTATTTTTCTAAATAATGAAAGAAAATACTCAAATACACAAGAAATATTACATTACAATCTACAGAACAGTGTGATGTGAACATTGTCATGACCTCATTAAGAGCACAGGTACTAAAACCCTGTTTACAACAGAAAGTTGAAAAATGAAAACCACACAACTTTATAATTTCAACTTTAAAATATTTTTACAGTCAGACCCTTCAGACAAGCTGTCTTATGACCTCAACCCTTGAAAATCCATTTATCTTGGTAAGTACAACAAATCAGGAACTCAGGTTGCATCGACCGTGCGTACTTTACCCATCTGCCAGATTATTTACCAGTGAGCGGTGGTACAGGAAAAGGAGAAAGGTCATGCTGCTGCTTTGAAACAACATCTTGTCAAGGGTCTACTATTAATCTCCAGATGCAGGCAACAAAATGATTCACTGAACTTCAGCGAACTCAAGTGTAAGGGTTTTATTGACTAGTGGTTCCCACATTTAAAGTGCCTGGATGTACTGGTTAATCCCAAATTATATTTCCTAACATTAAAATGTAGGACAGTAATTGAATAAACAACATTATATTGGCTAATTTCAGTCAGTGTGAAATTATTTTTTTGCTAAAAATTCATTATCCTTTCTTTGACAATTTTCTAGCGTAGAAAAGTGCAATATTGTGACTTCTGGCCATTTTACACCATCGCCACTTTGAAAAAAGGGAGGGGGGTTGAAAAAAGGGACAGCATGACAGTTGTACTATAATTTGTGTCAGAAAAATTCTGTAAATCATAGCGGAAATCACTGTGTGGGGTGTAGAAAGGTAGAGGCCACTGGCGGCTTCAGTATCCTGTATGAGTCGCCGCCTGCTATAAGAGCCTTAGGGAACCTGGTGGGGAGAAACGGAGCGGTGAGATGAGTATATATATTTTTTATTTTATGTCCGATCGGGGGGAAGAGATGGGGCCGCGGTCAAAATGCCTGCGATCGCAATTGTTACACCATAATTGTGGCGCATGGCCTGCCGAAAGATATGGGTGTTCGCATCTAAATGAATGTGTCACATATTACTCCAATAACTTAATTACAAAGACTGGCGTATGAAATGCCAGTCTTAATAAATCTCCCCCAAAATGTTGTAAAGCTGCATCATGGTTAACTGTTATGCTGCACTACTTATTGTGGTAGAGTTTTTGCTACATATAAATGCAATTCTTAAGCAAGTTGTACTTTAAATTCAAAATCAGCAGCATGCCTTCAATTCCGCACAGATTTTTTCCGCTACACGTGGAAGAGGTTTTACATACCTTAGATACATGTATTGCATTGTAAATTACTGTGGATTTTTAGTGCACAATCCGCACTGAAAATCTGCAGCAATTCACCGTTAGTGGCATACAATAAGGCCCCATGCAACCGTAATTATGGACCCATTCATTTCTATTGGCCTTTCCGTATTTTTACTGATGGGTGTCCGTGCTGAAAAATTATAGAACCTGTCCTATTCTTGTCCGTAATTACATCACGGACTCCCATAAAAGCCTACGGTCGCTTCCGTAAATACGGACGGCTACGAATGTGCATTCGTAAACCGTCCAAATTTACGTAAGCGTTCCTATGCAACATGCTGGTGACATCATTTGGGACGAGCCCGGCTGTAAATTAGGGATAGAATTATTGAGGGATAGTTTAGAATATGCTCCAGTAATCTTACACCCCGGTCTACCCAATTAGAGTGTAGCTCAGTCGAACGGCAGTGACACACGCTGCTCTGACTGAACTATAGATGTGCATGTCAGCTTCGTGAAAACACAGCAGACAACTAGCACGCCTACTCACAGGTACGCACTGGGAGAGAGTGGTATGATTCACCAATGCTCCTACAGTATAGCTGACTCGCCGGGACTGCCGCCTGGTACACAGGTGGGCTCGGACGAGTCCGCTCTCAGCAGTATTCATTGAGATGAGTGATGGACATTCCAAACTGTGTCTTTTCACACTTGACTAATTGAAAAGCTGACTGATTGTGATCACTGCTTGAAATACAAGCAGGAAATATCTCTAACTGAATGGACACCTTACCTACTTTAAGTCCCAAACACTATTGTTAATAATACTTAAATTCCAACACAAATAGCGCCTATTCCCAAGAGTGGATAAAAATGCATGTAAGAAACAGCCTATATAATGCACTGTGCCTTTTGATGGAAGTGTGATTATCACACCATTCGGCGATTCAACTGATTATTGAAGTCTGCCTTAATACAAACTGTCAGTGCATGCTATAATGCTCTCACTGACAGCAGTGGAATAAACTTGCTGTCGCAATAACGGAGTCTATAATTTCGACTTTCATATTCCTCTATCCCTTCTTATTCCCACCTGGCGAGCTTGTAATAAAGCTTTCCAAAATACAAAATATCTAATAGTCAAGTTGGACTTTTTATATAGGGTGTTCACCCCATCCCTGTATGGTAAATTATACCTACCACAGCCGAGTTATCATCTTACCCTTTGATCCAATACTTCTTGCCCTTATCCTCCCCTTTTCTTTCATATAAATTCACCATCGCTGATATACATCAGGGCCACCAATAATTTATAAGAAGCTTTCGATCTTTAAATTATTTTCATTTAGGTTGGTGTATCAACTGGGGACATCCAACCCATTAATTCTGAAGGGTAATAATTGTACTCTATCTTTGTATACTCTGCAATATCTTAGATATATTTAATAAAAGTTCATTTTTAATTCTAGTGTTATACCAGCTTTTCCCATATCCCTCTCTCTCCACTTTTTACTTCCTGACATAATTTGCAGCCTCCCTCTTTTTATACGTATTTATGGATACCCTTCCGTATATACGAATGAATTACGGATGACTACGGATCCGTATTTACGGACAGTATTTCGGGATAGATGAAAATACGGTCGTGTGCATGGGAAATTTTCCCAATAACATCTATTTAACTAGTTTTTAGGTTGTTGCAAAAAAAATCAAATGAGAATTTCTACCATTTAAAGGGTTATTCCCAAGTTGACTCAAATTTTTTTTTGTTAGACATTCTAAGCAGGAAATGAATTTTAAAAAATTTGCTGTTAAAAATTTGCTGTTAAAAATTTGCTGTTAAAAATTTTTAAAAATTTATTTCCTAAGTACCTTTTTTTTACACTTGATAACCAGCACTTGCTGAGTTATCTTTTCTAAAAAGGGGCGTGAGCGGCTCGATGTCAATCAAGCCGCTCTGCTCTGCAGTGTGCGCGCTTCCGACGTTGCTAGATACTGTAGTTCTAGCAACATCGGGAGAATGTTCGTCTCAAGTGGGCATGGTAAGCCCGATTGAGACGAACTTACCGTGAATGTCAACTACACTACACTACACTACACTACATTCATCCCGTTTCGGCAAGCCACTTTTCCATCACCCACCCTGCATCAGCACCCGGCAAACAACTAAAAATATATTTAAAAAAATAAACTCACCTAAGACATTCTAACGGCGCTCTGAACGGTCCCGTCACTTGCCATCTTCCTGCTACTTGGCGCCGCTCGCATTCATAGTAACAATGCGTTGTGGCGCAGATGACGTAATCATATCAGGCACACGTGATTACGTCATCTGCGCCCACCGCTCTGTTATTGTGAATCGGAGCAGTAAGAAGAAAAGTGACGGGACCGTTCAAATCTTCGTGGGAACGTCTTAGGTTAGTTTATTTATGTATGTATGTATGTGTATATGTGCATGTATGTATGTTGTCATCTATGTATGTGTATATGTGCATGTATGTTTGCATGTATGTATGTTTGCATGTATGTATGTATGTTTGCATGTATGTATGTATGTTGGCATGTATGTATGTTGTCATGTATGTATGTATGTATGTATGTATGTTGTCATGTATGTATGTATGTATGTATATATGTGCATGTATGTTGGCATGTATATATGTGCATGTTTGTATGTATATTTGCATGTATATATTTGCATGTATGTATGTATGTTTGCATGTATGTTGGCATGTATGTATGTTGGCATGTATGTATGTATATATGTGCATGTATGTATGTTTTCATGTATTTATTTTTGCATGTATGTTTATATATATGTGCATGTATGTAATTATGTTTGCATGTATATATTTGCATGTATGTATGCATGTATGTTTGCATGTATGTATGTTTACATGTATGTATGTTGGCATGTATGTATGTTTGCATGTATGTATGTTGGCATGTATGTATATATGTGCATGTTTGTATGTTTGCAGGTATTTATTTTTGCATGTATGTTTATATGTATGTGCATGTATGTAATTATGTTTGCATGTATTTATGTTTGCATGTATGTATGTTTGCATGTATGTATGTATGTTTGCATGTATGTATGTTTGCATGTATTTATGTTGGCATGTATGTATGTTGGCATGTATGTATGTTGGCATGTATGTATGTATATATGTGCATGTATGTATGTTTGCATGTATTTATTTTTGCATGTATGTTTGCATGTATGTTTATATATATGTGCATGTATGTAATTATGTTTGTATGCATGTATGTTTGCATGTATGTATGTTTGAATGTATGTATGTTTGCATGTATGTATGTTTGTATGTATTTATTTTTGCATGTATGTTTGCATGTATGTTTATATATATGTGCATGTATGTAATTATGTTTGCATGTATATTTGTGCATGCTTGTACATATGTATGTATGTATGTATGATAGTTTGCATGTATGTATGTATATATGTGTGTGTATGTATGTATGTATATATGTGTGTATGTTTGCATGTATGTATATTGGCATGTATATATGTGCATGCTTGTATGTATGTATGTATGTATGCATGTATGCATGTATGCATGTATGTATGTATGTATGTATGCATGCATGTATGCATGTATGCATGTATGTATGTATGTATGTATGCATGTATGCATGCATGTATGGCCATGTATGATATTGTCTGCTGGCGCCCTGTATCTAAGTCAACTTCGCGGCAGGCTTCTATACATGGTATAACAGTCAGTATCACACATTAAACTGAATCTAAGCCTATGACATGTTTTATTTCATTTTTTTTTAGTTTTTTTTTTACAGGTTTGGTGTTTGGACTACGTCGGTTTCGAGGACTACTTAGATGATGTGTTTTTTTTCCTACAATAAAATGGTTAATGAGGATTGTGTTGGGGGTGCTTTATTTCAATAAAATATTTTATCTATATCTTTGTCTTTTCTTTTCAAATTTTATTACTACCACTTTAGTAATGGCCGCTGTCTGAGTGACAACATCCATTACTAAGGCGAGGCTTAGTGTTAGCCGGTGCAGAGGCTAACACTAACCACCATTATTACCCCGGTACCCACCACAACCAGGGGTGCCGGAAAGAGCCAGGTATGATCCAGTACCCGACCATCTGTTGTGATGCTCGGGCTCTGGGGCGGCCGCAGGCTGGTATTATGAGGCTGGGAAGGGCCAAAAGCAGTGGACCTTCCCACCCCTGTAATGCTAGGCTGCTGCTGCTGTGTTGTATCTGGCTGGTTATTATTTATTTATTTATTTATTTATTTTTTTAAAGACATGGGGTTCCACCCAATTTATCATAACCAGCCACATACAACACAGTGTTATTAGCCTGGGAATGGACAAAACCAGTGGCCCTTTCCACCCATGTAATGCCAGACTGCTGTGGCCTTGTATATGGCTGGTTATTAAAAATGTGGGGGACCCATCTATTGTTAAATTTGTTAAATTAAAAAAAAAAAACGACGTGGGGGTCCCCCCCATTTTTATAACCAGCCCGATACAACACAGCAGCAGCAGCCTAGCATTACAAGGGTGGGAAGGTCCACTGTTTTTGGCCCTTCCTAGCCTCATAATACCAGCCTACGGCCGCCCCAGTACCTGACCATCACAACAGATGGTCGGGTACTGGATCGTACCAAGCTCTTCCCGGCACCCCTGGTGGTGGTGGGTACCGGGGTAATAATGGGTGGTTAGTGCTAGTAGGCCAACATTTCGGTATTAAAAATCATTTTTGAAATTGGGCTTATATAATATTCTAATTTTCTGAGACAAAATTTTGGGGTTTCATTAACTGTTAGCCATAATCATCAACATTAAAAGAAAAAAATGCTGGAAATAGATCACTCCATGTGTAATGAATCTATATAATATGAGTTTCACTTTTTAAATTGAATTACTGAAATAAATTAACTTTTTGATGATATTCTAATTAATTGAGAAGGACTAGTATCTTTATAGCATTTGGAGCTCATTTTTCTTTCAGAATTCCAAATCGCCTGCATAGGCTTAGGGCTTGTCCACACACAACGGAATTGCTGCAGAAGATTTCTGCAGCAATTCCGTTGAAAGTTGCAGACTTTCCGCTGCGGCAAAAACGCACTATTTCCTGCGTTTTTTACGGCAGAAAATGGTGCATAAATTGCTGCGTTTTTCTCAATGCAAAAAAAATGTCACACTTACCTGTAAGCCATGACGACGCGTACCTCTGCTGTCCTGCAGCCCGGCCTCCTGAGCTGACGTTTCATCCTATGTGACTGCTGCAGTCTTTGATTGGCTGTAGTGGTCACATGGGATGAAAAGTCATCCCTGGAGGTCGGCCTGGAAGAAGCAAAGAATTCTGGGTAAGTATAAGATTTTTTATTTTCTGAGTTGTGATTTTTGCGGTGGAATCATAGCTTTTCCAAAGCAAAAAATGTCAACATCTGCTATTTGTTGCGGGTTTTACCTCCCATTGAATTCAATGGGAAAAAGGTGCAACAAAAAAGTAGCAATTACACTTTTTTTTTAAACTTTTCTTTAGTCCCACTAGGGGACTTGAAGGTCCAACTGTTTGATTGATGTTCTAATACATTGCACTATCTATGTAGTGCAATGTATTAGAACTGTCAGTTATTCACTGACAGCAAGCCGATCAGGCACCGGCTACGTTCGGGGCCTAATTGGCTTCCGTAATGGCACGCAGGAGGCCATTGTTTGTCCTCCTGTTGCCAGAGTAGCAGTTGGCAGCCTTGCCATCGCATGGCAGGCTGCCGATTTGCTACAAACCACTTTGATGCAGCGATCGCATTGGATCGCTGCATTGAAGGGGTTAATGGCAGGAATCGGAGCTAGCTCCGGTTTCTGCTGATACATCGGGGTGTCCACTGTAACATACAGCGGGCACCCACTGCTTATGACGCCGGCTCAGCTTCTGAGCCGGAAGCTGAGTTGGCGCCATCTTGCCGATGGTACCTGAAACCTTTTAGGCCCCGCCGACGAGTGGGGCATAGGAGGCTTCCGTTGCTGGCAGACCAGGAGGTAAGTATTAGGCCTCAGATCACCTTTGCAGCCACCGGCAACCCAGCGATCACATTGCTGGGGTGCTGGTGGCTAAAAACTCCTCACATGCTGCGATTTCTATTGAACGCAGCATCTGAGGGGTTAATCGGCCGGATCGGATGCTAGCTCCTGGCTGATACCTCAAGTTGCCAGCTGTAACATACAGCTGTCACCCGGCGGTGATGGTGCGGGCTCAGCTCCTGAGGCTGCACTATCACCGCGACGTAATGCTACTGTGCTTTGCAGGATGCCCTGCCAGACAGCACTGTATATATGCGCCGGATGTTGGGAAGGGGTTAATATATATTTTTTTTGTTACATTAAAAAAACTATATTTAAGAGTTTACCTTTAGTCCCTAGGGGACTTGAACCAGTGGTCGTTGGATTGCTTACATGATATAACGCAATACTAATATATTGTACAATATTGTGATCCTTACAGCCCCCTACAAAGCCCTGTCTTTATTTGGAGTACAAAGACGGCAGACCTGAGGGCCTTCATTAGGCCCCCAGGCTGCCATGACGACCATTACGTCGGGGGGGGGGGCACGTCAGTATCAGCGAGTCCTGCACGTCAGTGTCACGCAAGATTGAGCTGTTACCGATCGCATCTAAGTTCATAGCTTAGATGTGATAGATAACAGGCGATCCCAAAGTCACTGAACCTATCAGTCCTGCGGACCTGACGGATTCCAGGTCTCAGCGTACCATACTTAGCAGCTGTATCTCAAAAAGTCAAAATAATTTCTAATAAAAAGTATTTCGAAAGTTGCACCCAACACACTGATACACATTTTTATAAAAAAAAACAAAACAAGAAAAACAATTTCAAAGGCCTATTTTCGTATCTTGGCATGAAAATAAACAGATTTTAGCTTGCAGTCTCAAGTCCTTATTTTATGCATTGTTTTTTGACTATTCTAGATTGTACACTAGGATCTCTACAAATCAGATGTATACATTGCTGTATAACTGCTCCTTGCCATTCTCACACTAAGGCCGGATTTACACGAGCGTGTGCGTTTTGCGCACGCAAAAAACGTTGCATTTTGCGTGCGCAAAAGGCACTTAACAGCTCTGTGTGTCAGCCCCGTATAATGCGCGGCTGCGTAATTTTCACGCAGCCGCCATCATTATGACACTCCGTTTGGATGTTTGTAAACAGAAAAGCATGTGGTGCTTTTCTGTTTACATTCATAGTTTGACAGCTGTTGCGCGAATCACGCTCGTCCCACGGAAGTGCTTCCGTGTGGCATGCTTGATTTTCACGCACCCATTGACTTCAATGGGTGCGTGATGCGCGAACAACGCAGAAATATAGGACATGTCGTGCGTTTTACGCAACGGACTCACGTTGCGCAAAAATCACAGACTGTCTGCACGGCCCTATAGACTAACATAGGTCCGTACGACACGCGTGAAAATCATGCGCGTTGCACGGACGTAATACACGTTCGTGTAAATAACCCCTTAGGCTAGCTCAGTCATCACAATGTTTCTATTGTTAGAACCTGCCCCAATGAATCAATGAAGCCAAGGTGCAGAAACATTGTTTATAGTATTGTGTGTTCGCACAAGATCAGATTTTATAAAATTCTGGCAATCTTATCAAGAACTTTTAGGTAGTCTTCTTTCTTTCATGTAATTATAATATCCCAGTCCTAAAGTATGAATCTTAGCTATATATTCGGCCAGCTCCAGTTTCCTAACCGACTTTTATGTTACATGGATTGTTATAATGTCTTTATTAAATTAATTTAGTAGTTGTTACACAAATAATTTGTTACTCTTTCAATAATTATTTTATGATGGTCTATGACATTTAATACAACATTGTAAAGATATAGCTGGTGTTCCCTTGATGTATATGTTGGCATCATCTAGTGCAGGGCTTCTCTATTTCTACTGGGGCCTCAACATCGCAACATGGTGATGACTTGGAAAAATTTATAATGTGTCTGTTTTTATCATTCAAATGGAGTCAGTTATGTTGCTAAACCAATGTTTGTTGCAGCCAGAACAAGACCTGTGCAGTATATAATAACTGATCAACTCACCAGCAAAGCCCGCCTCGCAAGTATAAGAAGTTTAGCGGTTTTCTAATCGTGCTGTCATCTGGAGCCCCCCTCTAAAAAGTACTATGAGCAAATGCGAAAGACATTGATGTTATTAGTATTACATTGCAATGGCTTACATTAAATCATCATAGTGAAATGCTAACTAGATGTCAATGAGTGTATTGTAAACTGCATGGATCTGATGCAGATCACTGTATGCATTGGTTTCAATGAACTTACGATACCTCTTGCCCACTTGGTGGCTTCCAAGTTTCTGAGATATTGAAATGAAAAGACAGCACACTCCATAATACATTCTGTCGATGATAAAAGGTAAACTTATCCTGAGGAAACCAAATGCATAGTAATTAGTAGCAGATTTGTCACCAAGTCTCTTGGTGCCAGGCAATGTGTAACGGGATGTACTAATTGGTGCCCTGTGGATTTTTCAATGACTCTAGGCAGAATATGGATGGAAAGAAGATGTTTCTCATTATTTATCTCCCACAAGGAAGACCGTGGCTTGCAGTCTTGCATTGAAAACGTGATGGCCACCATTGCTCCGATGCATGAATTTTTTATGAGCACTCTTTATCACACTGATATTAAAAAAGACTTTGCCTTTCCTGTGTTTTTACGAAGAAGCAGCTTGTGAACTGCCTAAACATTGTGTTTGTCTAAGGGATCATTGATTTCTATAACAACCACCCCTTGCCTGCTTACCTCTGACTAAAGGTACAGTAAGAGTTGTAAGAAAGAGCTGCAATACGGAATTGACATTTTTACAACTTTTAGTTTGAAATGAAATGTTTTGCTTTAGTGCCTCTGTTACATTCTATTAGTCATAATATGGACCCTGATGTGTGGCCACCTTAAGCAATATTTGTAGATAATGGGAAACAGAAAATTGACTCCTTTAAAGGGTTTTCCATGGTATACATTAAAGGGGTTTTCCCATGAGGGACATTTATGACATATCCACCGGATATATGTCATAAATTTCAGATAAATGCGGGTCCCAGTTCTGGGACTCACACCTATCTCTAGAACGGGGCCCCTAAACCCCGTTCTAGCTTTTTGTGCTCACGCTGACTCCCGGCCACTTCCTGGTAACATGGCCGGGAGTTAAAGAAACAGCTCGCTGAGCTATACTGTTTCCGTAACTCCCATAGTAGTGAATGGCAGTTACGGAAGCAGCGAAGAAAGCTTTAATGATATATTGATAGGATATGCCATAAATGTCTTATTACTGGGGTTTGAAATTGGGATCGCTATTAAAGCCTTATTTACACGAACGTGTTTCACGTCCGTGATACGCGCGTGATTTTCACACGGACCTATGTATGTCAATGGGGCCATTCAGACATTCCGTGTTTTTCACGCAGCGTGTGTCCGCTGCGTGAAACTCACAGCATGTCCTATACGTTAGGGTTTTTTGCGCATCACGCACCCATTGATCAAATCACGCGCATCACACGGACGCACTTCCGTGTGCTGCGCGTGATTCGCGCAACAGTTGTTCAAGAATTGAAGGGAAAAATAAAACCACCTCCTTCATTTCATTTTCTAAACCTCAAAACCGCGTGTCATAAGGATGCCATATGCGCGAAAATCACGCAGCCACGCACCAAACACTGATGACACACGGAACTACAATGCGCAAAAAACTCAGCATTTTTGCGCACGCAAAACGCACACATTCATGTAAATAAGGCCTTACAGTGCTATAAATGTCTAGAGTTGGAAAACTGCTTTAATCACATCATGATAAAAAATTCTGCAAATATTTTTATTTTTTGCTGTGATTAGTGCATTTTTTTTTTAAGAATACATTCCAAGAATTGTTTGATACTGCAGCCACCATATGCAGGACCACATTTAATAACGACACATTTTTTATATTTATGTGGTCTTTCCTATTGAGTTTTCCCTCCATTGAAGTCTTAGAGAAAAAATGCCACAAAATATCTGAGCTGTACCACGTTGTGGTTAACAAAAAGAACAAAGCAAGACAAAATCACATCATGTCTAACACCATCTGAAAACTGAAGTAAGCTCCTGGTGCACACATATTAATATGCTACACTTCAATCATGTCATCACATTAGGTGCTTATTGTAAGGAACTGAATGACTGTATCACTCTTGCAATATTCTGTTCATGAAAATACATAAAATATTTAATAAATCATCGTCTAGGTGACATCAGTGGTAATATAATGTAGTCTTTCAGCTGTGGTTTGCATTGTCTACTTAAGTTATGTACTCTCCAAATAGGTTTGAGGCAGAACAAAAATATTTTAATTAATAATTATTATTATAGAACCGACTGGAGATCCTCCTTGAACAGTTTGGTTCTGGTCACAACATGAAAAAAGAAACAAAAAAAAAATGTGTATGCAGAATTCTAGCAAAGATCAAATAGCATTGATTCTTACATACTGTTTGTGGTTGAGAAGTGCATTATTAATATGTACCCTTATTAGATATAGTATGAGGAGAGACTTCTATTCTGCAAAGGTGCTTACATTGACTCCTTTTTACTCATCTTTATGATGCACAGTTTGTTCTGAAGCAGGACTTTGATTTCTTGTTTGTGATCTATAATCCATCTTGCATCTTCACTAGGCTATGTATGAATATGATACTGCAAAAATGTTTAGGAAAAAACAAGAATTGGATTCTTCTTTTCATATCTTGTATCTGGAGGTAACTAGAAAATGGAGAAGCCTAAAAGATAGTGCAGAGCTCTTCAAATCTGACATGTTTCACTTTATGAGGAAATAACTTCAGAATGCTTTTACCTATCCAAGCAATTCTGAGATTGTTTTCACGTGACACATTGGACTTTATGTTACTGGCAAAATTTGCTTGATACATGCAGTATTTAATTGTAAAAAAAACACCATAATTTAGCGAAAAATTGCAATAATTAGCCTTTCTCCTTAATTTTAATGTATCTGCTTGTAAGACAGGTAGTTATACTACACAAAATATTTGCTAATTAACATCCCCCATATGTCTACTCTATGTTGGCATCGTTTTTTCAACAACCTTTTATTTTTCTAGGATGTTACAAGGCTTTGAACTCTAGCAGCATTTTCTCACATTTTCAAGAAAATTTCAAAAGGCTATTTTTTCAGGGACCAGTTCAGTTGTTAAGTGGTTTTAAGGGCCTTATATATTAGAATCCCCCATAAAGCACAGCATTTTAAAAACTTCACTCCTTCACCCCTCCCCCCCCAAAAAAAACAGCATTTAGAAAGTATTTCTAACCCTTTAGACGTTTCACAGGAATTAAAGCAAAGTAGAGGTAAATTTACCAATTTCATTTTTTTTTGCAGCAATTCATTTATAATCCATTTTTTTTTTGTAACACAGAAGGTTTAACCAGAGAAACTCAACTCAATATTTATTGCACAGATTCTGCAGTTTTTAGAAATATCCCACATGTGGCCCTAGTGTGTTTATGGACTGAAGCACCGGCCTCAGAAGCAAAGGAGCTCCTGGTGTATTTTGGGGCCTTCTTTTTATTAGAATATATTTTAGGCTCCATGCCAGGTTGGAATGCTCTTGCGGTGCCAAAACAGTGTAAACCCCCCAAAAGTGGGGAATTTTGGAAACGACACCCCTCAAGGTGTTTTTCTAGGGGTATAGTGAGCATTTTGATCCCAAAGTTTTTTTGCAGAAATTATTGGAAGTAGGCCATGAAAATGAAAATCTACACTTTTTCAAAGCAAAAGTAAGTTTAGCTATTTTTTTTTTTCATTTCCACAAGGACTACAGCACAACATTTGTAAAGCAGTTTCTCCCAAATAAAACAATACCCCATATGTGGTCATAAACAGCTGTTTGGACACATGGCGGGGCTCAGAAGGGAAAGAGCTTTTGGAGCTCAAATTTTGCTGGAATTTGGCAGAGGCCATGTCACATTTGCAAAGCCCCTGAGGGGACAAAACAGTGAAAACCCCCCACAAGTGACCCCATTTTGGAAACTACACCCCATGAAAAACTTATCTAGGGATATTGCGAGCATTTTGACCCACGGGTTATTTGCAGAAATTATTGGAAGTAGTAAGCCTTGAAAATTAAAATCTAAATTTTTTCAAAGCAAATATCATTTTAGCTCATTTTCATTTCCACAAGGACTAAAGGAGAAAAAGCACCCCAACATTTGTAAAGCAATTTCTGCCGTATACAACAGTACCCCATACGAGGTCATAAACAGCTGTCTGGACACACGGTAGAGCTCAGAACGGAAGGAGTGCCATTTGGATTTCAAAATGGTTTCTGGGTACGATGTCACATTTGTTGAGCCCCTGTAGTACTAGTACAGTGGAAACACCACAAAATTGACTCCATTTGGCAAACTACACTCCTTGAGGAATCATCTAGGAGTATAGTGAGAATTTTGACCCCAAAGGTTTTTTTGCTGAATTAATTAGAATTAAGCCGTGAAAATGAAAAAAATAAATACATTTTTTCCAATAAGATGTTGTTTTAGATCAACATTTTTCATTTTTACAATGAATAAAAAAGAAAAATCACCCCAACATTTGTAAAGCAATTTCTCCCGAGTATGGTAACACCCCATATGTGGTTATAAACAGCTGTTTACATATATGGGAGGGTTCAGAAGAAAAGGAGTGGTATTTGACTTTCAGAGCGCAGATTTTGCTGGAATGGTTTGCAGACACCATGTCGCATTCGCAAAACCCCTTGATGTACCAAATAAAAGTGACCCCATTTTAGAACTACACCCCTAGAGGCATTTATTAAGGGGTGTAGTGAGAATTTAGACCCCACAGGTGTTTTTCAGAAATTAAAACACAGTGGAGGATGCAAAGTGAAAATTGCAATTTTTCCACTGATCTGCCTATTCACCGCAATATGTTGTGCCCAGCTTCTGCCACTAGAGAATCTTACCCCATAAATTGTTAAGCGGGTTCTCCCGGGTATGGTAATGCCTTACTTGTGGATGTAAATTGCTGTTTGGGCACACTATAGGGCTAGGAAGGGAAGGAGCACCATTTGGAGCGTGGATTTTGCTTGGAAGTAGTTTTGTTTGAGTATTACTGGTATCTCAGTTTATAATGTGGGGGCATCTGTAAGCTGTTGCGGAGTACATCAGGGCATAATAAGAGGGTAAAATAATGGGGTAAATAATACAGTTATCCATAGAAGTGTGGTACGCTGTAAAGCAATCCGTTATGCACAGGCCAGTGTCGCACTAATAAACAGTATTCTTTCTTATGCCCCTTTTGTAGCACCTTTTGGGGACTTTTCCTCCTTTGTAGTTTGGGAAATTTTGCTGGGAAAGTGTTGCGCTGGTATAATACGGGCGCCCTCGCTTCCAGCAGATGTGCTATGTCCCTTCCCTTCCTAATTTCTAAATACTTGGGCCCTGAAACTGAAAGAATGTCCCCCTCTGGCCTGCACGTCGGGATGTTTTTTCATCGCCACATTACTAGTACCATAACTTTTTTATTTGTCAGTTGATGGAGCGGTGTAGGGTCTTGTTTTTTGCGAGAAGGGCTGTGGATTTTATTGGTACCATCTCAGAACACATACGACTTTATGATCACTTTTTATTTAAGTTTTTAGAAGAGGAAATGCCCAAAAACAAACAAATTCTGGAAAGTTTTTTTATTTGTTTTTTTTTCGCCATTCACCATGTGCCATAAATGACATGTTAAATTTATTCTGCAGGTCGATACAATTATGGCGATACCAAATGTATATAGTTTTTTTCATGTATTGCAGCATTTGCACAATAAAATCACTTTTTTTTTAAAATAATTTGTTTTCTGTGTCACCATATTCTAACACCCATAACTTTTTCATTTTTGCGTGAACAAAGCTGTGTCAGGGATTATTTTTTAAGGGACGTGCTGTTGTTTTTATTGGTACAATTTTTGGGTAAATGTGACTTTTTGATCACTTTTTATTCCATTTTTTGCAAGTAGGTGTGACCTAAAAACAGCAATTCTGACGTTGTTTTTCTTTTTTTTTTTTTTTACGGCGTTCACCGTGTGGGATAAATGACATAACAGTATTAGAGTTTGGGTTGTTACGGATGCAGCAATACCAATTATGTATTGTTTTTGTTTGTTTTTTCCAATAATAAAAGATTTATTATGGGAAAAAAATAAATGTAGGATTTTTTAACTTCAAACTTTTATTATTTTCTTTTTATACAACGTTTTTATTAACTTTTTAAAAAACATTATTCGTCCCACTAGGGGACTTGAAGGCCTGCACCTCCGATCTCTTTACTAATACACTGCACTACATACGTAGTGCAGTGTATTAGAGCTGTCAGTGATTCGCAGGCGAGTCCTCATAGGCTTCCATACAAGGCAGAGCCAGAGGCCATTGTTAGGCCTCCGGTTGCCATAACATTGATTATGTCGCTGGGCTGCCCGCCTGCTCAAAACCCCTCAGATGCTGCGCTCTCTCTTTTTTTTTAGCACAATGCGAAGTGTTAAACGTGTAGTAGCAGAACCTCAACAGCTCACACTACGCCTTGATGAAATGAGCGATAAATTCACCCAGCGTAGATACCCATTGGCCATCCTACAGAAACAGAGGGGTAAGGTTGAAACTATTGCAAGAGAACAGTTATTGACATCACGTAAACGAGAGTCTTCCAGTAGACTAGCTTCTGTCTCTACATATTCTGATATTAGCTGTATTGTCTCTAACATCATATGCCAGGAGTGGCACATTCTTAGGAACCTCTCTCTGATGCTGTTCCTGAATTTGGTTGTCCTCCGAGGATGGCCTTTAGACGTCAAAAAAATTTGAGAGACCAACTTGTACATGCAGACATGGGATCTTTACACACAAACCGCCAGTTAATTCTGGCCCCCAAAAAATTGGAGTGTTTTCCATGTTTAAATTGCATAAACTGCAATAACATGTTAAAAGGGAATACGTTTGTACACCCGGTAAGTGGCAAGGTTTTCCACATTAAACATTTCTTGACTAGTGCATCATCCCATGTTGTGTATGTACTACAATGTCCCTGCAAATTGATAAATGTAGGAGAAACCACTCAAGAATGTCGTGCTCGTCTAAATAAACATAGATCCACTATTAGAACGAAAAAAAAAGATCTCCCGGTTTCAGCACACTTTGTTATGGCGGGGCATGTTGTCGGCGATCTGAAATTTTGGATCATTGACCACATACCTATACATCGGAAGGGTGGAGAACAAGTTACAATCCTCCTTATTTAGATCTTTTGCCAATTCCCTACCTGGTTGCTGCATAGTTAATCAGAGATGGCAATTTTTTACCCAATTACTGATCTCCTGACAGTTCCCAAGATGACCACTGCACAGGGAATTACACAACACGCATGCGCGGGAAGTACCTAACGTAATCTCGCGGGATGTTGCGATGTAGTCAACTTATTCATTATTTTCCTCTTTGTTCACATGTACACATAGATGCCGTAATCCATGAGGACCATGTCCATCCGGTATCTTCAGATGATATTCTGCAATCAATTTTATTACACACACACTTGGGTGAGTTATTAATTACTAATGTATTATTGATATTTGGACTGCTTATTTCTGTACCAAACCCTTAAAACTTTTATATATATATATATATATATATATATATATATATATATGCATTTTTCTCCTACATTCATATCTTGTGGTTTTAGATTGTATTGTATACAACTTTTTGATACATTTAAAATGTTTTTGTCTTGATCACTGTTTTATTAACAGTTGACTCTGTGAGTCCTTATATACCTGTGATTTGATGTGTTCCCTATGCTTGAGAAAGTTCCAGTCGGACTGAAACGTTGCACGGGTGATTAAAAGCTGGTATTTTTGGAAGTGCTGCCTCTCTGTCTATTTCTGCTTGCCTGATATTGAGGACCGTGGACCAGGTCCTGTTGAGGCGTGCACCCATCTGTGGTCCAGTGCTGTGGAATCTTTTTCTTTGTGACACACGGAGATGGAGAAATTAGGTTTAGGTAGGTTAATAGATGGTGGAAACACAACAAACTCAGTTTTAGAAAGAATCAGTTTCAGATAGCGGGAGGACATGATGTTAGAGACAGCTGAGAGACTATCACCAATGTTTTTATTAGAGCGGGGTGATGTCACAGGGAGAAGTTTATAATTGATTCATCAGCATAGAGTTGGTACTGGAAGCCAAATCTGCTAATAGTTTGTCCAATAGTGCCTGTGTAGAGAAAAAAGGTGAGGACCTAGGACTAATCCCTCCGATACCCCAACTGAAAGGGAAAGAGGAGAAGAGAAGCAGTGCCATTAAATGATACACAGAATAAGTAGTCAGAGAAATAGGAAAAAGCACGTGAGAGCAGTGTCCTTGATTTACAGTTTTCCTGGAAGCATTTGCAATGAAAAGCAAATTTTAGTGTTTTAAATGTGCACCTTGGGACCTGGTTACCCGATTTTTGTTAGTGGATCATCACCAGTTCGAGCTCTAACTTTTATTTATTTTTATATTGTAAGTACACACAAGTACTAGTACTCAGGTACTGCAGATGTCATAAGAAATAGGCAATAATGCATTTCTACAAATTCGTGGTGCATCCCACAAGTAATGAGAATAATTTTTTACAGACCCCACGAGGGCAGTGTGAGGAAAGCGGGGATGGAGGTTGTCGCGGGGCTATCTCAAGTATACGGCCGGACCATCTTCAGTTTAAAGTTTTGATATACTTTTTGCATCTCAGTGTGTGCTGCTTATGTCCTGGAATTTCGTTCCCCCCCCTTTTTCTAGACCCCCCCCAATATAACTGAGGAGATGGAAGGTCAACTATATAAACTGATGAAGCAGGCTGGTATTTTCGTGCTAATGGAAAATTTTAATTACCCTGATATTAATTGGGGTCTTGATTCGACTACAACTGCGAGGGGAGAAATTTCCTCAATACGTTGCAGGAAAATTTTATGGGCCAGTTTGTGGAAGACCCGACTAGAGGTGAAGCTCTGTTGGATCTGGTCATTTCTAATAATGCAGAGCTTGTTGGGAATGTCACTGTTCGTGAAAACCTCGGTAGCCGTGACCACAATATAGTTGCATTCTACCTATACTGTAAAAAACAAACACAGGCTGGGAGGAGAAAAAGCACTTAATTCTAAGAAGGCCTATTTCCCCAGGAAAAGAGAGAGCTGCAATTCAGGACATACACTGGGGACAACTAATATGAAATAATGGTACAAATGATAAATGGGAGATTTTAAAATCCACTTTGTATAATTATAGTTCAAAATTTATTCCTCTAGGTAACAAGTATAAACAACTAAAATTAAACCAAACATGGCTTATACCTTCTGTAAAAAGGGTATATGACAAAAAAAGGGCATTTGAAAAATACAAATCTGAGGGTACAGCACTAGCCTTTGTAAATTATAAAGAGCTTAATAAAATCTGTAAAAAGGTAATAAAATCAGCAAAAATACTAAATGAAAGGCAAGTGGCTAAAGATAGCAAAACACATCCTAAAAAGTTCTTCAAGTATGTAAATGCAAAAAAGCCAAGGTCTGAATATGTAGCACCCCTAAATAGTGGTAATGTGGAGTTGGTCACATCGGTTCAAGAGAAGGTAGAGTTACTAAATGGGTTCTTTAGTTCTGTATATACAACAGAAGAAAGAGCAGCTGATGTAGCCGGTGCCAGTGCTGATAATACATCAATTAATTTACTGAATTGGCTGAATGTAGATATTGTCCACGCTAAAATAAAATAAATGTGCACAAGGCTCCGGGACCAGAGGGGTAACACCCAAGAGTAGAGATAAGCGAACTTATGAAAAGTTCGGTTCGGCAGGTTCGCCGAATTTCATGAAAAAGTTCGATTCGGACCGAACTAGTTCTGACCGAACCTGTAATACAAGAAAGCCCCTAAAAATCGTGTATAACACTGTTTAAAAGCCCTAGAAGCCCTGTATAACACTCTTAGGTCACCCATGAGTGTATCCAAGTACTTTTGAGCTGTCTTTAAGGCAAAGTTAGTGTCAAAGTTACGCCAACATGTATGGCTATAGGAAAACGGATGGGACACGGTGATAACTAACAGAAACCACTGCACTTGTGCATGTTGTATGCTTAATGCATTGTTAAAAAAGTTACAAAAATTAACCATTTTTGGCGGCAGATGCCTGCCAGGGTTCATACATATAAGGTGGTAAAAGAAGAAGCAATGGCTTTTGACAAGCCCTCCAAAAATTTACCCTTTATGGTGGCAGATGCCTGCCAGGGTTCTTCCATACATGGATGTAAAAGCAACAAGCAATGGCTTTTCACAAGCCCTCCAAAAATTGACCCTTTTTATTGGCAGATGCCTGCCGGGGTTCTTCCATACATGGATGTAAAAGCAACAAGCAATTGCTTTTGACAAGCCCTCCAAAAATTGACCCTTTTTATTGGCAGATGCCTGCCGGGGTTCTTCCATACATGGATGTAAAAGCAAAAAGCAATGGCTTTTGACAAGCCCTCCAAAAATTGACCCTTTTTATTGGCAGATGCCTGCCGGGGTTCTTCCATACATGGATGTAAAAGCAACAAGCAATGGCTTTTGAGAAGCCCTCCAAAAATTGACCCTTTTTAAAAGCAACAAGCAATGGCTTTTGACAAGCCCTCCAAAAATTGACCCTTTTTATTGGCAGATGCCTGCCGGGGTTCTTCCATACATGGATGTAAAAGCAACAAGCAATGGCTTTTGAGAAGCCCTCCAAAAATTGACCCTTTTTAAAAGCAACAAGCAATGGCTTTTGACAAGCCCTCCAAAAATTGACCCTTTTTATTGGCAGATGCCTGCCGGGGTTCTTCCATACATCGATGTAAAAGCAACAAGCAATGGCTTTTCACAAGCCCTCCAAAAATTTACCCTTTTTATTGGCAGATGCCTGCCGGGGATCTTCCATTCATGGATGTAAAAGCAACAAGCAATGGCTTTTCACAAGCCCTCCAAAAATTGACCCTGTTTATTGGCAGATGCGGCTTGCTCTCTGAGGAGAGAGGAGGTGCTTTGTTTTTGGGTGTGGTGTTTTTTGTGTATACCTTCCCGGGGACTCTGCCTTATTACCTGCCCAGGTTTATTACACCTGCCTGGGCTAGCAGAGTGCCCCGAGGGGGGCTCCATCTGGAGATGGAGTCCCGGTCCTCCACCCTCCGGAGTAGGCCGGTGGGGGGTGGAGGGACATCCCAGCCGGCTGGGAAAGCTCAGCCAGCCCCAGGGGAGAGGAGGACATCTTACCAAACCGACTAATGCCCCGAATGATACTAGTGGTCCTAGTGACTAATTAAAACTAAACCAGAATAAGAAACAAGTCACGACCAGGTGTTTGAAAAAATACAAATAATCTTTATTAAAGTCAATTAGACACATGGAGACAACATATAACACTTAGACATAATAAAATGCCATGGACCCTCGAACACAAACGGAATCCGAACGTAAAAGCAGAGTAGCCCCCCAGAAGTAAAAATGGTCTGACACAACCTATATATGGCTAAAGTGCATAAGTACATATTGATAAGCAGGTACTAGGCATGGTACGCTTTGCACAGATGAACACACAAATAAGTATAGAGAATATATATAAGGTACAATCTAAGTAAAAACGACATGTAAAGTAGTATACCTACACCTGCGTATAAGAGGATAAATAGGAGATCAAGACCAGGAGGGGGACCTCTGCTTAACCCAACGCGCGTTTCGCTGGTGCTTCGTCAGGGGTTGATGTCCAAATGCCCCAGTTACCCCATGATATACCTTCCTCAATGATGTTTTACCGGTAAAATCACAGCTGTTTCCTATCGGGTGGTTAGGTGTTCAGCGTCGGTCACCAATGACAGACGGCGATACATCCCGCCCACCCACGATAGCGTCCTATCGTGTAGTCTTATGTCAAAACAGTCCTCCTCCCAGAACCGCCTCCATCGGCATAACCACATCAGGCCGGCGGGGGAATGAAATCAGCCCGCCGGCTCGATGTGGAATCACCGAAGGTCAGAAGCAGGGATATAAAGAGGAATGAAATTAGAAGTTTAGTGGCAATCCAGTTTTGGCCCAAGGTAGAACTATCTATCCTGATCATTAAGGTGAAAAAATAGGTTAAAAAAGGTTAAAAAAAGGGCCAAGCCGATCTCATTAAACAGCAGCAGCGGGACAAGGCGTCCCGTTGCTAGGTGACAGTCCAGCGTGAGAGCAGCAGTTGCTGTTAAACACGCTGGAGAGCATAGCAAAGCATTAAGAGCCGAGGTCGCTGTCCAACGTGCTGAAATGCTCAGCACAGCCGTCAAAGCTAAATAACCGAGAGAGTTAGAGCAGTCACTGTCCAAGGTGCTGAAGCTGACTATCCAAGTCCATATCACACTTCAGAGCTGAAACACAGTACCGGAATTAACCAGTAATGCTGTGAAAAGTAAAAAATGAAAAAAATGAAAAGAGGAAAGAAAGTAAAAGTGACCGAGGATATACCTACATATACATGAACACACACATATATATATATACATACACATACATACACATATATACACATATACACAAACACATATGTACCAACATATACACAAAATACATATGATCACAGTGAGCGGTAGTGAATGTGAGAGAAGTGAAGAAACGTGAAAAAATATCAACAAAAATGATTAGAAAGTAGAACACCACAACAAGTGTATATTGATTAATGCTGAAGAGGAACAGAACAATATAATTAGTATTAATGCAGCACAACAAACCGTACATCTAGCCCGAAAATTGTGAATATGCGGTAAATAAAACCAAAGGTGAGTCAAATGACAATTTCTTTATATCCAAAATGAGTATACATAAAAATATACATAAATCTAGTTAATTTTAATCCAGTAGTGCAGGAATATGAGCAAAGTGCACAAGTATGTGCTAAGACTATAATTGCCAACCACACAATTGATGTCAGTAATATTAAACGTGATAGGTGAGGCAAGAAAAATGGAGGGGGAAACAAAAAGGGGGGGGGGGGGAAATAGGGAAGGAGAGAATGAGTAAGGGGGGAGGAGAGGGGAAGGAAAAGGGGGAAAGGGAAGAGGGATGTGGACAAACACAGATTATATTACAATGAGTGACCAAGAAAATTTAGTGATGGGAAGATGATTAAAACTACCAAATGACTGAACGTGACAGTGACTACTGCTATAAACATTTAGTAAACCAAACCTCAATTACTAGGTTGAATAATACATGGTGACTGTAATAAACAAGAAAATAAAAAAATAAAAATAAAATAAAATAAAAAAAAAGGACTAGGAGCCTGACTAACTCAATACAATTTATTGTGTCAATCTGTGCAAAAGTACCTATGACGAAAAAGCCAAAAGTACAGACTTGATCGTAAACCAAAAACCAATGTAACAATGATCAAATGTTAAAAGGTCGATGTGAAAAGGATTTGACTGTAAATATATATACACAAGTGATCAGAAAATCCGAAAATTTGGCCCACCAATGGTCACAGGACGAATCTGCCGGATATCACTCTAAATTCATAGCGGGGTCATCACGGGGATTTGAACTGGATCCAAAAACTTCATGCTGAATAGTATGGCAGGAATCATGCTGTAAAACAACAGAGATCTTATAACAAGATAATAATTTCTTATCAAGTTGTGAACAACTGGGATAATAGTTGACCTCAAAAATAAAGATCAATATCCACGTATGTCTAGATGGAAGAACAGGGCATAAGGGGAATGGCAAGTAGAAAACCCAATGTACAAACACATAAACATAAAATTAAAAAGATAAAAACAATGACAACAAGTTAAAAAGAACAGGGATAAAATATTGGTGGACACCAATAGGAGAGTGGCAATGCTCAAACCAAAGAAAGTAACCATGACTTAACTATGGCGATTTAAAGAAATGGTGCGAAGCTGTTGTACTCATTAAGACCATATGGATGTAAGGATCCCAACCTCATAATCCAGGTAGTTTCTTTCTGTCCCAAGGCCTTCTTCCAATTACCACCCCTTGGACCAATCAGTACGCGATCGATAGCTCTCACTTTCAAAAGTGATGCGTCACAGTTGTGAAATAACCTGAAATGACGAGGGATCGTATTAAGTTGTGATACATCTTCAATTCCCATAGCCGCTTGAATGCCCAACACATGCTCTCGTACTCTCCTACGGAGTTGTCTAGTCGTCATTCCTACATAAATTTTGTCACAAGGACAGATGGCAAAGTAGATGACAACCATAGTGGTACAGTCAATGTGATGGGTAATCTTGAATTCGTGTGTATGGTCAAAATCAAAAAATGTAGTTGCCTGTTCGATGTTTGGACAAGCTACACAGCGAGAGGAGGACATCGCGGGGCTGCAGCAATGTGGCCTCATCCCCCCAAGCGGCTGGGGCATCGCAGCATGCCGCCAGGAGAGCAGTGGTAACGGAGCATGGAGAAGCAGGACCGGAACACCATGGCTGCAGGGACCTCGTGGAGTGGGGGTCACTGAGGCCGGGAGAGGAGGCCACTACTTTTGGCTCCCGCCTGGTGGCCCACCTTGAGGAATATAAAGACCTGGGGAGGTCCCTGCAGCGGCTCCGAGGAGACCTAACAGTGGCCCGGCAGAGAGCGGCAAAATCCTCCGGCAGCAGGAGGGCCAAATACTCGGCACAGGTCCGCTCCCTGCTGCGGGAGGTAAAGGAGGTAGAAGACAGGAGAGCCGCAATCTTGGAAGGGGGAGGAGCTTTCTCTGAAAAACTGCGCAACGACGACAGGTTTCTGCAAATGGTTGGATTAAGCCAGGAAGAAAAAAAAACAAAAAAACTGACAGCAAGCAGAGGAAGTAAACAAGCAAGAAGAGATACTTCAGAGGAGGAAACTCATGACATACCAATGCCGGTCCCGGCATGCAACGAGGCGGGTGCAGAGACACCAAGCCAGGCGGGGGAAGCCCCCATCAGCGGGATCGTGCCAAATGCTGTGCGGCCACTAGATTCGGGGAGCAGCTCCAGGTCCGAGGGGGATCACCCCCCTGGTCTGATGACCCAAATCTGCGACCAGGAGTCGCCCATGTCGCTGGAGGGGTTTAGTTTTGGATCGGAGCTGCCCCCGGAAGAGGAAGAGAGGAGTGCGGCATCGGAGCGGAGACGGAGGAAAAAACTAAAACAGAAACAGATGGAAGAATGGCGGAAAGAGGTGAGGCTGGTATATGTGCACGGGTCTCCCGTGCACTCCGGGCCAGAAGAGATTCTGGTCCGAAGTGCAGGACCCGCAAACCCCCCAGCCCCGGCTTCTGCAGTGTAGTCGGGGCGGGAAAGCGGGGAGATAACATCGAGGGCGGGCAAGATGGCGCCGGACGCCGCTCACTGTGAAGTGGGCGGCGCTGGCTGTCAGAGCGCTGCAGGGGGGCGTGGCCCCAGTCCCGGCTGACGGCGAGCCCCGGAGACCGGTGTGCGGTGTGAGCCGCATACCGGAGGAGGGGGCGGACCGGAAGTCGGGGGCACCGCTGTCCCGCGGGCCGGGTGCCTGCAACGTGGCCGGTCTGGTCGCACCGGGACCGGCCAGCGTGATAGGCCAGCGGGCACCCGACGCCTCGGACAAGGGCGTAGCCGAAGCCTCTGCTGGAGGCGGAGCCAGCCACTCCTGTATGGAGGAGAGCAGTGGCCTGGCTAGTAAACACACGGAGCGGCCGCTGCTATGCAGGTCGGCAAGTGAAAGGGGCGGAGCCGGCCACTCCAGAGTGGAGGAGGGGAGTGGCCTGGCTGACAAATGCATAGAGCAGCCGCTGCAAAGCAGCTCATCATATGAAATGCTGATTGAAGCAGAAAACAACATGGTGAAGAATAAAGTTAATAATAGAGTGAATAAAAATGTAAATGTAAATAAAAATACAAATGAAAATGCAAGTGTAAAAAAAATTTTAAATAATGAAAATATAAATGAAGAAGTGCCTCTCCCTGCCCTGGCAAGTGACATGGACACCAATGATGCGGAGGGTTGCGTGGGGGTGCCGCTTATGTCATCTGGCGGCCCCTCCAAAGATGCGCCTGATGATGCAGAGGTGGGGGTTGGGGTCAGGGCAGGGAAGGCGAAGGAAAAACTTAATAATGTGGAACCTGGCTTGGCCAAAATGGTGTTAGGATCACGGGATGATGTTTCAGCCGGAAGTGTGGGGGGGCCTGGTGCTCCCCTGCCCAGTGCCCCGAGCAGGACTTATGCCGGGGTAGTGGGGGGGAGACCGTCGGCCCGCCCGCCCTCGTCCTCGGGCCCTGGGTAGGGTAACTTGCAACAACGCCTCCTGCAGGCCTTAAGGGAGGGGAAGCAGTCCCTAACCATAGAGGGTGTGCAGAGGGATCTATCCTTCTGGACAGATAGGTACGGGTTAGAGGCCTTCCGAGAGAAAAGAGGTGGTCACTCCCGACAACTGGGCAGGCTGTGGTCAGGAGGAATGTGGTCCGTCTCCGGTGGCGTGGAAATGAAATCTGTCCCCCCAGAAAAACGGTGGTGGAGCTGCTGCTGGGGATGGGCTTCAGGGCGCGTGACATCTTCGCCCTGATACATCCTCATGGCTCAGCTGAGTTCGACATCAGCTTTGTTCAACCGGGAGGCCTGGAGGTCTTCTGGCGGAATTATGAGCTGGTGAAGGACGAGCCCGGCTGGCGGGATTTTGCTGCACAAGCAATATCCCGTCAGAATGGTCTCAAGAAGGTGACCGTTCTCACCCGTAACGAGTCACTTTCTTGTGTTGACATCATGACCTGGCTAAGTCGGTATGGGGAAGTAGCGGAGATGCCCAGGAAGAACCTGGACGAGTTTGGCATCTGGTCAGGGGCCTGGACGTTTATGGTGAAACTTAAACGTCTGGGGCAAACTGTGTCCCACATCCCATCTTCTGCTTTCCTTGGGAGGGATCGTATCCTGGTCTTCTACCAGGGGCAACCGAGGCTGTGTCACCGGTGTGGCGACCCCTCGCATTTGAGTGCAGCCTGCACAGTGCAGAAGTGCGCTCATTGTGGGGGGATAGGTCATCTAGCCGCATCGTGTGACCAGATTAGGTGTCACCTGTGTGGTGACTTAGGTCACCCATTCAGTAGGTGTCCCCGCTCCGTTGTCAATGCCATCGCCGGGCCTGCAGGAGGAGAGAGTGGGGTGGCTCCTGTGGGCGAGGAGGCGTGCAGAGATAGCGGAGCAAAAGGGCAAGTGAAGACATCAAGGAAAGGGCTCCAGCCTTCCTACCATCGAAGGCTGGAGAAGAGGCAAAAGGAGAGGGAGCTGAGGGAAACCCAGACAACTGGGCGGACCTCTGGCCTGAACCCGGAGCCTGCCCTGGAGACGGATTCCCTTGGGGACGCTGAATTGGATGAGGAGGTCAGGAGGATCCAGAGGGAGCAAGCGGCTGAGGACTCTCAATCCTCCCAATATGAAAGTGTTGGTGAGGAAGAGAGGGTACAGCCTAAAAAAACACCTGGGACACAGGGCAAGATCTTGAGCGGGCCAAAGTCATCTGGCCATGCCCCGGCCACGGAAGGCAACATCTGCACCCCTCTGGTGCTCTCCCCCAACCGCTACCAAGCCCTCATGGATTTTCCAGCTCTTCAGCAAAGTGAAGAGGAGGGTGAGGTAGGGGTCTCAGAGGGCGCTGGACCCCCTCCCCCGAGAGGTACAAAGGCCTCTGGGGCAGGGGTCAACCTGGGGCAGGGGGACGAGGATGGGAGTGTGAGTGAGGGGGGGGGGGGTCCGCCAGGAGGGAATGGACTCCACCACCTCCAAAAAGCGTGCAAAAAAAGGAAGAGAGTCTGGGGGGTCCTCCTCAGACCATGACAGGGGTGGGAAGAAGAAAGCCATCTAATTTTATCATCCAGGATGGCGGTACCCACACCGTTGATGCTGGCTTCCATTAATGTCGCCAGCATTAAGTCAGATATGGCTAAAATTATGGCCTTTGATTTTCTCAGCCGAGTTGAAGCTGACATTTTGTTTTTGCAAGAGACCAGGCTGTCACTTTTGGCAGACGTCGTAAAAGCCAGGAGGGATTGGCGACGCGGGCCCTCCTACTGGTCTCTTGCGGCCGAGCCATATAGCGGTGTGGCGGTTCTTTTTACTGCATCGGTAAAATGCCGACGGATGATAGAATTAGAAATGGGGAGTGCCTGATTTTAGATGTTCTCATAAAGGGACAAGAATTGCGATTAATCAACATCTATGGTCCCCAAACTAAGTGGGACCGGAAAAGTCTCTTTATGAGGATTAAGCCTTTCCTTTTTTCTAGGCGACAGGTCATCTTTGGAGGGGATTTTAACACTGTCGTTAGACCCCGCGATAGAGGAGGTTCCATAGACAGACTGGCCTACGATAGTATAGCCTTAAATAGCATAGCTAGCGAGGCTCGCCTGGTGGATATCCACATCAGGCATACCCCAGGTCACCCCGGGTTCACCTATCAAAGAGGAAGCTGTAGGTCTAGGATAGATAGGTTTTTTTTGAAGGAGGAAGCCATCTCTTCACCAGTGTCCGTTGTTGAGGTGGAATTCTCCGACCACTGTATGATTTTGTTTTCTCTGAACATTGCAGAATCCCTTCGGATGGGTCGAGGTATATGGAGGCTGAATTCTACTCTCCTGGAAGAAGCGGAAATAAGACAGGCCTTTGAAGATTTTCTCCAGGACCAGGTACCTTTGTTGGATCTAGGTGGCACTAAGTCTGAGTGGTGGGAGTTGTTTAAATATCGGGTGGCAGGATTTTTCCGCCGGCTTTCAGGCCTCAGGTCCATGAGCAGGTACCGCCTGTATCAGGAGCTGAGGAGGAAACTCGAACGTCTGGTCTCGGACGGAGGTAGCCAGGAGGAGATCTCCGGGGTGAAAGCGTTGCTCAAGAGGTGTCAGCATGATAGGCACGCATCTTTGGTTCTTGAGAGGGATTTCGGGAGGTACCGCTCGCCCGACCCCTACAGGAACTGTAAGATGTCAGTGAGTCGTAAAATAGTGACAGGACTAATAGACAGTACAGGGTCCCTGAGGAGATCCAAGTCAGGGATTCTGGAGGTCGTTAGATCCTTCTACTCTCACCTTTTGGGTAGGCAGGATCCAGACCGGGAGGAGATGTCGGCTTTCCTGGCTGAAACTATCCCTGAGCCGGGAGAGGACTCCTCCCTTAATGTTTTGATGGATCCAATCAAAGAAGAGGAAGTAATGCTGGCGATTGACGGACTAGGTCTGAAAAAAATCGCCAGGGCCGGATGGCTTAACATCCGAGTTCTATAAGACCTTTAAAGGAACCCTAGTTCCTCTCTTGACAGCGGTATTTAATGAGTGTCTATCCTCGGGCACTCTGCCAAAGTCAATGAGGAGGTCAGCTTTGATTGTTCTATCAAAGGGTAAGGATTCGACCCGTATTGAGAATTGGCGTCCCATAGCGCTCCTCAATACGGACAGAAAAGTTCTCGCAAAGGTGCTGTTTAATCGGTTGGTGAAATTTGCACCCCGGCTTCTTTCGCCGGTCCAGCGTTGTTCCGTTCCAGGCCGCAGCACTTTTAGTGCTGTCCTCAGTGTCAGAGAGGCAGTGGAGCGGGGAAATTCTGGCCAGTGGAAGGGGTACGTCCTGTCCTTGGACCAGGCCAAAGCGTTTGACCGAGTGAATCATGAGTATCTATGGTCGGTCCTTCTGAGGTATGGTCTGCCGGGAGGGTTTGTCAATTGGCTCCAGACCTTATACACTGGGGCAGAGACTTTCGCGCTGGTTAACGGTTGGGTTGGAACCCCCTTTGAGGTTGGGTCTGGTGTCCGCCAGGGCTGTCCTCTGAGTCCCCTGCTATATGTGTTTGCGATTGACCCTTTTTTAAGAAGGGTTGACCGTGGACCATTGGCGGGGATCGGGGTCGGCTTGGAAGGGCCGGAAGCCACTCAGAGGGTGGTTGCATACGCGGATGACGTCTCCATTTTCGTCTCCTCTCAAGGGGAGGCGGAGTGGGTGATGTCAGAAGTGGAATGTTACTCACGGGCATCTGGGTCCAAGGTTAACCGTGACAAGTGCGTGAGTCTCTGGCTGGGAGGAGGAGATCCTAGTTTTGGTCTCCTGGACACCCTTCCAGAGCCTCAGGGGTCTGCAAAGATCTTAGGAGTGGAATTTGGCCCGGGTGATTATCCCAAGAAAAACTGGGATGACAGGCTAAAGTTAGTTGCCCAGAAGGTCGGCCAATGGAAGCGTTGGTCCTTAACCCTTAGAGAAAGGGTTCACTTGGCCAAAGCTTACCTGGTGCCCATGTTGCTCTACCTCGGCAGTGTGTGCATCTTGCCAGAACCTCTCTGGGCTCGGGTCTATAGCCTGTTCTTCCAACTGTTATGGGGGAACAGGCTCAACCTAATTAAGAGAGAAGTTACGTATCTACCAAGGAAACTAGGAGGGTTAGGTATGGTTAACCCAGTGGTGTTCCTAGTGAACACCTTTGTTAAGATCAATATGGCAAACCTCTGGCAAGAGAGGGCTCCTTGCTGGATTCTCTCCTACAGGGAGTGGTTTCAGCCCTTCTTCCAGGAATGGGAGAGAGGAGGCCAAGTGAAAGACCTGCGTACACCCCATGGACATCTCCCAGCTTATGCCGCCCTGGTCTTGAAGATGGTACGCCGGTGGGGTCTGGAGGTGTGGGAGATCAGGATCATGCGGAGGAAATTCCTCGACAGAAGGGTTCTGATGACCCACTTCCAGAAGCCCCTGGCTCTCAAAGACTGCCCAAGTAGTCACCTCAGGGAGGGATTAAAACTTTTAAATTCAGTGAGGATTCCCCAGAAGTTTTGGGATCTGGCTTGGCGCTGCTTCAACGGGAGACTGTACGTAAGGGGCAATTTGAAGTACAGAAACACTGATGACAGAGGATGTCCTCGGGAGGAGTGTAGCGATACACTAGAGAGTATGGAGCATTTCCTGCTTCATTGCTCCTTTAATGCAGAGGTGTACAAAAGGGTGGGTGCCTCCATCGGCTGGCTCGGCTTAGCCAACCTCTCCTACGCCGGGTGGGCTTATGGGATGTTCGGGGACCTAGGTGGTAGGGACCGTAACACTTCTTTTTTAGTTAGCATAGTGGTTAGGCACTTTACCTGGAACGCACGGTGTTTAGTATCTACGCAGAGCAAAATCCTTCTGGTGGAAGAAGTTGTAGGGAACATCATCGGTGGCCTGGTGAAGGTACGTTCTTTGGAGGTTGATAGACTGGGAGCATCCAAAGCCTCTCGCCTATGGAGGGGCTTTTCTTTTGAGGTGCCTTAGGGTATTGACCTTCAGGGGGAGGGGGGGGCTCATCTGGCTCGTCTGGGGGGGGGTCCGCCCTCGCTTAGGCACTAAAAAGTTAAGCGATAGGGAAAACAATAGGGAAAGGAGGGCGAGTTTAGGGCTAGATCAAACAAAGGGTAAGAGAAGGGACAGCTTTAGGGGAAAGCGATAGGGGAAGCGATAGGGATGTGTCGGCGTGGGTGGATCCTATCCCCGGGGGGTCGGGTGGGTCTCTTTCTCCTCTTTCTGGTGGTAGGCTGGGATTGTGCACGGCAGAGTTTTTTGTTTTCTGTACATAAAAGCAGTATAAAGGCTTACAGGAACCGAACTTGGTGCTTTCGGGTTGTGTTTTTGTTGTTATGTATATGCGAGGGAGAGTGACAGGGGTTTAGATAGGTTGGATGGGGGAATGGGGGGGGTGTGGGGAGGATTATATTGTTTTCTTTTTTCTCCCGCTCGGGCCCGGACTATGCAGAACATGAGAGGACATGGGGCGAGGGTCTGAGTGGGAGGTCTACGGTGTGGTGGCGGAGGCCAGCATCAGGACTAAGCGGACATGAGGGGACATGAGGCGGGGTGTTGGCCTGGTGTGGTGAAGGGTTAGGTTAGTTAGAGTTAGGGTTAGTATATATATTGAGGAAAAAATAAATAAAAAAAAATAAAAAAAAATGTAAACATTTTAAAAAAATTATAATAAAAAAAAATTAAAAAATGTAAAAAAAAAATTTAAAAATATATATATAGGTATATAGGTGGAGGTGTAATCTTATGTATATGTGGGTGTAAAGATTAAAGTATGTTGTATATAAATATGGGTATGAACGTTGGGGGGTTTGACACATTCCGGCTGATTGTTTCAAATGAGTACGGAAGGGAGTGAGTGGGGGCAAATGGATACTGAGAGGTGGCGGGGGATACGATAAAAGTTGAATGTGGATGAGTGTAGCTGGTTGAGGAATTGGCCAAGTCCGGGAACATGGAGGAATACAGTGATGTATTTAAAAATATGTATATAATGTCTTATGTTTATGTTTGTATATGTTGTATTTTGGTTATGGTTTACATCGGCTGATGTTGTTGTTATGTTTTTTACTTTTATAATAAAAGAGTTCCATACATGGATGTAAAAGCAACAAGCAATGACTTTTCACAAGCCCTACAAAAATTGGCCCTTTTTATTGGCAGATGCCTGCCGGGGTTCTTCCATACATGGATGTAAAAGCAACAAGCAATGGCTTTTCACAAGCCCTCCAAAAATTGACCCTTTTTATTGGCAGATGCCTGCCGGGGTTCTTCCACACATGGATGTAAAAGCAACAAGCAATGGCTTTTCACAAGCCCTCCAAAAATTGACCCTTTTTATTGGCAGATGCCTGCCGGGGTTCTACCATACATGGATGTAAAAGCAACAAGCAATGGCTTTTCACAAGCCCTCCAAAAATTGACCCTTTTTATTGGCAGATGCCTGCCGGGGTTCTTCCATACATGGATGTAAAAGCAACAAGCAATGACTTTTCACAAGCCCTCCAAAAATTGGCCCTTTTTATTGGCAGATGCCTGCCGGGGTTCTTCCATACATGGATGTAAAAGCAACAAGCAATGGCTTTTGACAAGCCCTCCAAAAATTGACCCTTTTTATTGGCAGATGCCTGCCGGGGTTCTTCCACACATGGATGTAAGAGCAACAAGCAATGGCTTTTCACAAGCCCTCCAAAAATTGACCCTTTTTATTGGCAGATGCCTGCCGGGGTTCTACCATACATGGATGTAAAAGCAACAAGCAATGGCTTTTCACAAGCCCTCCAAAAATTGACCCTTTTTTTTGGCAGATGCCTGCCGGGGTTCTTCCATACATGGATGTAAAAGCAACAAGCAATGGCTTTTCACAAGCCCTCCAAAAATTGACCCTTTTTTTTTGGCAGATGCCTGCCGGGGTTCTTCCATACATGGATGTAAAAGCAACAAGCAATGGCTTTTGACAAGCCCTCCAAAAATTGACCCTTTTTATTGGCAGATGCCTGCCGGGGTTCTTCCATACATGGATGTAAAAGCAACAAGCAATGGCTTTTACAAGCCCTCCAAAAATTGACCCTTTTTTTTGGCAGATGCCTGCCGGGGTTCTTCCATACATAGATGTAAAAGCATTAAAGCAACAAGCAATGGCTTTTGACAAGCCCTCCAAAAATTGACCCTTTTTATTGACAAGAGTGAGTAGTAGTAGCACATTAAAAGACACTGGACGACAGACACAGGACAAAGCCCTGTGGTGGGGCAGGCCTGCTTGTAGCAGACGGGCGGCAGTGGAGGTGTATTGGTGGTAGTAGAGGTAGCCAACACAGACAGCAAGGGTGGTAGACTGGTAGTAGCAGCAGAACATTAAAAAAAGAGACTGGACGACAGTCACAGGACAAAGCCCTGTGGTGGGGCAGGCCTGCTTGTAGCAGACGGGTGGCAGTGGAGGTGTATTGGTGGTAGTAGAGGTAGCCAACGGACAGCAAGGGTGGTAGTAGTAGTAGCAGTAGCAGCACATTAAAAAAAGAGACTGGACAGTCACAGGACAAAGCCCTCTGGTGGGGCAGGCCTCAGGCCTGCTTGTAGCAGACGGCAGTGGAGGTGTATTGGTGGTAGAGGTAGCCAACACAGACAGCAAGGGTGGTAGTAGTAGTAGCAGCAGCACATTAAAAAAAGAGACTGGACAGTCACAGGACAAAGCCCTGTGGTGGGGCAGGCCTCAGGCCTGCTTGTAGCAGACGGCAGTGGAGGTGTATTGGTGGTAGTAGAGGTAGCCAACGGACAGCAAGGGTGGTAGTAGTAGTAGCAGTAGCAGCACATTAACAAAAGAGACTGGACAGTCACAGGACAAAGCCCTGTGGTGGGGCAGGCCTCAGGCCTGCTTGTAGCAGACGGCAGTGGAGGTGTATTGGTGGTAGTAGAGATAGCCAACGGACAGCAAGGGTGGTAGTAGTAGTAGCAGTAGCAGCACATTAAAAAAAGAGACTGGACAGTCACAGGACAAAGCCCTCTGGTGGGGCAGGCCTCAGGCCTGCTTGTAGCAGACGGCAGTGGAGGTGTATTGGTGGTAGAGGTAGCCAACACAGACAGCAAGGGTGGTAGTAGTAGTAGTAGCAGCACATTAAAAAAAGAGACTGGACGACAGTCACAGGACAAAGCCCTGTGGCGGGGCAGGCCTGCTTGTAGCAGACGGGTGGCAGTGGAGGTGTATTGGTGGTAGTAGAGGTAGACAACGGACGGCAAGGGTGGTAGTAGTAGTAGCAGTAGCAGCACATTAAAAAAAAGAGACTGGACAGTCACAGGACAAAGCCCTCTGGTGGGGCAAGCCTCAGGCCTGCTTGTAGCAGACGGCAGTGGAGGTGTATTGGTGGTAGTAGAGGTAGCCAACGGACAGCAAAGGTGGTAGTAGTAGTAGCAGGACATTAAAAAAAGAGACTGGACAGTCACAGGACAAAGCCCTCTGGTGGGGCAGGCCTCAGGCCTGCTTGTAGCAGACGGCAGTGGAGGTGTATTGGTGGTAGAGGTAGCCAACACAGACAGCAAGGGTGGTAGAAGTAGTAGCAGCACATTAAAAAAAGAGACTGGACAGTCACAGGACAAAGCCCTCTGGTGCGGCAGGCCTCAGGCCTGCTTGTAGCAGAAGGCAGTGGAGGTGTATTGGTGGTAGAAGAGGTAGCCAACGGACAGCAAGGGTGGTAGTAGTAGTAGCAGCACATTAAAAAAAGAGACTGGACAATCACAGGACAAAGCCCTGTGGTGGGGCAGGCCTGCTTGTAGCAGACGGCACTGGGGTGGATTGGTGGTAGAAGTAGTAGCAGCACCAACAGCGGCACATTAAAAAAAGAGTGGACAGGACAGAATCCCGTAGTAGCAGGCGGCAGTAGCAGGCGGCAGCGGCAGCAGCAGCAGCAATGTCAGATCTAATCAGTGGCATCAGGCACAGGGGTTTTAAAATCCTCACCGATCCACGCTTGATTCATTTTTCAGAAACGTGAGATTTTCCAAGCTGTTGGCGGACAATCTTGTTCGCTTAGGGGTGACGAAGCCCCCTGCCGCGCTGAATACCCTCTCTGACGCTACACTGGAGGGTGGACAAGACAGTACACCCATGGCAAACTGGGCCAGTTCTTGCCAATGATCCAATCTGCTGACCCAGAAGTCCATGGGGTCTGGGATCAGCATTTCTGACGGAGAAAGGGCACAGTCCAGGTACGAGTGAACCTGGTTGTTTAGGTGCTGCACCTGGTGATGGTGAACATCCCTTTGGTGACTACGATGTGTGTCAGGTCGGGGTATTGGATGTAAAAATGTTGTCATCATATTTTCCAAACTGAATTGGCTGCTGCTACTGCTGCTGCTGCCGCTGCTGCCGCAGCTGCCGCCTATTGCAGAGGTAGCTCTGCCAGAGGCGGTGGAACGATGAGACAGTTGGGAGCGGAGAGTGGCCCCCCGGTCAGACATGCTTGCAGCAGGTGTTTGCCGTTTGAAAGCCGTGACAAGCTGGCTGCATAGCTTCTCTCGATAATAAGCCAATTTTGCGTCCCTCTCGGAAGGGGCAAAAAACTCCCCCATTCTGGCTTTATACCGAGGGTCTAAAAGTGTGGCTATCCAGTACTCATCTCTTTGCTTCATGCTAACAATACGACAGTCAGCGCGCAAGTAACGAAGCATAACAGCTCGCCATCCTGGCCAGCGTTTCAGAGGGCCCGGTTGGTTCCATCTCCGCCCCATACTGCCATGGTTGTCCATCATCAAGGTCGTCGTCAGACTCGTCATCACCACCATCACTGTCATGTTGTGCGGCTGCCTCGTCCCCTATCCGTTCCTGTGATTCCATCTCCAAATCCAGCTCCTCTTCAGGTCCTGTTTCCTCATCCTCCTCCTCCTCCTCAACATCCATAGCCAGATGTGATCCTTCCTCCATCCTTTGCTGAATCATCGCTGTGAGCGTTTGCTCCATAATGAATATCAGCGGCATAACATCGTACATTCCGCTAGTGTCACGGCTCACAAATCGTGTGGCCTCTTCAAAGGGCCTCAAAACGCGACATGCGTCTCTAACCAGCTGCCAGTGCCTGAGCTCGAAATTACACTGGCTCCAAACGCTGCCGGTCTGCTGCATCAGGAAATCATTCACGGCTTTCCGCTGTTCGTACAGACGGTCCAACATGTGCAGGGTGGAATTCCAGCGTGTTGGAACGTCGCAAATCAGGCTGTGTTCTGGGAGATTGTTTTGACGCTGCAAGTCCAGGAGGGCGTGCTTAAATGCATACGAACGTCTAAAGCGAACGCAAACCCTCCTGGACATGGCCAGCACACCCTTCAAACCAACATATGACTTTAAGAAGCGTGTTATGACGAGATTGATTACATGTGCCATGCAAGGAGCGTGTGTCAGGTGACCTAGACGCAGTGCAGCCACAACGTTCTTGCCGTTATCAGAGACAACATTGCCCAGTGTGAGTTTCAGAGGAGACAGCCAGCGTGCGATTTCCTCCTTGATGCACAGCAGCAGCTCCTGCCCTGTGTGGCTTTCCTCGCCCAGGCTCAGCAGGTGTAAGACAGCGTTGTGGCGCTTTACCTTACACCTGTGAAAAGAGGAGGGAGGAGGAGTGGAAGATATGCTGTGTCCTGTCGGGGACGGGAAGACCTCCAAGGAGGAAGGCAAGGAGTAGGAGGAGGAGGATGGTAGGCGCCTGGTGTCCGGAGTTGAACCAGAAAGATACAAGCGTGGAGGTGGTAATGCCTGGCATTGCTGCGGTGGTTCATCGGACTGCATAATATTGAAACAGTGGGCCGTGAAAGACATGAACTGTCCCTGCCCATAGTTGCTGCTCCACGTGTCGACGGTGGCATGTACCCTGCTGCACACGGATAATTGCAAGGACTGGCACACCTTTTCCTCCACATGCTTGTGCAAGGCAGGGACAGCTGTTTTGGAGAAGTAAAGTCGGCTAGGTATTCGCCACCTAGGCTGAGCGCACGCCATCAATTGCTTGAAGCCGGCGGAGTCGACCAGGTGGTACGGCAGCGACTGCACCACCAACAACTTAGCCAGGTGTGAATTAAGCCGCACGACAAGTGGATGACTGGGTATATATTGTTGCTTATTGGACAACGATTCCGTAATGGATAACTGACGGGACGTAGGAGGAGCACTAGATGACAGTGATGATGATGATGACAACGACATGGTGGATAAGGCCTGGCTACTACTTAGATGACAGGGACTCGGAGCAGCAGCAGCAGAGGAGAGGGGTCTTCATTAGATGTACATGATGATGGTGGGGCATGTCGATTGTCCCACATGGCCTTGTGATGCCGCTCCATGTGTTTACGTAGAGCGGTAGTTCCTACATTGCTGCCCTGCCCACGCCTTACTTTCTGCTTGCAGATACGGCACTGTGCCATGTTTTCGTCCTCCGGGAAGGTACAGAAAAATTGGCACATGGCAGAGTACCGTAAAGAGGTAGTACCACGTCCACCACCACCACAACCACCCGAGATTGCCCCTTGTCTGGCAGGCTTTTTTCGGGAGCCTACACCAGCATCTGTGTCGCCGTCACCGGCTCCTGAGCTGACCCTACCGCTGCAACGTTTTGCAGATTGACTTCTGCCCCTACCTCGGCTTGGCTGTTTATCACGTCCAGTGCCGCCACTATTACCCTCCTCCTCTGACGCCGTCATCACCTCGTCACCTGGTTCCCACGTCCTGTCTAAAACAACATCATCATCATAGCCTTCCTCATCATCCCCGCCACTTCTGTCACTGTGTTGTGAATGTGATGTGACATGGCGGGCTCCATGCCCCCCCTCATTACTGCGTCTGCCACCACGGCTACCACCACCAACACCCCCACTACCGCAGCTATGCGTCTCGGACACCGCTTCCACCTCCACCACCGCCGCAACACACTCCGTTGGCTGACTCGCGGAAAACAAATCATCATCATCATCATCACTATGTTGTTCAGTATCTTCCTTCGAACCCGAGGAGATGTCTCTTAGGACTCTCAGGAAAGATGGCTTCCCGCTAGGAAGGGGGAGCGAAGACATAGATGATGGAATGGAAACGCTAGAAATACCTATATTACTACTGGCACTGTGCCAAGGAACTGTAGAGGATCTGGAATCCAACGAAACCTGGCTTGAAGCCAGATCGTCAGAGTCTTCCTGCTGAGATGACCGCTAGCCAGCCAACCAGTCCACAATGGCCGTATTGTCTAAAGTAATCCGCCCACCGGAGGAGATGGACAAGTCTGGCTTGCTGATACTACTACCAGCAGGCACATGGCAGCTGCTACTAGTGGAACTGGGCACATGTCTTGTGCCACAAATGCTGGTACTGGGTCTGGCACAAACAGATCCAACATTTGGACTGGAAGAGGAGACGGCATGGGTGTTTTTTCCTCTACCCCGTCCTTTCACAACCTTTTTTTTCCCAGAAATTTCAGAGCCCCTTCTAAAAGCGTATTCACACACTGACACTGGCTTGCCAAATGGCAATGAATGAGAATTTCTATCAGCCACGCCGCAGTACACAGGGAATGCTGGGCCTTGTAGTACTACTACTACCACTACTACAAAGGCTGCCTGTATTGCAAGTTGTATTGTTGTTTGTTTGTTATGTTAACGGGCCGGGGATGAGCCCCTTCTAAAAGCGTATTCACACACTGACACTGGCTTGGCAAATGGCAATGAATGAGAATTTCTATCAGCCTCGCTGCAGTGCACTCAGGGAATGCTGGGCCTTGTAGTACTACTAGGCTGCCTGTATTGCAAGTTGGATTGTTTGTTATGTTAACGGCCGGGGATGAGCCCCTTCTAAAAGCGTATTCACACACTGACACTGGCTTGCCAAATGGCAATGAATGAGAATTTCTATCAGCCACACCGCAGTGCACTCAGGGAATGCTGGGCCTTGTAGTACTACTACCACCACTACTACAAAGGCTGCCTGTATTGCAAATTGTATTGTTATTTGTTTGTTATGTTAACGGGGCAGGGGATGAGCCCCTTCTAAAAGCGTATTCACACACTGACACTGGCTCGGCAAATGGCAATGAATGAGAATTTCTATCAGCCACGCCGCAGTGCACTCAGGGAATGCTGGGCCTTGTAGTACTACTACTACCACTACTACAAAGGCTGCCTGTATTGCAAGTTGTATTGTTATTTGTTTGTTATGTTAACGGGCCGGGGATGAGCCCCTTCTAAAAGCGTATTCACACACTGACACTGGCTTGGCAAATGGCAATGAATGAGAATTTCTATCAGCCACGCCGCGGTGCACTCAGGGAATGCTGGGCGTTGTAGTACTACTAGGCTGCCTGTATCGCAAGTTGGATTGTTATTTATGTTAACGGCCGGGGATGAGCCCCTTCTAAAAGCGTATTCACACACTGACACTGGCTTGCCAAATGGCGATGAATGAGAATTTCTATCAGCCACGCCGCAGTGCACTCAGGGAATGCTGGGCCTTGTAGTACTACTACTACCACTACTACAAAGGCTGCCTGTATTGCAAGTTGGATGCAACGGGGATGAGCCCCTTATAAAAGCGTATTCACACACTGGCTGAGTAGTGAGTAGTGGATGAGCCCCTTCGATTTCTGGATTCCTGCCTTTTAGATTCCTAAAGCTTTCCCTTACTGCACAGAGATGCTATCCCTACAGCTCCTGTCTGTAAAATGGCCGCTGAGCTCCATGCATAGACTTTTATTGCAGGCTTGAGCCCGCCCCTATGCTGCCTCCCGATTGGCTGGGAGAGCCGTTTGCAAGGCATTATGGGGTAGCCTGATGTCAGGTGATCTTGTGAAATCCTCCATTTTAGATGTAACATGTGGCAGGCGCCAAAATGTAGCCGGGTTCGGTCAAAACGGGTTCGGCCGAACCCGGTGAAGTTCGGATTCGCTGCGAACCGAACTTTTCCGGAAGTTCGGACCGAAACCGGGTTCGGTTGTCCCGGTTCGCTCATCTCTACCCAAGAGTTCTTAAAGAACTTAGTTCAGTTATTTCTTTCCCCCTCTTCACAATATTCAGAAATTCTCTAGTGATTGGTATAGTGCCAAGGGACTGGCACAAGGCAAATGTGATGCTTATTTTCAAAAAGGGCTCTAGGCTTTCCCCGGGTAATGATAGACCAGTAAGCTTAACATCCATTGTGGGAAAAAATTTGAGGGGCTATTGAGGGACTAATATACGGGAGTATGTGACAAAAATAGTATGATCAGTGACAGCCAGCACGGATTTACTAAGGACAGAAGTTGTCAAACCAACCTGATTTGTTTTATGTAGAGGTGAGTAGAAGCCTAGACAGAGGGGCAGCTGTGGATATAATGTTTTTGTACCTTGCAAGGGCATTTGACACTGTCCCTCATAGACATCCAATGGGTAAATTAAGGACTATAGGTTTAGAAAGTACAGTTTGTAATTGGATTGAAAATTGGCACAAGGACCGTACCCAGAGAGTTGTGGTCCATAATTTCTACTCTGAATGGTCCCTGGTTATAACTGGTGTACCCCAGGATTCAGTGCTGGGACCACTATTGTTCAACTTAATCAACTTATATCAACTTATATCAACTTAATGATATAGAGGATGGGATTCATAGCACTGTTTCTATGTTTGCAGATGACACCAAGCTATGTGGTATTGTTCAGTTTATGAACAACGTTCATAAATTACAAGCCGATTTGGACACGCTGAGTGTTTGGGCATCAACTTGGCAAATGAAGTTTATTGTAGATAAATGTAAAGTTATGCATCTGGGTACCAACAATCTGCATGCATCATATGTCCTAGAGGAAGCTATACTAGGAGAGTCACTGGTTGAGAAGGATCGGGGTGTACTTGTAGATCATAGACTAAATAACAGAATGCAATGTCAATCAGCTGCTTCTAAGTCCAGCAAGATATTGTCGTATATTAAAAGAGGCATGGACTCGTGGGACAGGGATATAATATTACCACTTTACAAAGCATTATTGGGGCCTCATCTAGAATATGCAGTTCAGTTCTAGGCACCAGTTCATAGAAAGGATTCCCTGGAGTTGGAAAAAATACAAAGAAGAGCAACTAAACTAATAAGGGGCATGGAGAATCTAAGTTATGTGGAAAGATTAAATGAATTAAACCTATTTAGCCTTGAAAATAGATGACTAAGGGGGGCATGATTAACTTATATAAATATATGAATCGTCCATACAAGAGATATAGTGAAAATCTGTTCAATGTAAATCCACCTCAAAAGACAAGGGGCACTCTCTCCGACTGGAGAAAAAAAGGTTCAATCTGCAGAGGCGACAAGCCTTCTTTACTGTGAGAACTGTGAAGATGTGGAATAGCCTACCGCAGGAGCTGGTCAGAGCAGGAACAGTAGATGGCTTTAAAAAAGGGTTAGATCTTATCCTTGAACGGAAAAATATCAGCTCCTATGTGAATGTGTAGAATTTTTGTTTCATCCCTTCCCTTTTTCCTATCCCTTGCTAGAACTTAATGAACATATGTCTTGTATCAATCGTACTAACTATGTAACTGTTGGATCGTGTGACAACTGAGTCCGACTTTTTGCGTTAAAAGGACACTATTTTGGTACTGTTGAAAGCGTCCAGTCAACAGAGACGAAGGCTCTGAACAACTTCTCACTTGAAGATTTCCAGCACTGCTGCGAAGAATGGAGTACCTATAGAAATATATACAGACATAGTGTTGTCCAAAACACAAAGATAACCAATAGTACACAATAAGCACTATCCAGTACATCAAAATACTTTATTAGAGAATATTATAAAAACACATAGGCAATCAAAAATTAAAATAACACACAATAAAATGTGGTGGTTAAGGGACCACAATACATATAGTTACATACACAATCCACACTAGGGTATGGTATATCAAAATAGAATAACAATACACAAATATACACCTCAAAAATCACTAGTATGTATGTAACGACGGGGGTAGGAAAACGAACAAGTGAGCCCTAATCTACCCGCCACTCTGTCCCTGCCTACTTGCAACAACCCGCCCTAGGCGACGGGGTACAACTGGGCGGCGGTCCCTACGCTCAGTAAGTGCACGAGACAAACATACAAGGGAATACAAAGCAAAGGGAAAGGGGCAGTTGCCCACGGAAACACTGTGAGCAACCAGAGTGGTGAACGAGCCAAGTCAAACCAGGAGAGCACGAGGTACCAAACGCAGAGAAGGAGAGTAGTCAGTAAGCCAGGGTCAGTATGGAGCAGGATCAAATAGTTAGGCGCTGTAGCTGGGCCAGGAAACCACACGAAAAGAATCACAAGCAAAGGAGGAACAGGAAAGGCAGGTATAAATAGACAGAGGGCAGGAGCTAGCTCCGTCTGGCCAGGCTGCGATAGGCTCTCCCACTCCTAAGCCTGCCATCCTGAGTGGTGGAAGATGGAGTCAGTCTCAGAGACGTAGATTCAGGTGCAGACTGATTACCTATGGGAGTTAACCCCGAAGCTGTGCCTGGCAGATCCTTTACAGTACACCCCCCTTTTATGAGGGGCCATCGGACCCTTTCTAAGTGGACCTGGTTTACTGGGGAAACGAAGGTGGAACTTTCTGACCAATACCCCAGCGTGAACATCCCGGGCGGGTACAAAAGTCCTCTCCTCAGGCCCGTATCCTCTCCAATGGACCAGGTACTGGAGGGAGCCTTGGACCATCTTGCTGTCCACAATCTTGGCCACCTCGAATTCCACCCCCTCAGGGGTGAGAACGGGAACAGGAGGTTTCCTCGAGGGAGCCAAGGACGGGGAGCAGCGTTTAAGGAGGGAGGCATGAAACACGTCGTGTATACGAAAAGATGGGGGTAACACTCCAGCCGGAAGGAGACAGGATTGAGGACTTCAATGACCTTATACGGCCCAATAAACCGGGGAGCAAACTTCTTGGACGGGACCTTAAGACGCAAGTTCCTAGACGATAACCACACCAGATCCCCGACCATAAACAAGTGGTTAGCAGAACGTTTTCTATCAGCCTGAGTTTTTTGTACGCTCTGGGACGCCTCTAGGTTCTTCTGAACCTGGGCCCAGACTGTGCACAGTTCCCGATGAACGACCTCTACCTCGGGATTGTTAGAACTACCAGGTGAAACGGAGGAGAACCGTGGATTAAACCCAAAATTACAGAATAAGGGGGAGACCCCTGACGAGTTACTGACCCGGTTATTAAGGGAAAATTCGGCGAGGGGAATGAATGAGACCCAATCATCTTGACAGTCAGAGATAAAACACCTTAAATATTGTTCTAGAGATTGATTAGTCCTCTCAGTTTGGCCATTGGTTTCAGGATGGAAGGCAGAGGAGAAGGACAGATCAATCTCCAACTTTTTACAGAAAGCTCTCCAAAACAAAGAAACAAATTGTACCCCTCTGTCCGAAACAATATTGACAGGGACCCCATGCAGACGCAGGATGTGTTTGACAAACAAGGTAGCTAACGTCTTGGCGTTGGGTAGTTTCTTGAGGGGCACAAAGTGGCACATCTTACTGAAGCGGTCTACTACCACCCACACCACCGACTTGCCTTGGGATGGAGGCAAATCGGTGATAAAATCCATGGAGATATGTGTCCAAGGTCTCTGGGGAATGGGCAACGAACGTAGTAAGCCCGCTGGTCGGAACGTGGGAGTCTTGGACCTAGCACACACCTCACAAGCGGCGACGTAGGCCTTAACGTCTTTAGGCAACCCAGGCCACCAATAGTTTCTGGCAATGAGGTGTTTGGTACCCAGGATGCCTGGATGACCAGATAGTGCGGAGTCATGATTTTCCCTAAGTACCCTTAGCCGGTATTGCAGGGGAACAAACAGCTTGTCCTCAGGAAGGTTCCCGGGAACTGAACCTTGATCAGCCGCAATTTCAGAGACTAAATCAGAATCAATAGAAGAAATGATTATACCGGGAGGCAAAATACAAGCAGGATCTTCCTCCGAAGGAGGGCTGGCCATGAAGCTACGCGACAGTGCATCAGCCTTAATATTTTTAGACCCAGCCCTATAGGTAACCAAAAAGTTTAATCTGGTAAAAAAATAGCGCCCATCGAGCTTGTCTCGGGTTTAACCTCCGGGCAGATTCTAGGAAAACCAGATTCTTGTGGTCGGTAAGGACCGTTACCTGGTGCCTAGCCCCCTCCAGGAAGTGGCGCCACTCTTCAAATGCCCATTTAATGGCTAAGAGTTTGCGGTTGCCAATATCATAGTTACTCTCAGTGGGCGAAAACTTCCTGGAGAAGTAGGCACAGGGGCGGAGATGGGTGAGGGACCTGGTACCCTGGGACAAGACAGCCCCCACTCCCACCTCGGATGCGTCAACTTCCACGATAAATGGCTCCATTTGGTTGGGCTGAACCAGCACCGGGGCCGAGATAAAGCACTTCTTAAGGACCTCAAAAGCCTGGACAGCCTCTGGAGGCCAGTGGAGGAGATCAGCACCTTTGCGAGTGAGGTCCGTAAGAGGCTTAGCGATGACCGAGAAGTTAGCAATAAATCTCCTGTAATAATTAGCGAACCCCAAAAAACACTGTAACGCCTTCAGGGAGGCAGGTTGGACCCATTCCGCCACAGCCTGAAGCTTGGCGGGGTCCATGCGGAATTCATGAGGAGTGAGGCTTTGACCCAAAAATGGTATCTCCTGTACCCCAAACACACATTTTTCAGTTGTTGCAAACAGTTTGTTTTCCCGAAGGACCTGGAGCACCTTCCTGACATGCTCAATGTGGGAGGACCAGTCCTTGGAAAACACCAGTATGTCATCAAGGTACACTACAAGAAATATCCCCAGGTAATCTCTCAAAATCTCATTTATGAAATTCTGGAAGACCGCCGGAGCATTACACAACCCAAAGGGCATGACGAGGTATTCAAAATGACCTTCTGGCGTGTTAAACGCAGTCTTCCACTCATCCCCCTCTTTGATGCGGTTAAGGTTATACGCCCCCCGTAGATCAAACTTAGAGAACCATTGGGCTCCCTGAACCGGATTAAAGAGATCAGGAATCAAAGGAAGGGGATACTGGTTCCTTACAGTGACCTTATTCAGGTTACGGTAGTCAATGCATGGCCTAAGACCACCATCCTTCTTCCCTACGAAGAAGAAGCCAGCACCTACCGGAGAAGTAGAGGGGCGAATGTAACCCTTGGCCAGGCATTCCTGGATATACTCTCTCATGGCTTCACGTTCGGGACAAGAAAGATTAAATATCCTACCCTTAGGAAGCTTAGCTCCTGGTACCAATTCGATAGCGCAATCGTATTCTCCATGAGGAGGTAACACTTCGGAGGCCTCCTTAGAGAAAACATCAGCGAAGTCCTGAACAAACTCAGGTAGCGTGTTCACCTCCTCAGGGGGAGAAATAGAATTAACAGAAAAACATGACGTCAAGCATTCATTACCCCATTTGGTAAGATCCCCAGTATTCCAGTCAAACGTGGGATTATGCAACTGCAACCAGGGAAGGCCTAAAACCAAATCGGACGATAATCCCTGCATCAACAGTACAGAGCACTGCTCCAAATGCATGGAGCCAACAAGGAGTTCAAAAACAGGGGTATGCTGTGTAAAATAACCATTAGCAAGAGGAGTGGAGTCGATACCCACTACCGGGACAGGTTTAGGCAAATCAATCAAAGGCATAGCAAGAGACATAGCAAATTCCACAGACATGATATTAGCAGAGGACCCTGAATCCACGAAGGCACTGCCGGTAGCAGACCTACCACCAAAAGAGACCTGAAAGTGAAGCAAGATCTTATTTCGTTTCATATTTACGGGAAATACCTGTGCACCCAAGTGACCTCCCCGATGATCACTTAGGCGCGGAAGTTCTCCGGCTGCATTCTCACGCTTAGGACAGATGTTCACTTGATGCTTGTCATCCCCACAGTAGAAGCAGAGACCATTCTTCCTGCGGAAATCACTACGTTGTTGGGGGGACACGGAGGCCCCGAGTTGCATAGGTACCTCTGAGTCTTCCGGGGAGGAACGAAGCAACGGAACCTTGGGAGGCATCATGGGGGAGTCGGAAAAGAAAACACATAAACGTTCATGTTGTCGTTCCGTGAGACGTCGGTCAAGTCATACCGCTAAAGCCATAACCTGGTCTAGGGAGTCAGAAGAGGGATAGCTAACTAGCAGGTCTTTCAGGGCATTCGACAGACCCAACCTAAACTGGCACCTTAAGGCAGGGTCATTCCACCGAGAAGCTACGCACCACTTCCTAAAGTCAGAACAATACTCCTCAACAGGTCTCTTACCCTGACGTAAGGTCACCAGCTGACTCTCGGCAAAGGCAGTCCTGTCAGTCTCGTCATAAATGAGTCCGAGAGCAGAAAAGAAACGATCAACGGAGGAAAGTTCAGGGGCGTCAGGAGCCAAGGAGAAGGCCCACTCTTGGGGCCCTTCCTGGAGCCGGGACATAATTATACCCACCCGCTGGTTCTCAGAACCTGAGGAATGAGGCTTTAAGCGAAAGTAAAGCCTACAACTCTCCCGAAAGGGGAGCAAAAGCCCTCCGGTCCCCTGAGAACCGGTCGGGCAACTTGAGGTGGGGTTCAGGAGGTGAGGTGAGGGGAACTACCAAGGTAGCATCAGGCTGGTTGACCCTCTGAGCCAGGGCCTAGACCTGTAGGGAGAGACCCTGCATTTGCTGAGCCAGGGTCTCAAGGGGGTCCATAGTGGTGTCAGGGACCAGGGTAGACTAGGTATGGGCTTGTGATTATGTAACGTCGGGAGTAGGGAAATGAACAAGTGAGCCCTAATCTACCCGCCACTCTGTCCCTGCCTACTTGCACCGACCCGCCCTAGGCGACGGGGTACAACTGGGCGGCGGTCCCTACGCTCAGTAAGTGCACGAGACAAACATACAAGGGAATACAAAGCAAAGGGAAAGGGGCAGTTGCCCACGGAAACACCGTGAGCAACCAGAGTGGTGAACGAGCCAAGTCAAACCAGGAGAGCACGAGGTACCAAACGCAGAGCAGGAGAGTAGTCAGTAAGCCAGGGTCAGTATGGAGCAGGATCAAATAGTTAGGAGCTGTAGCTGGGCCAGGAAACCACACGAAAAGAATCACAAGCAAAGGAGGAACAGGAAAGGCAGATATAAATAGACAGAGGGCAGGAGCTAGCTCCGTCTGGCCAGGCTGCGATAGGCTCTCCCACTCCTAAGCCTGCCATCCTGAGTGGTGGAAGATGGAGTCAGTCTCAGAGACGTAGATTCAGGTGCAGACTGATTACCTATGGGAGTTAACCCCGAAGCTGTGCCTGGCAGATCCTTTACAATGTAACTACATTTATCACTAGAGAAGGGGTATAAATGTGTAAATAACAAGGATCAAATCCCAAACTCAGTCAAATATCAACCCGTGTTTTGCATATTGATCACCCAAAACACAAACCAAAATGCCGGAAGCGCGTTTCGCTGTCAGCTTTTTTTTAAGGCGTAATGATTAGTGAGAGAGCTTGATCTTAAATAGGAGGGATAAGGTCAAATAGTCCAATCAGGGCATTTCATGTTTGATGCAGGTGTTATATGAATAAACCCCCAATTAGTTATACACCTTCCAGGTAATAACAGTAATGGCGAACTACAACGCCCTGACCTCACCATCTTGGAGCAGCAGGGAGAACGGATCGCGCATGTCCATGCGTGTCAGCGTCACTACTCAACGTCGGGAGGTAGAGGGCGGGATGGTGCTTACGCCACACACAAGCAAGTACGGCCGTATTGTAAAATGTCAACATTGCCAAGAGTATATTACAGTACAACCACCTGTGATGAACGCGAAACACCGGACCCCTCAATTACAAAGAAGGGACCGGAGCTCCGCACGCAACACCGATGGGTACATCTATAGGCACAGTGCAGCATTTTAAAGAAAAACATAAAGCATCAGGCGAATATATTCTATCAGAACACACTAAAGACAAAACAGTATTCCTATCAATATAATAATGCCGGGCCCCCACGATGGATGTGCGCCCCCAACCGAAACAAAAAAGGGAGAGTCGAAGCTGTGCATGCACCACAGAAGGACACACAGAACACCAAATAAAATACAAAAGAAGACCTCAAATATGTATGGTTACAGTATCACACATACAACCATCATAACTTTATAGGTATAGAGGGTACATTTTCTAAAAAAACACCATAAATAAATATTAGTAAACACCAGATATGAGTGACCAGAAAAGACCAGAAAAGTGACAAACAAAAATGTGCACAAACGTGAATAAGTGATAAGTGAAAAAAAAAAATTATTATATATGAAAAAAGTACAAACTTCCACCTGATGAAAAAGGATTTTTATTACCTATAAGAATATATATAGTCAGGGTTTTTATTACTTATTAAAATATATATATGTAATAATGTGTTTACAATTCACCTACTATAAAGTATAAAAACATGTAGTTTATACAAAACAATGAGTATATGTGAAAATATAAGTGTACATATATGTGAATGCGTTTAAAACGACGTGTATACACCAGCTTGTATAAGGGAATTATTACCCCAAGCACATGAAGTCTATGTAACCATAAGTGACCATGTGCATAAATATAGACCCAAAAACGGATCATATAATATATGTAAATATACAAAAAAGATTTGTTAAATACATTTTCATATATAAAAAAATAATATGTAAAAATACATACTACGTGAATAGATCAGACCACCTAAAAAAGAATGCAGATCAAATGAAGCCCCTCCAGAACATCAAACAGTAGATAGCATTGATGACTGCCAGACCTGTAACTCAAAATATCGAACAGTATTATTTAGAAAGTCAAACCTGTATAGATGATTTGGCAAACACTCGGCGTGGCAAACAGTTGGCATAGCAGACACGTCTTTGGGGAGGGAGACACCGGCATGAAGAGTATGTCCTGCGGTCGCGGCAAGTCGGATGTGCCAGCAGTCAGCGACCGCAGGCACAGCAATTGCTCGAAGACATAAAAAAAATGGACAGTGAAACTGTTATCGCTAGTAGAAACAAGACTAATGATAAACAAAACAGGTCTATTGTATTAACTAGAGATGAGCGAACCGGGACAACCGAACCCGGTTTCGGTCCGAACATCGCGAAAAGTTCGGTTCGCAGCGAATCCGAACTTCACCGGGTTCGGCCGAACATGTTTTGACCGAACCCGGGCGGGCAGAAAAAACATTACAAAAATATTATACTAATCGGCAGCCACTTGTCTCTATCAATCACTGATAGAGAAAAGAGGCTGCTGATTAAAAATAAAATAAAAAGCATTTCATACGTACCCGGTCGTTGTCTTGGTGACGAGTCCCTCTTCTTCCTCCAGTCCGACCTTCTTTCCTGACACGGCAGCCTGTGATTGGCTGCAGAGGCCGCGGCAGCCTGTGATTGGCTGCAGCGGCCGAGGCAGCCTGTGATTGGCTGCAGCGGCCGCGGAAGCCTGTGATTGGCTGCAGAGGCGGTCACGTGACGTGCGTGACCGCCACTACAGCCTGTGATTGGCTGCAGCGGTGACATGGATGAAACGTCATCGCTGGAGGCCGGACAGGAGGAATGTAAGTATGAACGTATTTTTTTTTTTATTACATTAAAATTTTAATTTCCGCGCCCCGAGCATGGTACTGTCAAGGTTGCTGAAAGAGTTAGTGCAGCCCATTAACTCTTTCAGCACCCTGGACAGTACCATGCTTGGCGCACGGAAATTACAGGTTCGGTCAGAACTAGTTCGGTCCGAATCTAACTTTTTCGTGAAATTCGGCGAACCAGCCGAACCGAACTTTTCATAAGTTTGCTCATCTCTAGTATTAACTATCATGCTACCTCATATACAAAAAAAATAAGAAATAATGTATACAGAGAACATAGTGGTCCCATATTGTAGAGTTCCCCTCTTTAGCATGAAACCATCAGCACCTGCACAAAGTGGTGCTGTAAACTATCTTGAAATACTCCACTAGCTGAATTCTAAATTGGCAAATGGAGGATTTCTTTATACATATGACCCAGTGGTCCATGATCTCCAGGCAAAACTGATTATTCCGTTTTTCCCATGAGAATCCCTTTGATTTTTGAGTTGTACTCTATAGAGAATGATCATAAAAACATGTGATTTGTTTATTGCTGGTTTGGCTTTTATTTGCATTCTAACATTTTATTGAGACTGCAGAGCTTCAATATGAGAAAGTAATAGTTCTTAACAAATTATGCACAATAAGTTGAAGTCATAACACAGATATTAGGAATAGAAGTTGGGACCACATGCTTGCTGCTTTGTGCTAATGAGCAAAATTAATTTTTTGTAATAACGTCTTCTTATTCAGCACCTGCTGGGCGGCTTGTGCAGAATCTAGAGGCTTTGTTAGCTTGAAATGAAGCGTGAAAAATAACAAAATCAAGGACAGACGTTACATTACTTTTAATATGACATCCTGCTGGGTCATTGGTTTATATAATAAAATACAAGCACTGATGTCACTTTGTTAACTATCTCCTGAATAAGGGTCAATCCCAATGTAGATCATTTAGGTTAAATAATGCTTTTCCATTAGAAGGCTAGAAGATGATGAAACATTTTCATCACTATTTTCTTCATCATAGATTTAATGAAATATTGTAGGCCAGTGACTTACCTCTTGGCAGGCTGCACCACATGCTTGGTGTTTCATTTTCTATTTAAGGTTGTCTTCTGCATTTCCTTTTGAAAAGTAAGCGTTGTCTTAAGTTATTTCCTTGTTGACCTTCCTGTGTATGCTTTACTTAGGCCTCCTATTTTCTCAGTCTGCAGAAGGTTATATCTTTTTAAAAAGGTTATCCAGTGTTAGAAAAAAGGGTCTGTTTTTTCCCCAGAAATAGTTCCAGTATCTGGTATTGCAGCGCATCTCCATTCAAGTGAATCCTGGAAGCCAGGAAAACCCTTTTAACAAATAAGAACCTGTTGGGTGAAGAATGTGAAGGTTTGCATGTTTAACCAAAAAGTTAGCATCAGATGAATTAAAACACATTGGATTTCTTAACTGTCACTGAACTTTCTGCATTACCCCATAACTAAATACATTTTCCTTTGGCTGATATTTTTCTTGAGTACTGAGTGTGAGCTTGCATAGTAATCCTGACTGGATCATTGAGGCATATGAACAAACAATCTTAACAATTCAACTGTCTTTCAAAATGTAGTCAATACAAATATAAATAAATTTAAGAGGATAATTCCTCTATGTGTCTATATGCTCTAGGCTTTATTTCATTCCTTTCTTACACTGGTGGGATTAACTCATCAAGCTTAAGTACAATAACAGCTGTCATATCATCTGATTACTCCACAGAAAACAAGAAAATAATATTGTCCAATGAATGTGGCCATTTTTATATCCATTTCTCCTGTGTTCCATTATTTATGTATTTTTTTTTTTTTATAGAGGAATGGAGATGGGACAGATGTTTGCATAGAGATTAATAATCCTTATAGAGATATGGGCCAACTGTTCAAATAGACACCCTATAGAGTCAGGAATTGAAGAATATATAGAAGAATTAGTGTATGCTCTACTGTGCTAGTGTCACTTTGATTACCTTTTTCATTGTGGCTGGAGCTTTCATGGTCAAACACTTGCTTTGACTTAACCTATTCCACTGCATATTAGGTACAATAACACATGGATTTTGTGTTCCAATCAGACAAATATCAATATGACTTTAATATTTATATCATATCATATCAGGTGGCCAGTAATTCCCATGGATATTTTGTTAGGATGGGAGCATTAAACATAATTTATATAATGCAAAGATAAAGCCTTCTCATTGTCTATAACTATTCTAAGATCACACTGAGATAATGGTCATTTTGGATGAATATCTTTAAAGAACAGTACCAGAATGAAGGCTATCACCCTCTTTTTTAATGTGATGAAGTGAGCTATGTAAGTACCTTCTGTTTTAGGAAGTCACTGTTGTGTAATGCAGGTCCCAAAATATATCTCTTACTGAACAGATTGCATCATGCAAGCTACCTACTAAGTCATGGAGTCTGGACTGGTAATTTTTTAGTGGTGTTGAACAGTAAACCTGAATTTATGACAAACGTAAGTTCTTTTGTGTTGGCCATGTATAGGTTAAAGGGGTTGTCCACTACCGGACAACTGATGACCTATCCACCGGATATTTCATTAGTATACGATCTGTGGGGGATCTGTGGCCTCCCGACACTGGACGTCCATGCAGGAAGTAGTTGGCTCCAGTCACGGAATAGCGGCCTAGCTGCAATACTGCAGCTCTGCTCCTATTCAAGTTAGCCAACTGCTTCCGGCTCCGTACTCCATACTGTGCAATTACATCCAGTCCCCGCAGGCCACCGGAGCAGCAGGTTGGTGCGGAGTCCGGGTGTCGGACCCCCACAGATCATACACTAATGACCTATCCGGTAGATAGGTCACCAGTTGTCCGGTAGTGGACAACCCCTTTAATGTTTTAGGCTATGTTCAAACTGAGAAATTTTTGCGGGGGAATCCACTGTAGATTCAGTCGCAAGATTCCGTCTCTCATTCATTTCAATGAGAGGCTGACGCTTCTTTTTCCCGCAAGCTGATTTTTTCAGCTAGCGGACAAAAGAAGCGTCCTGCCTGATCTTCGAGCGGATTCCGCCCAAACCTCCCATTGAAGTGAATGCGAGTAGGAATCTTCCTGCTGACGGCAGGAATAATTCTGTGGCGGATTTTGCAGTGGGACCCGCCAAATAAAATGTCTGTTGTGTGAACATAACCTTAAAGTGTATTATGAACACACATTGTGAAGCAAAGGGTATGAGCTATAAGAATATGTCCACCCTTCTAAGGCCTCATGCACACATCCTTCACCGTTTTGACGTCCGTTGTCCGTTATAACTTCCATGTGCTTTCCGTGTCCGTTCCATTGTTTTCCGTTTTAAAAACGGAAGGTACTAAAATTAAATTGTTACATGACACAGGGAACACCCATAGGAACGTCACATGATCGTTTTGGCGCGGTTTTCTCTAGCTTTCAGAGCATAACAGAGCAAAACAGGGCCATAAATAATGAATTACAGCAAAGTACAATGTGTGTATTTACTTACTTATTTTCTGATGCTCTGCAGGTGTTTCCTGCTCCCAACAACGCTGCAACAGCTCCTTTGAAAGCTCCTCCCATCCTTTTTGTACCGGTCGTGGTACGATTCTGCCCGCGTAGCCCACAAGTCTGGGTGGTCATGCACCATTATGATCAGTATTTCCACATCCATCTTGTGTGTTGAATGCTGTGAACTTTGGTACTTTGGCACGCCCAGCTGTTGCTTGGCAACGGATCCATCAAAAACGGACGACACACGGATACCTTCCGTGTGCCGTCCGTTATTTTGACAGACCCATAGACTTCAATGGGCGCCACGGTCACTGAACAACGGACAAAAGTAGGACATGCTCTACTTTTGACGGAAAACAATGGAAGTGTGCATGGGCCCATTGAAATAAATGGGTCAGGGTGCTATCAGTTAAAAAAACAGATAGCACCCTGAAGAAAATAACTGAAGTAAGCATGAGGCATAATTAAACATAGTACTAGTTCTTGCTAGCATACATTTGGTACAAACAAGCATGAATAATTTTTTTTTTTTTTTATGAGCACTAAGGGTTAGTAACTCTAAAATGAAAACCCCTTTAAAAATCAATGAATTATACACCATAGAGGCTGCTATCGGGCCCTTGGAAACAGGGGGCTCAGTTCTGGTTGCTCCTTTAACCTTTAAAACTGGGTTCAAGAACCTATGCAGAACTCCCCTTTCTAGAGTAACTGCATTGTTAGTAAGCAAGCAAGCGGTTGCACTATATACATGGGGGGCTGTGTGGTACTTTATACAAGGGGGGCTGTGTGGCAACATACACAAGGGGGGAACTGTGTGGCCCTACTTAGGGGGGGCTGTGTGGCACTATCTACTAGGGGGCTGTATGGCACTATTTACAAGGGGGGCTGTGTGGCGCAATCTACAGGGGTCTGTGTCTGGCACTATCTACAGTGGTCTGTGTGTAGCACTATCTACAAGGGAGGGCTGTGTGGCACTATATACTAGGGGGGCTGTGTGGCACTATATACGAGGGGCTGTGTGGCACTACTAATCGGGGCTGTGTGAAACTATCTATTAGTGGGCTGCATGGCACTATTTACAAGGGGAGGGCTGTGTGTGGCACAATCTACAGGGGTCTGTGTGTGGCACTATCTACTAAGGGGGACTGTGTGGCACTATATACAAGGGAGGGGGGCCATGTGACACTATATACAGGGGAAGCTGTGTGGCGCTATCTACTTGGAGGGCTTTATGGCGATATCTACAGGGGGGTGTATGGCACTATCTGCAAGGGAGAGGTGTGGGGGCTATCTACAAGTGGGGTATGACATGGTATACGGGGGGGCTGTATAGCATAACCTACAGGGGCACCATCTAAAAGGGAGGCAGTGTGTGGCACCTAGGGGGGGGAGCCCAGTCAAAAGTTTCTTATGGGGCCCAGTCTTTCCTAGTTACGCCCCTAAATGTTATATTTAATTTGGATAAATGTAACTGGTTTTTATCCAGCTTCCTTCATCTTTCAATCAGACATTTTTAAATCTCCAAATGCTCATTAAAAATGTACCTCCAACAATTGTATAGTCTGTCCTAAAAGAGTCCCTAACCGGCATTACAACACTGCCTCCACCTTACACGTCTAGAGCAGTTTGTTTTTTCTCAGACGTCTTATATTTTTTAGCTATTTATTATAGATTGTATAGAGTGTATGGGCAGGCTCTTACCTAATGTATCTTTGTAAACAATGTTTAATTTTTCTGTGTCATCCTTTTTTTCTAATTGTTACAATGTTTTACCCAAATATTGTTCTATGTAAAGCTGTAAAGGATCTGCCAGGTACTATGTCTGGGTATACTCCCGGGATTAATCAGTCGACACCTGAGGCCAGACCTCTTAGACTGACACCGGCTCCCACCAACCAGGGTGGCAGGCTCAGGAGTGGGAGAGCCTATCGCGGCCTGGTCAGTCGGAGTTAGCTCCGCCCCCTGTCCATTTATACCTGCCGTGTTCTCTTCCTCAGTGCTTGTTTCTTCTTGGATTCCTGGCCCCACTGCTGCCTTGCTCCAGCCTGCTTCTGCCGTGCTTCTGCCTTGCTTGAGTTCCGTTTATCCTGCTTCGCTTTGCCCCTGGCTTGCTTCCTGCTCCGTGCTCTCGTTGGTATACTCCACTTCATCCTGATCCTGACTGACTCATTCACCGCTCCGTTTCCTCGCGGCGTTCCGTGGGCTACTGCCCCTTCCCTTGCGTGTTCCCTGTTTGTACTCCCTTGCACTTAGACAGCGTAGGGACCGCCGCCAAGTTGTACCCCGTCGCCTAGGGCGGGTTGTTGCAAGTAGGCAGGGACAGGGCGGTGGGTAGATTAGGGCTCACTTGTTCCCTTCACCTCCTTCCTGTCATTACATAAGCACTACATAAGCTAATAGCGCTATCTATCTAGAACAAAAAAAATCAGGCATCACTCCGTAGAATTTCAGTGAACAGAAGTGGGGTACTTTATTACCCTAGTGCAACGTTTCAGCTCCCAATGTTGGAGCCTGTCTCCAACATTGGGAGCTGAAACATTGCAATAGGGTAATAACGTACCCCACTTCTGTTCACTGAAATTCTACGAAGTGATGCCTGATTTTTTTGTTCTATACAGACGGGACATTGGTCGGTTCCCTAGGGTTTGCACCCACAGATAGCCAGTTCTGCTGGACTTTTGGATTTGTTATCCATCTAGATAGATATATATGCTCCTCAACATTGAAATTGCAACACAAAGAAGGGCAAGCCGTAAAGTTTTGCAGATCAAGGAAATAGCAGGTATCGCTAAGATCTGCACATCACCAATCTTTGGATTGTGGGAGGGGGATAAAAGCCAGATTGAAAGAAAAGTTTTTTAGCTGCATGATACCTCAAAAATCAGATCAAGTGGTGTGGGATAATTATGCAATGCCTCCTGTTCATCAACATGCCAGTTTTTGCCACTTGTGACAAACTGAGAGGGACAGAATTCCAAAACTGAGAGGCCTTGGTTTATCACTCCGGCAGATCGCTACGTGCCTAGGTCGAGATGTCAGCACTTTTCAACGTAACGGATGTTGGGAGTGGAACAAGGCGAACATCTGCACGGACGAAACGTCTGATTGGAAGAATGATGTTTAGTGATCCATTATGTACCGCAAGTGAAATTGGACGTCACATCCCAAGCCTAGGGCGGCAACCAGTGTCAATAGAAACCATCAGAAGGTGTTTGTACAACATTGGCTACAAGCCAGACATTCAGCTACAGGTGTTCCATTAACCACACGCCACAGCTCTCAAAGGCTATCATGGTGCACAGTAAGATGGCAATGGAGGCTGGAATTGAGGTCTATCCTCTTCAGCGATAAGTTCCACTTTTGTCTTGGACGCAATGATAGCCAGGGATTGGTCTTTTAGACCACGTTTGCAACGCCATGAAGAGGCCTTCACAAGGGGATGTCACACCGGTCCTGCTCCCGGGATTATGGTGTGGGGTGGCAAAATGTACAGTAGCCGGGCCCCTCTAGTCTTAATTTCAGGAACACTAACAGCTCGGCGTTACATTGGCCTAAATGTGCTACTATGGCCTGCAGAGTCTTGAACTTGTCTCCCTTCAAGCACATCTGGGGTGTCATTGGTCGGCAATTGCAAAAGGAGCTGCAAGCAGCCTATCTTGATGATTTGCGTGCCCAAGTGCATTCAGCGTGGCATAACATTCCTTAGACATTCATTAATGATCTTAGTGATAGCATGCCATGGTGTGTAAGTGTGTTTATTTCTGTGCGTGGTGCTCCTATTCGAAACTGAATAAATCAGGATGCTTGGAATATTTTGCTTCCATTTTTTTTATCATTTGCATTTAATTAACATGTCTATCGGTCCTGTGATTTTCACAATTACAAAACTTTTTATTTTCGGTGTTGCAATTTCGATGTTGAGGAGTGTACACACACATTATATATATACATATATATATATATACATATATATATATATATATATATATATATATATATATAGTGGTGCAGCTACTGGACAGTGCAGAAACTGTCAGTTTTTTAAGCAACCAGGGAGCATGTACAGCAGAGAGGGTTTTTCTCTGCTGTTGCTTGGGTGAAAAGCCCGGAATAGGGCATGGTTTGCTGGAGTGTGAAGGAGAAGGGCGGGCTTCCACTCCATACAGACAGTCCATGTCTTGGGCTGTCTGATGAGCCTAGGTAGGCTTCACCTGAGGTGGCTCTTTAATTGAGGTGTGTGCAGTTCACACAGGGCTCTCAGTCTGGGGGAAGACAGGCATGCTAGCCTGTGAGAGTCACCAACGTGTAAGGTAAAACTGACTATGTTTTGAGGTACTGGGCACAAGGCTCAGGGTCTCTTAGTGAGGGACAATTAATGTGCAGTTAGAGGCTGGACGGCCTAGGGTTTATTTTATATGTTTTTTTGTTGTAACACTGTTTGCTGTGGTGAAGACATCACAATATATATACATACACACACATATATATATATATATATATATATATATATATTGTAAGGGAATTAGGTAGCGGGACAGTCGTCTCCTGGGGTAGACGGGCACTCGGTATCACACACGCCAGTAAATTTCAGTCCGCACAGCAAAGATGTGGTACTACTGGCCTCAGCCAGTTTTATTTACAGGTTGTACATGAATTAAAAGAAAATAAACAAAAAAGAAAACTCTATGCCTGTCCGACATTAACTATACAGTCAGGTATCCTAACTAACACAGTGCAGGCCTAATGCCTGGCACCATAAACAATGCAGACCATACAACCTGTTATGAATACAGCCGGTTTGCTCTCACAAGCTCCTCTCCCAAGAGTGTGACTGAACTGCAGCCTTTTTAAAGGACTATCACACCTGACCCCTGATTAATAGCTAGATAGCCCAAGACCAGGACTGTGTGGATGGAGTGGGGACTCACCCATCTCTCCCCACTCCAACAATCAGGCCCTTTTCCAGGTTTTAGATAAAACCTATTGCAGAGGGAGAACCACATTCTCTGCTGAATTTACTCCCTGGTTATTTTCAGATAGCAGAAGACAGAAATCTTGGGGAAATATAGACCCCATCCACAACCTCTCCACATGGTCTGTCACAATATATATGTATATATATATATATATATATATGTGTGTTTATATATATATATATATGTGTGTATATATATATATATATAAATAAAATTAAAACTTTTGCACAGTACTGTGCAAAAGTTTTAGGCAGTTTTAGAAAGATGCTGCAAAGTGAGAATGCTTTCAAAACTAGAAATGTAAATGAACAGAAGAGAGATCTAAATCTTATCAATATTTGGTGTGACCTCCCTTTGCCTGAATACAGCATCACTTCTTCTAGGTACACTTGCACACAATTTTTGAAGGAACTCGGCAGGGAACTAACCACATATCTTCTGTGGATGTAGGCTTCCTCAAATCCTTCTGTCTCTTCATGCAATCACCAGACAGACTCAATGTTCAGTTTAGGGCTCTGTGAGGGCCATATCATCACTTGCAGGGCTCCTTGTTCTTTTTTACACTGAAGGCAGTTCTTAACACCCCCCCCCCCCGTGAAAAGGTGTATCGGTGGTCATTAAGGGGCTTTATGGCTTTATTCTAGGCTACCGCCTTTTCATGGCAGCCTGATCAACGTCCTGCACGGGCCTGCTCCAACGGTGGCGATCAAAGTTTACTTAGAATGCGGTAATTTAACCCCTCAAATGCCGCGGTAACAAAGGCCCCCAGGTCTGCCCTGGCTATATACCTATTAGGACGTGCCAGATGCATGTCCTAATAGATGCCTGTCTGTTTTACACTGACAGGCAATAATGCTCTAGTATACGAAGTATACCAAAGCATTATATCTGCGATCTATAGATCGCATAGTGAAGTCTCCTAGTGAGACTGAAAAAATAATTAATGTGAAATAAAAATTAATAAAAAGGTACACATTAAAAAAAATAAAACCATTTTTTGCCATAAAAAAATGGTTTTATTTAGTAAAAGTGTAAAAATAAAATAAAAACTACACATATATGGTATCCCCGCAATCGTAATGACCCAAAAAATAAAGTTAGCATATTATTTAAACCGCAAGGTGAACGCCGTAAAAAAAAACCCGGAAAAACCAACGGCAAAATTGCTATTTTTTCCTATTCCCCCCCAAAAAATAATAATAAAAGGTTAATCAATAAGTCCCATGTACCCCAAATTGGTAGCAATGAAGTCCCGCTAAAAACAAGCCCTCATATGGCGACATTGACGGAAAAATAAAAAAGATATGGCTCTTGGAAAGCAGCGATGCAAAAAAAAATATGTTTTTATTCTGCAAAAGTAGTAAAACATAAAAAAACTATACATACTTGGTATTGCCATAATCGTACGACCCATAAAATAAAGGTAGCATGATATTTACACCGCACAGTAATCTGCGCAAATGTAAAACACATAGAACAATGGCTAAATTTCTGTTTTTTTTTATATCTCCCACCAAAAAATGTTAATAAAAGTTAATTAAAAAATTCTATATACACCAAAACGTTGCCATTGAAAAATACAACTCATCCCTCAAAAAACAAGTCCTCATACAGCTATGTCCACGTGAAAATAAAAAAGTTATAGCTCTTTGTGTGTGACGATGGAAAAACTAAAAAATTGCTTGGTCATTAGGTCCCAGCATGCAAGCAGAGGGAAGGGGTTAATGACATTGTCTGTATGTTTTGAGCCATTGTCTTGCTGCAAAATAAATTTGGAGCCAATCAGACGCCTCCCTGCTGGTATTGCATGATGGATAAGTATCTGCCTGTTTTTCTCAGCATTGAGGACACCATTAATCCTGACCAAATCCTTAACTCCATTTGCCTTCTGTTACAGCCAAATATTTAAAATTTTGACGCTTTTTTTTTTGCCATTTGCCATTTTTCTGCACCCCAGTTACTGTGTTTTCATGCATAGTTGAGTCACTTGGCCTTGTTTCCATGTTGAATGTATGGCTTTTTGGGCACAATTTTTCGATGAAGACCACTTCTGGCTAGACTTCTTCAAATAGTAGATAGGTGTACCTGGGTCCCCACTGGTTTCTGCCAGTTCTGAGCTGATAGCACTGCTGTCTAGACATCTTGCAATTTTGAAGCAAAGTAAGCATGATGTGTCTTTGATCTGCTGCACTAAGTTTCCTTGGCCGATCACTGCCTCTACAGTCCTCAATGTTGCCCATTTCTTTTTGCTTCTTCAAAAGAGCATGAACAACACAACTTGAAACCCCAGTCTGCTTTGAAATCTTTGCATGGGAGAGACATTGTTTGTTCAGTATAACAACTTGTCTTGTTGCTGTGCCTTCTTGCCATGGTGGACCTGAGACATGAAACGGTCTTCCTCAACCTCACCTTTGTATCCGTGACTTTGTGCAAGTGTACCTAGAAGAATTGATGCTGTTTTGAAGGCAAAGGGTAGTCACACCAATATTGATTTGATTTAGATTCCTCTTTTGTTCATTTCCTTTGTATTTTCTTAACTGATAAAAAAAAAAACAACTATTATCACTTCTATTTTTAAAAGCATTCTCACCTTTGAAGCATTTTTTCACAACTACCTAAAACTTTTGCACAGTACTGTATATATACAGATATAATATGAATATAATTAGCAAAAGCAAGGTTATTTTTTATTTTTTTGCCAGAACAAGTGGAGGCTAGAAAAAAAAAAGTAAGTCTTTAATTTTTTGACCTGAATAAGAATTGATAAAACAAAATTCACAGAATTGCCCTTTGTGAATCTGCCCTAAATCATAATAAGGGTACAAGGCTTATGTTTTTTGTATAGGTCATAGAGGAGTACAGTATAATACTTCATATGAAAATCCAGGGTTGAGTAAAAGTTTAATAGAAAAAGATTAACAGTGGTGAAAGAATCCAAGAAGTTGAAAGGGCCAAATAACACTAATGTGCCATCTATTTCTATTTTGTACTGCATTTTGCGGATTGATTAACAACCATTAAGGGTACTAGACAAGCGTCTATGAACACAGGGTGAGCATTTCTCAAAGACTGGTCCATCGGCAGCCAAATCTTTGCTGCTTGGATAAGTGCTACTTATTCATTAAAACTTTGGCTCACATTCTGAGCTTTTCAGGAAGCTTTTACCTTTGCTTCCACCTTCATTTCTCACCTTAGATACTGCAGAGTTAATGCATATGTTTCATCTTTGGACTATTACTGCACAGGTGGTATAAATGGAGTTCAGTGAAATGTTACAGGAGATTAATTGTCTCTAATTCCAACCTTGGTAACGATGTAATGAAAGTGATGCAGATTGCACTTTGGCAGCAAAGGCGGTTGCCTATCAAAGCAGTCCGAGGTCAGTAATTAATTCGCTTCGGGGATTAGGATAAAAAGAAGAAATGCAAACCTGTAAAATATTTCTCGCTGTGCCTGATATAATGTAGCAGGACCATGGCTGATTTTAAGGTGTTGTTTTTCAATGGCAGGTATTATTCATGTCAACCTGAATGTCTTATACGGTTGAGTTATGCCAGGCTTGCTGGTTATATCACATGAATTTTCCATAAGCAGAAAAAAAAAACTAATTGCATTTCCCTCTTCAGCAGTGTGTGCTGTTAAGTTTCCGTCATGTGCTGGAACAAGTAGCCGCATAGGAAGTCATACGGGTTGATGGGCTTTGACTCTGATAGAAAGAGAAAAAAACTCTTTTTGCCAACACAATGTCTTGATGACCTGAAAAAAGAAGAGACTTGTGAAAATATCAACCCTTTATATTGGTCAATAAAGCATTTTCATGCTTGTTGTAAATAGGTACAGTGTGTTAACATTCACACAAACTACGCAATATATATTTGTGTCATAGAAATAATAAAATTCCCCAACATGAGAAGGTTAAAGGAATGACAAATAAAAATATAAGATTTCCCATCTATCACTCAGATATGTTTGTTGGGATGCATAAAACCTAAAGTGGTGACCTTATGTTAAGGTGTAAATTGCCAGTAAAATGCCTGCAATAGATATTTGTCAGGGGAACTGGCTCAGAGGTAATTGATCATTTAAATTTAATCCAATCACTATGTATGTCTGTTAAAATGGAATAGATTTTTCATAGTGATAACATTCTCATGTAAAAATGTGTTGTATAATTTGGGTCCTATGATTATAATTTGGCATTCTCTGTCAAAGTCATAGCCAGGCTTTTCTTAGCTATTGAAGAATTTGTTTGCTTCCCTAGCCCTGTATTTAAATAACCTGACCAATCAGAGTGGCTTGTTGGCGCACCCCTGGCACCCAACACCCAGGGCTCATGTCCTGCCAGTGATCTGCTCCCCCGGCTATGCCTCTCAGCTGTGCTCTGGGAACAGACAGTACAACACAATGTAAAGCTTTCTGTATTTGTGTAATTTGAGGCCTTTCACTGATGCAAATATTCATCGTCCTTCTTTGGTGAGTTAGAGGCCTTTTACACGTGCCAAGAATTGGGCAAATCATCCATGTGTAAACAGGACAACGATAAGCAGAGGAATGAGCAAACGCTCGTTCATCGGCTGATTGTATCGTTTATGCAGCAAGAAATGTTATCGTTGTCGGCAGTACATCCCTCCAACAGGGAGAAATGCTGCCAACATGATAGAAATGTATGGGGACGAGCGATTGTAGTAACGATCGCTCGTCCCCATACATTACTGATCTTTGCTCCTTTTGAAAGCAGCAAACGAGCACCGATCAACGAGCCGCCTTGTTCATCTTCGCTCATATCTGGCCGTGTAAGAGGACCTTTAGGCCTGACCATTTTATAAGATAACGCACTTAAGCTTAACAAACGATTGTGCAATCTATCTAAGGGTTTTCCAGTTTAAGTTAAAGTTTAAAAAAACTAGTAACTATATGCATTGTTTTTTAAATCCTCACCATTTGCAAGATCCCTGCTTTCTTTCAGTAAATAGAAACATACATGTTTACATCCAGCGTCTGAAAAGGAATACAAACTTAATATTTGTCACAGATGAGAATTTGTTGCAGTGTATCTAATCTGGGCAATCCTCTGTGAACTAAACACATCAGCAGCAATTTATCAGTGTAGGTGAGGCTTATCAGACTATAGTTCAGGCTTTTTACTGTAGCTCACAAATGATTGCCTTGATTAGAAACATTGTATCAAACCTTTAGCTTATAGAAATATTAGATCTATCTGGCTTTTCATACTCTGGATGCAAATACAATTTTGCCATGTACGGACAACAAGCAGACATCTTGAAATGGTGAGGAATTGAAGCATAAAAACAAAATATCACTGGGAATTGTCAATTTGTGTCATTTTGTAGCAGAATTGTGTTTGCAAAAACTCAGGGACTACTCAAAGATAACTTTGGTAACTGTAGTTAAATCATGTAGTGACTTTAGGTCTAAGTTTTATTATACTACTATATAGAACAGTTGGATTAATTAATTTATTTTAATTAATTTGAGCTGTAAAGTGGGCAGGAAACATTTGGGAAAGATGGTTTCAGTTAAAGGGGGACTTCTGAAGTGCCATAAAATATAACTAATGTGTGACATTTCGCATGCTTAGACTCATCCGGTGAATAACCTTTTGTTAGGGGATTGGCTGTAAAAATTAAAATCCGTTCTCAATCGTACTGTCATATTAATAAAAATAGCATTAGGCAGTATTATTTTCTTGCCTTTTCAGTGTTGTCATCTTTGCTCAGTAAATTCAGCATTAATTCAGTCAAGCTCTTTAATCACTATAACTCACTATGTAAGAGACCTAATCCATGTACAAAATCCAGTTCTTTAGATGCGTCATAAAAGAGGAGAAATTCAGAATTCAATAGCTACAACTTAGCATAATTGTATCTGTTAATTCAGTTGTAGTACACTATATAAACTGTCATTTTTTTTTCACATGTTAAAGTGGTTACCATGTGATTTCTGGACATTTCACATTCAGCAAAATTTCAGAGATCAAACTCCTACCACTAGAAAGGGAACCTGTCTTCAACAAATTCACCCCCAAACTAAATACACGTTCCAGCAAAGTATTAATAATCGTATACCTCCAATCCATTAAATCTTCCCCACTGCCCCTATGTACCTGTATTTTAGTTATTTAAATTTTTCCCGTGCCAAATCCTAATAAGTCAAGATGGGTCTGATGCACCATCCTGGGCCAAGATAAGTCTGGCTTATTCATGGTGTTCCTGCTTGACCACACCTCCCCTTGTTTGACAGCCTTTACCACTTCCTACGCTGATATGTAATCCCGCGCTTGTGCATTAAACGTTTTATTTAGCACAAGTGCTGGATAATTCAATCTCCGCCCGTCTGGCCTGCTAGTTGCTCCTCGCGTGCACCATGCTGTCGGTCACTACGTGACATGATGACGCCATGTAATGGCAACGCATTCTGACACCTGTACATTCCAGCCGCTTGTACCTTCCAGGGAATTGTCTTGAACCTTTGCTAGATAAGGCATTCTACATGAAAGGTCGGCACACACATGGCAGATATGCTGCATAAAAGTACACAGCGTATCCACCCTGGAAACTGTAGGAAATGTCGCCGAAAAACCGCACCAAATTGTGGTGCAGTTTTTCAGGCGGCATGTCCGCAGCGGAAATACTACAGGAAAGAGAAAAAAAAGCTTATACTTACCCTCGGCCGTAGTCATGGAGACGCGTCCCTCTGTTCTGAGCGCAGCCCGGCCTCCTGGAATGACGCTGTAGTCCATGTGACTGCTGTGGCCTTTGATTGGCTGCAGCACTCACATGGGATGAAACGTCATCCCTGGAGGCTGTGATAGGGCCATGAAGAACTGTCCGCATGTCGGCTGGATTTCCCAGCCCAACCACGGTACAGATAAATGGGACTCCTGGCATCATAGACATTTATGATGCTAGGAGTCCTTGCCTCCCCACGGAATTGTTGTTCCGTACTGAACAAAATGATACAGAACAGAACAGCAGTTCCATGGGGAGGCAGGGCCTCCTAGCATTAGAAATGTCTATGATGCCAGGAGTCCCATTCACCTGCAGTGTGGTTGGGCCGGGAAAATCGCCGATTGCGGTCATGTGCAAGATCACTTTATGCGCCAGTGTGTTCCTACTCTTAGTCAAATAGGGGGCTAGAAATGGTCAGGCACAAGATCAAAAGGCAAGAGCAAATCAAGTTTTTGTTTTTTTTCGTTTTTCTACATTTGAGAAATAAATAATAGCTGTCATTGTTACTTTGTACTGGGCTATTTGTATCAGTGAAGTCATTCTGGATGTAATATAGGAAATTAATTTTTAAAAAAAGGTTGGATTTTTTGTAATTTAGAATTATGTCAATTATTGTTATTTGCTACAGAAATTCCAGGTCGACGCATTAGCTACAATAGTTAATACTTAATGGAATTTATCTAATGATAATTTAATAGTTACACAATTATCATGATGATTATTATTCTTAATAGCATCATCTTCATTATTAAATAAATTTAAAAACAACGACAAAGGTATTGCACTGCCCTAATGAATCAACCTAGAAGAGTTCCCTGGTATGATCGCTTATTCATCATTCACTGGACACAACTAACTAGAAAAAATTATCAGTAACTAAAACAGTAGTGAACAACAACCCAAGTACTAACCCCTCAGAGTTCTGGCACTTGGTTGAGAAAACCTGAACTTGCAAATGATATGTAGAAATAGTAATCGGTGCCATGGTACTAGCGTATCTTGTATAATCTAGAGCAGAGGTCTCAAACAAGCGCCGCACACAAATAGTGCCAGACGGTAGTAGATAGTGCCACATACACCCCTTTGTAGATAGTGCCACGCCACACTCCCCACCCTGTAGACTGCGCTACACCCCCCTCTCTTCAATAGCTTAATTGGGGCTCCCTCTAGGAGTGGAATCCCCAGCCAGGGCACTCTGGTTGAGGATTCCGCTGATAAACGAGGCCTCTGATGTCACTGTCCATATGTTGCCGACGCACTGGTTGGGGATTCTGCTGATAGATGAGGCCTCTCCCGTAACTGTCCATATATGGACAATGATGTCAGGGGCTCCTACAGGAGAGGAATTCGCGGTCAAAGTGCCGGCAACGCTTTGGCTGGGGATTCCACTCCTAGAGGGAGCCCCAATGGAGCTGTCTATAGGTGGATATGTGTGGACCTATCTACAGAACGCACTGTGGTGTTATCTACAAAGAGCACGGGGGAATTATCTACAGAGGGAATTGGGGAATTATCAACAGAGGGCACTGTGGCATTATTTACGGGGGGGGGGGGGGTGGCACTCTCTACAGAGGACACTGTGGCATTATCTACAGAGGACACTGTACCATTATCTACAGAGGGCACTGTGGCATTATCTAAAGAGGGCACTGGGGAATTACCTAGGGGGTTCTGGCTCTATCTACAGAAGGCACTGTGTCACTATCTAAAGAGGGGCTTCCCAATCTTGACATTCTTGTGTCTGCCAAACGCTACCAACTCAGCAGGCAGACTGCATTTGGTGACACTTAAACTGGAAAACTGGATTGTTAAAATAAGCACGTGGAGTAAACTCGCAAATTTCCGGTAAGTCTAAACCTAGCGCTATTATTATAGTAATGTAGTATTATTATAGTAGTGTAGTATTATAGTAATGTAGTATTGTTATAGTAATGTCATATTATTATAGTAGTGTAGTATTATTATTATAGTAATGTAGTATTATTATAGTAGTGTAGTATTATAGTAATGTAGTATTGTTATAGTAATGTAATATTATTATAGTAGTGTAGTATTATTACTATAGTAATGTAGTATTGTTATAGTAGTTCAAATAACAAATTGATTAACAATGATTTAGTATTTTATCAAATTTGAAAGTAATGCGGCCCATCAACTTCACATTTTTTCTATGTGCGGCCCATTTACCCGGCCGAGCTTGAGACCACTGATCTTGAGGAATAGAGTAGTAGAGAGAGAGAGAGAGCAAGCATTTGCATTGGGGGAGCGCCCTTGCATGTTTCGCAGACTGTACATCTTTGAAACACGTTGGGGTTTGTCCTGTTCACTGTTTGTACTACTCCTGTGACATCACAGCCTCTTTCTGCTCTAACTACACATGGGACACCACCGGCTTGGAAGCTCTCCCATTTCTAGTGCTTCTTCTCTCTATACTTCTCTAATCCTTTGTATTATCAAGATACAATAGCACCACGGCATCGTTCACTATTTCTACAGCGCATTTGTCCCAGGCTCTTTCAACCAAGTGCCAGAATTGCGGGCGCTGAGTACTATGGATGGTGCTCACTACTGATTTATTCACTGCTCATTTTTTCGGGCTAGTTGTGCCCAGTGACTGGTTTATTAGCCATTCCAGCAGGGGTTGCTACTATTTTGGTGTATTAGGACTTTGCCATACCTTTTGCTGTTTATGTATTTATGGTTGAAAGTTTTATGCGTTTGTACTATCAGGTTAGTGCAGCTCCACTACATTACAGGTTAATAAGAGTCAATAGCGCACGTGTAGTGTTTCATTCTATTTGATTAATTGAATTTAATTAATGGATTTTTGTTCACACACATAAATTTCTGATCCTGAGATACAAACTCGGCTTTTCAAAAACTTAAAAAATATATTTTTACCAAACACAAACATGAATGCAGTTTTGCTGAAAATTCATCATCATTTTATTAAATGATATGCAAACTGGCATATGGACAGAAAACCTTATAAGAGAGAAGGCAGACTGTGCAGCAGTGAATCACAGGATAGCATATAGTAATAATTTTTTTAAACTCAGTAAGAGTGCTGAAGCCTAAATTAGAATTTTGCCAGCAGTTAATTAGCCGTCCCTTTTTTAATTACAGGTTACAGGAAGAGATCTGCTGACTATAATTTATTTTATCATGAAACATTTGCGGAGGCAGTTGGCTGTACGTCTGCCACTATGTAGTAGTGATGCAAATTCGAGCAATGTAAAGCTAGGCATGGTAATAATATACTTTCGAACTTATATATACCTATTGATTTAAACCATAAGTGAAGTTATAATTATAATAGCCAATGACAGTTTAGGTAAGCCATTGTGCACTGCCAAAGCCAGGGATCCCCAAAATGGTGTGGCGATCAGGACCCACATTTTATGAAAAATGAAGGATAAACATATTAAAACAAGGAGAAATAAGAAATTATGAATTTGCAGACATTTGCAGATGTGAAATTGACACACTGGTATTATACTATACAGATTGGTATTGTTCAGGGGTTACAATTAGTCTGCAATATTGTCAATGGGGATGTCCTATTGTAACCAGTGAATATGGACATAATTTGGGGCTCCTTTAAGCCAGGGTTTGCGAGCTGCATGTGGCCCTTGAGCAAATGGTTGGGGACCATTGGCCTAGGTATTCTAGTAATTCTATTTTGCTTTGGTTTTATGGGGAGCTTTACATGCTTTTCCTCCATGCCCATGTCTTTGAAAATTCTGAAAGATTCTTGCAAATTGCGTCCATGATTCTTTTTTCTGCAGTCTGTTTTATAAGTAAGTGTGTTAATTTTTCGTGGTGTTGTATATCCCCCACCTGGATAATGGTAAATTCACTTCTCCGTAGTATTAGAATAAAAAAGAGAATAGATCCGGAGTACTAAAATATAACTTTTACTGATATAAATAAAATATGTGTGAACAAACATGTAAAAAACATGGGGATCCTATCTGCCAATACTGCATACAGATTCTTAATTATTTTCCATCATTTCAGATTATTGTCAGAAATTCTATTGACAGCAAAGAATCAGTCCGCCTTTATAAGGTTTCCTAATTTAAATGTTGCTTGATCTTCGGATCACATATGGAGGAAAAGAACAATAGGGCAGTTGCCCTCCTACCTCGTATTTTTCGGTCAGTAGTCCTCCACGCCAATGTGTCCAGCAAAAGTGTTGTGTCATCTCCTGGATGGTAGAAAACGACAGGTAGTTCTCCCAACGCGTTTCCTGCTGACCAGGCAATTCCTCAGGGGAGATAGGTCAATAAAGCAGTGGTGTCCGAAATCAGGGCTTGCTGCTTGAAGTATAGCTGCCAATTCGTATGGAGAGGAGTGCTCAATAATTCAGAGCATGTTGGATCAATGGAGCAGTTATTTTCAGTTTACTGCTCAGCTGTCATTTCTTGCATGAGGGAATGCTCGACGATTGGAGCAAGTTTGCAGTGGCAAAAGGAATCCTTTAGTTAGAACAACCTTGCAGTGGCAAGGAATGTAACCTTCCTGGTGGGAGGTAAACAAAGAGCGCCTGTCCCTGGCGTGTACCGTCAATGTACTGAGGGATTCCCTGCTTTTTGTATCAGATTATTACCCAATGACCCGCCCTACCTAACACACCCCCTTGTGACGTATCAAGGGAGCGTGTATCTAATGTGACAGGTTGATCCTGCCCGCGACCGCAAGCCTGCCGGGCATGGAAAACATGCCACAGCTGTGCGAGCAGCCGCGCCGAGGACAAGCGCCACCAAACACCTCCAGCGACCTCACTCAGGTCTAGATGCTGGAGATGTTAAAGCATCTCCTGGTTGCGATCCAATACAAACAGGAGATGCATGACAGGGGGAACTGAAAAGTCCGTCCCTCCTAGTGACGTGACGGCCAGTGATTGGCCATGACGTACCTCAGTCTAACTCTCGTATACCAGGTCCGTGCTGCCTGTCCAGGCGTCACGGGTCTGTATTAGAGAGAAAACATGGAGTAAATCCATGTATAGAGATGAGGAGTATGGCTGGAGAGTGAATGGCAGTGATAGGGAGAACGGGAATGTTAGAACGAGACAAATACTGTGTGCATGGGACCGTGGTGCCGACATGAACATGTCGGTACTCAATGAACCAGGAACACAGAATTGTTACTAAACATAATCGAAAAAGCTTTACAAACAGCATGAGCTATTGAGCTCCCTTTGAAAATAGCTTTTTAGGAACAGACTGTTGCGGTATGTTCACACAGAGTTTTTTGCAGGCAGAAAATTCTGCCTCAAAATTCAGTTTCGAATTTTGAGGCAGATTTTGATCTGCCTGCACGCCGTTTTCCTGCGTTCTTCGCTGCATTTTTCGTGTCATTTTTAGCTCACGCCCATTGAGCGCCATGGGCAAAACGCAACGAAATACACTTTCTCTGCCTCGCATTGATGTCAATGGGAGGTCAGAGACGTAAATGCCCGAAGATAGGGCATGTCGCTTCTTTTTACCCCAAGCATTTTTTTTCCGCTCGGGGGGAAAAAACGCCTCCATCTCCCATTGAAATCAATGGGAGGCATTTTTAGATGTTTTTTGGAGCATTTTCTGACGTGGTTTCCGCGTCAAAAAACATGTGAACTGGGCGTTAGACAGGCTAAAGATGATACTACAAGCACAGAATTAGCTATGTGTATATATTTAAAAGATGACGTCTGTTTACTGTACTGTGCAGAATAAATACATTTAAAAAGTTTTAATATTTGTTTTTGACTAATGCAAAGTTGATATAAAAGCAAAGTTGACCAAGAGGACCATATGGGGAATTAGTTTTTCATATTTATATCTGGATATTTTTTTTTATTACAGATCTGATATTTAGTGCAACTACTTGTACGGTACATTAAATTGCCAGACTTTTAATATAAAACTATCTTATTTAATTTAATGCATATAAACAAGATGTAATGCAATGATTTTGTTACTCTACACTCTGCACTTATACATTAGAAGACATTCCTTTAATCGATTCAATAGAAAAGCTAATGCCGGTAATTCACTAATTACTCAATTTAGACAAAATGCGTGGTTAATAAGCATGTCTGGCTGCAGGCGATGCAGTAAGCTGGTGCATGTGTAGTTATACAATTGACACTGAGACTTCTTCATGAGCAATTACTACAATAAACAGCAGTGCACTCTAGGGACCAACAATACACAGAACTGAACTGATGGATTGCCAAAACCTTTTCTCTAAAAAGCTTATTTAAAAATGTCTAGTACAATTGTGGAGCAATATTGCAACCAAAGACTCATTTGCGCCCTACTAAATAGGCCTGATAAAAAGCAATGAATACTTTCATTTTTTATCTTGTTATAATCCTATTTCCACACAACCAGGAGCATTTTGAGGCTGGATTGCCAAGAAGCATTTTTTCACAGTTTTTGCCGCAATTTTTTGTAAAAATTACACATTGTTAACGATTAGCATTTTTTTTTTAATACAGTGGCCCTATGTAATCCTGAGGTATATTACCCAGACGTTAGCCCAAAAAAAACAACAACAAAAAACATTTTGGCAAAGGTTTGGATGTTAATTTTTTTAGACATGTCGGTGTAAATATCAGGAGATTTTTTTTCTTCTCTATCTGGTCATAACAACTTCTTCCAGCCACAACCCATTTCTGCAGAATTTGACAGATGTCTTTGGCTCCTCACTTTTCCAACATTTCCACACATATAAATAAAGATAAAATTCTCATGGTGCCACACACTATGCCCCTAAATATAATAGCACCATACACGACACTCTTGAAAAAAATAGTACCATACACTGTGCCCCTGAATATAATAGCCCCATACACTGCACCCCTGAATATAATTGTGTCAAACACTGTAAAGTGAAACACCACACACACAGTGCACCCTGTAGATAGTGTCACTCACAATGCCCCATGTAGAATGTGCCCCATATAGAGTCATCTGTAGATAGTGCCCCTCATAGAGACCACTTGTAGAAAGTGTCCACTGTTGATAGTGCTCCCCATAGAGTCCCCTGTAGATAAAGCCCCCATAGAGTCTCCTGTAGATAGTGCCCCCATTGAGTCCCCTGTAGATAGTGCCCCTCATTGAGCCCCCTGTAGATAATGTCCCGCAGAGCTCACTGTAGATAATGCCCTTTAGAGCCCTCTGTACATAGTGCCTCTGAAGAGGCCTCTATAGATAGTGCTCGCCATAGAGTCCTCTGTAGACAGTGTCCTCATAGAGCCCCCTCTAGATAGTGCCCCCATAGTGCCCCCTGGAGACAGTCCTTCCCATATTGTCCCCTGTAGATAGTGCCCCTATAGAGTCCTCTGTAGATAGAGCCCCAGAGCCTTCTGTAGATAATGACCCTCAGATCCCCCTGTAGATAGTGCTCCCAAAGATCCCCCTGTAGATAGTGCTCCACATAGAGTCCCCTGTAGATAGTGCCCCCATAGAGCCCCCTGTAAATAGTGCCCCCTGTAGACAGTGCTCCCCATAGAGTCCCCTGTAGATGGTGCTCCCCATAGAGTCCACTGTAGATAGTGCCTCTATAGAGTCCTATGTACATAGTGCCCCCATAGAGTTCCCTGTAGATAATGCCGCAAAGCCTTCTCTAGATAATGCCCCTCAGAGTCCACTGTAGATAGTGCCCCCAAAGAGCCCTCAGTAGATAGCGTCCCCTGTCGATAGTGCTCCCCCATAGAGTCCCCTGTAGATAGTGCCCCATAGAGCCCCTGTAAATAGTGCCCCCTGTAGACAGTGCTCCCCATAGAATCCCCTGTAGATAGTGCCCCTATAGAGTCCTCTGTGAATAGGGCCCCCATAGTCTTCTGTAGATAGTGCCTCTCATACAGCCCCCTGTAGATAATGCCCCAGAGTCTCCTGTAGATAATGCCCCTCAGAGCCCCCTGTAGATAGTGCCCCCATAGAGCCCCCTGGAGACAGTCCTTCCCATATTGTCCCCTGTAGATAGTGCCCCTATAGAGTCCTCTGTAGATAGAGCCCCAGAGCCTTCTGTAGATAATGACCCTCAGAGTCCCCTGTAGATAGTGCTCCCAAAGATCCCCCTCTAGATAGTGCTCCACATAGAGTCCCCTGTAGATAGTGCCCCCATAGAGCTCCCTGTAAATAGTGCCCCCTGTAGACAGTGCTCCCCATAGAGTCCCCTGTAGATGGTGCTCCCCATAGAATCCACTGTAGATAGTGCCTCTATAGAGTCCTATGTACATAGTGCCCCCATAGAGTTCCCTGTAGATAGTGCCCCTTATAGAGCCCCCTGTAGATAATGCCCCAAAGCCTTCTCTAGATAATGCCCCTCAGAGTCCACTGTAGATAGTGCCCCCAAAGAGCCCTCAGTAGATAGCGTCCCCTGTCGATAGTGCTCCCCCATAGAGTCCCCTGTAGATAGTGCCCCATAGAGCCCCTGTAAATAGTGCCCCCTGTAGACAGTGCTCCCCATAGAATCCCCTGTAGATAGTGCCCCTATAGAGTCCTCTGTGAATAGGGCCCCCATAGTCTCCTGTAGATAGTGCCTCTCATACAGCCCCCTGTAGATAATGCCCCAGAGTCTCCTGTAGATAATGCCCCTCAGAGCCCCCTGTAGATAGTGGCCCCTGTAAATAGTGCTCCCCATAGTGTCTCCTGTACATTGTGCTCCCATAGAGCCCCCTGTAGATGGTGCTCTCAGTAGATAGTGCTCCCCATAGAGTTCCCTGTAGATAGTGCCCCTTTAGAGTCCTCTGTAGATAGTGCCACAGATGTAGAAAGTGCCTCCATTGAGTGCCCTGTGGATTGTGCCCCCATAGAGCCCCCTGTTGATAATGCCCCATTGAGCCCTCTGTAGATAGTGCCCCCATGCTCACCTGTCCCTGCTCCCACACCATGCTCCAGCTGTACATAGTGCCCCCATGCTCACCTATCCCTGTTCCCACGCCATGCTCCAGCGGCACAGGCCTGGTCCAGGCCTCATCCAGCGGAATGACGCAAGCGGAACGATGACGTTATCGTGCCACCAGCATCATCAGTAAAGTGTCGAATGGTGGGGCAGGGAACTGATAGTTCCTGTGCCTCGCCAACGCTAGACTAATCAATTGTATCCTTGTCCTAAGAACACGGATACAACTAAGTGCGGGGGACCGGCTCTGGGTCCCTCTTCTCCACAGTTCTCCGGACTGGCTTTAAATTTTAACAACTGGTTCAGGAGAATCGGGTGCGAACTGTTCGGATCTAATGGGTCCCCTGGGAGCCATGGGCACCGGGCGGCCGCCCTAATCGCCCCAATGGTTATCCGCCATTGTCTGTATCATTTGTATTTGCTTTCGCATCGCAGTTTCAGTAGAATAGCACCTGACCATTTATTTCACTTTGTTAGTAGGTATTTGTCTTGTATTTCCTCTATAACCGACATAGTTTTAGCCATGTAGTGTATTTCTGTATCAGGAGAAGAGAGCTTCAATTGCTATATATTACATAGGATATATTATAAAGATAATCATCACAAAAATTAGGCCTTAAAAACATTAGTTTAAAGGGAGAATATTGGGGCAGATTTACTGTTCAAAATGTGCCAGAATTGTGTCTCAAATTGAGCCATAATTCTGGTGCACAAGATGCAAATAAGTCACATTTATATAAGGTTAGCATGGCTAACCTTATAATGGGGCATGGCCTAAGATGCACTAAATTGCACCAAATTGTTGGCATAAAAAAGTGGTCTAAAGTAACCAAACAGTAGAAGGTATGACGTTAGACAGAAGTTTCTTAAAATACACCAAATTCATCATCAAGCATGATAAATTTGGCGCATTTAGCCTAGGCTGTCTAGTCTTAAGAAAGTTTTAGTAAATCTGACCAAGTGACTAAGCCATTTTTGTTTCCTAAATTTGTTCTTATTGGAATCCCTTGCAGCATCACAGTACTAACTTTCTTGCCTAGTGCAACAGGAAAAATTAAATGGCAGGGACTTGTTCTTGAGCCCCCATCAAGAAAAAGGAAAAATAAAAAACTTAAATGGTAAAGGAAACATTGTTAGTAAATTATTTGAGTTTTAAATTGTCGATGAACATTTCCTGATAACCACCGCTGTCCTTCCTGTTGTTCTCTACACTTCATTTTACTTAGTGCACAATGGCAATGCATCAATTTCCTGGAGACAATAATCAGCATATTTTCCTCTCATTTGTCTTGGTGGCTAATTGTTGTTATTGCAGATGTGACCTTCATGGATGTAAGCTAAAGCCATGTTAAAGAAATGTGAAAGTCAGAACTATTTGTTCTTTTACAAGGATTTCAAGTACATTCAAAGCAGGTAATGAATAATTATTTTTTTCAGCTATTTTTATATGGATAATATAGACAATATGATGTGTGTACCTGGGGACGGTATGTACCATACAGTAAGTAGACTTGTCTGAACAGCACCATATACATATTTTTCCAATGATTTCTAAGGACAGAAGTTACATGACTAGACTGGTAACAAAAATTATCTCATTGGCAGAGATCAGTATTTTGCATCTTAAAGCCCATGTTCAGTATGTTATTAAGCAACTTGATCTCTTAGGAACACTAAAAATGAGCATGTTGCTCACTGAACATGCGCTGGTTGGGACCATTGGAGAGGTTGGTGCAGCTGGGTATGATCAGCTATGTTCACTCTACGCTGTGTGCTCTATAAGAAAGAGTTAAAACAACATTTTATTGAGGTCAACAAGCCCAGTAACAGCTCTACCTGTCTTGAAGGTGTGAACATTTTAACTATCATTTTCAGAGCGCACAGTTAATAGGGAACAGTGATGTTCAGATAGATCTAAGGATGGAAAGATAACAGAGAAACTAGTTGTGAATGGCATACACTAATAAATATGCAATTTTGAGTGATGGTGTGCATGTATTCCAGGAGCAGTAGTTTTTCTGTATGATGAAGCAACAACAGGAAGGACATACAGTGAGGATGGGAAGAGAAGTAGTGAGTGCTAGACAGATAGTTTTAGGCGACTCTACTGCAAAGAAAATAATCTTTAAATTGTAATTCAGTAGAAAAAATGTTAGCACTAATATAAATCAGAGTGATTCACATTTTGGAGAATGAATTATTATTATTTTTTTTAAAGATTTCCTCATCTCTAGTTAGGACCATGACCGTAACAGTCATGACTTGTGTATTATCTCATGGATGCTTTTGTAAAACATATTGCAAACTGGATAAAAAATATCTAGGGTAGGGCTGAGTACAAGGAGCTCTGGTAGTGGATGAAAAATCATTTCTATATAACCTATAATTGTCTTCTTAGTCGGCTCTGTAGCTTTAATATTCAGCTTTTTAGTGTTCCCGCGCTGTATGCTAATGAGCAGAAAATAGTCAAATCTTCGTTTGAAAAGAGTCAAATCTTCGTTTGAAAAGAGTCAAATCTTCGTTTGAAAAGAGTCAAATCTTCGTTTGAAAAGAGTCAAATCTTCGTTTGAAAAGTGTCATATCTTCATTCCTCAAGTCTTTCCGAGCTTACCCCGCCTCCTTACTTTTGATTGACAACTCCTCGCCTTCCCCCAGCACACTAAATCTCGCGCTTGTGCATTGATGTCCTCTTCTGGTGTGTGCGCACAAAGGGACACCGGATTATTACCATAAAAGACACAAAATGTTTGCAGACCGTTATTTACAGTCGGAGGAGGAGTTTAGGAGAGGGGATAACGGTAATGAACTTTTGATAGCAGCGGCCAGTGAGGGATAAGTAAAGTTCAATAGGTGAAATGCTGGTGACAGGTTCCCTTTAAACAAGCACTCTGGGGTTCTTTCCCCGCCCCTCCCACCATTTGCAAATGTAATGTAGTGTAATATGGACATGTGTGTTGACTTACCTGGTGCTGTATTTAATGGGCCACTGCTCCGTTTCGGGCCACTGTACGGTCAGGTTATTCTCATTCTGACTCCTTACTAAAGCCTCTGCTGTAGCGACTAGAAGTTAGGCTCTCAATTCACATCTATGAGAGCCTCGATGTGAGTTTCATAGACTTGCATGGAGAGACTAACATCCTGTTTCTACAGTAGGCGCTGTAGGATTTGAGTTGTCAGAGTACAGATCATGTGACCCCACGGTCTTTAACCCCTTCCTGCACCTTGGCGTAAATGCACGTCCAAGTGAGCAGAAACTTCGCGCACCTGGGCGTGTAGTTATGTCCACGCTTTAACAGTTAACTGCCGCGCGGCTACACCGCAGCGGCGGTTATTTGTGCAGGGTGTCTGCCCTGCTCTCTTGGTTGCCGATCAGTTGCCCATCGCCGCTCATTTTGACAACTAACCACTTAGATGCGGCGGTTGAATGTGATCGCCACATTTAAGAGGTTTAGAAAAGATCGGCAGCCCCCACATGCATTTGCGGGGGCTGGCGACCCTTGTCACGGCAACCGGAGGCCAGACAATGGCCTCTGGACTGCCATGTATGGAAGCCTAGGAGGAAAAACCGGAGGCTGGTCCTCCTAGGCCTCCTGTCAGAGTGCCTGTCACGCCACAATGACAGTTAGAACACATTACACCATGTAGGTAGTATAATGTGTTCTAGCAGCAATCAGCACTGCAAGTCTAAATGTCCCCTAGTGGGACAAGTAAAAAAATTAAAAACAAGATAATAAAAATGTTTTAAAAAAGTATAAAAATAAAAGTTAAAAGTTACATAAACAAAAAAAAGCTTTTTTTCCTATAATAAGTCTTTTATTATAGGAAAAAAATTAACACGTTAAAAAAAGTACACATATTTGCTATCACCGCGTTCGTAACGACCCCAACTATAAAACTATAATATTATTTATCCTGCACAGTGAACAGCGCAAAAAAATAAGTAAAAAAACAATGCTAGTATCACTATTTTTTGGTCACCAACCCTCCCAAAATATACAATAAAAATTGATAAAAATGTTGCATATACGCCAAAATAGTACCAATAAAAACTACAACCCGTCCTGCAAAAAACAAGCCCTTACACAGCTTTAGTGACTGAAAAATAAAAAAGTTATGGCTCTCAGAATATTGTGAGTTGTGACACAAAAAAGTATTGCTCCTTGCTCCAGCTTTGAATTCAACTGTATCTGCATCCTGAGGACACAGATACTGTTGGAACTGGGACCAACACAGTCAGCGCTGTGTGGCAACCCCACGCTTAGGGGCCCGGTCGCAACCCCTATAGATATGCCTCTGATACCAGGGGTGTGAGCAATGCTGCATTGTTTGCCTGGCAAGTGTTCTGCTGCAACAAATACAATGAAGCACTGCTCCCTCTCCTGGTAATCAGCGCTGCCAAGCGCATAATGAAGTGCAGCTCTCTCTTCCTGTGTTGAGCGCTGAGGACTATCATGAGGATTGAAGTACGATGCTAGATATTATGAACAAGAATTGGCATGGCTGGAAAAGAGATATAAATCTCAATAAAATTTTGGGACGTAAAGTTCCTTCAGGTTATTGCAAGGGGAGGAATATATCGAATCTTCCAGTCTCAAGTCATTTTTCCCATACAAACAGCGATACTACAACTTTTACATCAGGATTCTTCCCATGCAAATTATGCAGGGCTTGTAGAATCCTTAAGACTACGAAGGAATTTTTGGATGGTTCAGGGAAAATCTTCACCAGCAGGGAGCATATCAGATGCACATCAGCAGGTGTTATCTACTGTCTAGAATGCCCATGTGGCCTCAGATATGTGGGCAAGACTATAAGAGAATTGAGGATTCGAATTAGAGAACATATTGGTTCCATCCTAACTTACGACAAAAATAAGAGAGAAAGTCAGGCACAAAATAAACCTTTTATTCCAATCCCAATTGCCAGGCATTACAAACAGAGTCACAATTTGGATTGGACAAGTCTGAAAGGATGGGCAATTTTGTCAACTCACATTGTGTATCAGAGGAGATCATTTGGATGAAGCTCTCCTGAAGGGGGAGAGTCAATGGATCTTGCAGATGAACTCCATTAATCCCTATGGTCTCAACGAGAGCTTTCATTTTGGCTGCTTTCTGTAGATAGAACTCCTTCAAATTTATAACTACTTCTGAATGCATGATGGATGTTCTGTGAGTGTCTGTGGCCATGCACCATGTAGATGGGGGCCACATAGCCCTTATGATTTAGTATTGGCCAAGGGACATATTGCATCAACATCTGATCGCAATAGATATGCAAGTGGAGATTATTCTTCTTATGGTCACCTATTCTCTAATAATACAATTTTTTTTCTCCATTTCAGCGAATCCTGATACAGACATATTATGATAAAATAATGCATAGTATTAAAATGAAACTCCTTACTTATTGATATCTACAGATTTTTGCCATCTGCATTAACTTTGTAATTATTTAAACTTATATTATTTTTCAGATTATTCATCATTATTAGTTATCAATTCTAAATTAGATTCTCTATTTCTATTGCCTTAGTTCTCAATTGGAAATTTAGTAACATCTTACTGCTTCCTTTGATCAGTGGTTTTAATATTGAGCCCTTCACAAGGCTCAGTATACAAGTAGCCTTGTTCATACACAATGATACATTACATTTATAGTTACAATTTTCTCATTGGCCCTTATGGCTGTCAATCAAGAATTTACCTACTTAAGGCTGTCAAACCGGCGGTTGCCACCCCTAGAAGGAATGACGGCGAAACGCGCGTCGGGTGCATCGTTTTAATGGTCTAATGCAATGGTCCATCTTTCTGCCCAATAAAGCTTACTACTGAGTGTTCACCCAGAGCAACCCCTGCTCTGTGTCCTCTCATGTGTAACGGCTGCCGTGCCGTTTCCTGCCGTTCACACGGCCTCTGCTCCGGTTCCGGCACCCTCCCTCATCAGCTGCTCATCCCGAGCTCCACTTACCCGGTCCAGACGCTCTGCTGGCCCTGGACGGCGTCAGGTGAGTGCAGCCATTACCTCCTGCCGCGGTCGGCATCCTCGATGTATGGCCGCAGTCACTAGAGGGCGCACGCGCTGAGTCGTCCTGCCTTAAAGGGCCAGCGCGTGCCTTAATTCCTATTTAAGGTTCTTCCTCCCTGCCATCCCTGCTTGTTCAACCAAGTTCAACGTGAGTTCCCTGTGCCCTAGTTCCCTATTTCCGTTCCTTCTGCCTTTTGTCTGGATTTCCTGTTACTGACCTCTGCTTGAACTTGACTATCCTTGTCTGCCGCCTGCCTTGACCTATTGCTGCCATACCCGTTACGACGTCTGCCGCCTGCCTTGACCTATTGCTGCCATACCCGTTACGACGTCTGCCGCCTGCCTTGACCTATTGCTGCCATACCCGTTACGACGCCTGCCTTGACCTATTGATGCCATACCCGTTACGACGTCTGCTGCCTGTCCTGACTTCTGCTTATCCATCCGACCGCCTCTACCCGCTGTGCCAAGCGTTGCCTGGGTTCCAAGCACCATCTCCCAGAGGACACAGAGGATCCACGAACAAACCGGTGAGAACCGTTATAGGGTGCCTCTGCCTTACCCGCAGCGGGGTCAGCGAGAGGAACCACACCAGTACATACTGTCAGGTGATCATACATCACGGACAGACGATACTCTCACCCACACCACAAGTGGCTCAGAGCCCTGATAGCAGCTCACTGTCTTGCTGCCTGTCGCTTCCTCCGCCTCCCAGCTCTGTCGGCGACAGACACTAATACAGTGCCTTATGTCCGGCAATAGCACTGAGCGGTATTTATATAGCGCAAGCACCCCGCTCTGTTATAAGCATGGACATTAGCTGACCACGCTGTGGGTATAGCTCTCCTGCCAGGGAATACGCAGCCTCTGGTCACAGCAATTACCATTCATGTCCTATCAATATATGATGAGGACCTAAAACATTCAGTATACTCTTTAATTAACTTGGCATAATTAGTCATTAAAAGCAAGGTGATATTTGGGCTTATTCATTGCCATTCCCTTGCACTATTTATGCTAATAGGAACACTGAGATTAACAAGGTTTGTAGCAGTGGTGACGGACATTGTCTTGTCACCGCTGCTTGTCAGTATTATTGTATAGTAATCATTCTGCAAGGCCAATTGTGTCCTTGAATAGTGCAGTAATAGGGGTCCTCTGCACTTTGAACATTTTAGACCCACATCGGACAATTTTTTAATAATTAACAATATATATTTGATTCTTTGTTCATTGAACCACACGCTATTCCCCCCCCCACCCTTTCAAATAGCGCTGCCAAGCACACAATGGTGCTGGACACCAGGAGAGGAAAGTGTGCCAGCAAACCATGCTCCACGTGCCGGCTGTGGCACCGGTGCCACAGGTTGCTGACCTCTGGCATACCTTGATAGGATCCATGAAACAATATGGTAGTAAATAACCAATTAGCATAGAATCAGCACATATCCATGACAAAGGTTGTTTCTATTGATGGTAATGTACATAGTAATATAGTACGGATGAAAAAATACATTTGTCCATCAATTTCAAGCAGGGCAGGAAAGATGATTTGGCTGTTGATGTCACGTTGTGAAAATATTTGTTATTGTTTCTTATAACCTGTTACAAAATGTAAAGACTATGTAAACCTTTGCACACTTTTTAAAAAACAAAAAAAACAATGTATCATGGTATTTTAAATTTTTTTTTAATTGTTTTCTTATTTTCAAAAAATGCTTACTTTTTTAGCTACATCTATATATCCAGGATATATAAAAGCTGTTTGTTGCTCTTAAACCCAAATCCGTAATTTCAGCGGGAATGACGGTTTCTGTGACAGTGGTTCCTGCGTGTCTCTAGCACGCAGAATCCACCTATTATCGGTCACATCTTAGTGCATGAACTTAGATCTGATCGATAACAGGCGACATGCAGGACCCGATGTCACTGAAGTCGGCAGTCCTAAAGACCTGACGGATTAGGGTTTGAGCGCAAGATACAGCTTCTACAGAGGCATAGCTAGGTGTACCTGCATCCGGGGCAAAGATTCAGATTGGCGCCCCCCCACAACTTCTTCCCCAACATCTCCTTCCCCCTTGCCATGTTTGCTTTCTCTACCAATTAATGAGATGTATTTTTTTTTCACTTTTTTAATGTAACTCGAGCATAAAACCATGTGTACATTTTACAAGCAATATAGTTATATAAAGTAGTAACCATAACAATAAATTCAAAGAAAATATATTAAAGAGGTCACACAAAGCCCCTTGTAGAGAGTGCCACACAGAGGCCCCCACTTGTAGATAGCTCCACACACAGCCCCCCACTTGTAGATAGCACCACACACAGCCCCCTTATAGATAGTGCCACACACATCCCCCTAGTAGATTGTGCCACACAGCCTCCCTGTACAAAGTGCCACACAGCCCCCCTTGTAGATAGTGCCACACATCCCCTCTTGTAGATAGTGCTAGACATTCCCCCTTATAGATAGTGCCACACAGCCCCCCTGGCAGATAGTGCCACACAGCCCCCCTTGTAGAATATGCCACACAGGATACAGGGTGCCTATCAGCAACGAGCAGCTGTTTTAATACAGCTGCTTGCGGTGGCCCCCTCCCCTACAATGTAGTTGCGCCTGGGGCACATGCCCCGCCTGCCCCCACCTAACTACGCCCCTGGATAGATGATACATAGCTACACAGGTAGGTAGATAGATAGACAGATGATACATAGATACATAGATACACAGATAGATAGCTAGATAGAAACATAGAAAGAAATATATTTATTGGAGAAAAAAAGTGTGTGTGTGTGTGTGTGTTTTATCACTTACTGTTCTCCCTCCCTGACAGCCTGCCAGGAGAGGGAAAAGTTACAAGGGGGATTGGTGCCACGAGGGGGGGGCATGAGTGGGGGGGCAGGGGTACCGCAAGGGGGGCCACGAGTGGGGGGGGCGGGAGTGGGGTGCCACGAGAGGGGTGGCTGGGGGTTGCCGCTCGAATGGAAAAGCCTTAGAGAATGGGACCACCACAGAGTGGCCGTATAAAAACAGCTGATCGCAGCTCATGAGTGCCCTGTATGCTGGGCGGCTGCAGCCGCCCAGGATACAGGGCGCCTATCAGCAGCGATCATCTGTTTTGATACAGCTGCTCTGCGGCGCCGCCCCTTCCCTACATCGTTGTTGCTCCCGGGGCACATGCCCCGCCTGCCTCCCTAGCTACGTCCCTGGCTTCTAGGTATCCAGGATACATAGAAACTGTACCTCAAAATGTAAAAAACATTATTTGAATAAAAACTATTAAAAAGTTGTTTAAAATACAATGATACGTTGAGTGATTTCTTACACAAAAAAAAGCTTGGAAAAGGCTTGTTCAAGAAAACATTTGGACTTTATATTCAAGAAACTGGAAAAGGCCAAAGATGGTACCAGTTATGAAAAGGACGGGCGATTTATAATTTATGTAAAATGGGGTGCTTTACCGTAAGACAATTTGCAAATTTCATTTTTCTTGCTGAATTTCAATGGTATTCCATTTTTTTCTGTAACACAGAAGGTTTTACCAGAGAAACACTACAAAATATGTATTGTCCAGATTCTGCAGTTTTTAGAAATGTCCTACATGTGGCTCTAGTGTGCTCGTGGACTAAAACACAAGCCCCAGAAGCAAAGAAGCACCTAGTGCATTTTAGGGCCTCTTTTTTTATTAGAATATATTTTAGGCAGCATGCCAGTTTTAAGAGGTGTTGAGGTGCCAAAACAGTAGGAATCCCCCAAAAGGGACCCCATTTTGGAATCTAAACCCCTCAAGGAATTCATGTATGGTTGTTGTTACCATCTTGACTACACAGTTTTTTCACAGCACCTATTTGAATTGGGATGTTAAATTTAAAAAATGAAATTTTTTCCAATAAGATGTCATTTTTGATAACATTTCTTATTTTTACAGGGAACAAAATACCATATTTTGTTGCCCAATTTGTCCTGAGTGCGGAAATATCCCTTTTGTGGTGATAAACTGCCGTTTGGGCCCATGGGAGGGCTCAGAATGAAAGTAGCGCTATGTGTTTGTTGGAGTCCAGATTTTGCTGGACTGGTTTTCGGGTGCCATGTTTCATTTGCAGAGCCCCAGAGGTATCAAAGCAATGGAAACCCATGAGAAGTGACCCCATTTTGGAAACTACACCCCTCAAGGAAATGATTTATGGCTGTTGTTACCATTTTGACCGCACAGTTTTTTCACAGCACGTATTTGAATTGGGCTGTGAAATGAAAAAAAATTCATTTTTTCCAATAATATGTCATTCTTGATCAAAATTTCTTATTTTAACAGGACACAAAATACCCCATTTTGTTGCCCAATTTGTCCTGAGTGTGGCAATATCCCATTTGTGGTGATAAACTGCCGTGTCGGCCCATGGGAGGGCTCAGAAGGAAAGGACCACCATTTGGCCTACAGGAGCTTTTCTGGTGCTAAGTCATGTATGCAGAAGCCCCTGAGGTACCAGTACAGTTGAAACCCCCGAGAAGTGACCCCATTTTAAAAACTACACCCCTTAAGACATTCCTCTAGAGTTGTAGTGAACATTTTGACCCCACACGTACTGTGTAAAAGATAATGTGCAGCAGATGGTGCAGAGTGAGATTTGTAATTTTTTCTATATATATGCCTTGTCAGTGTCCGATATATTGTGCCCAGCATGTGACACTGGAGATATACACCCCATAAACTGTAATGGGGGTTCTCCTGGGTACGGCAATACCCTACATGTGGCTGTTATCAGCTGCCTGGGCACACAGCAGGGCTCAAAAGTGAAAGATGAGGGGGATAAGCTGTGCGGAATGCGTCAGGGTAGATTAAAAATCTAAGGAATGTATGATAAATTTTAAAACACTTTCATACAGAGCCCTGGTTTTTCGGGACACGTGTCACATAGATATATTGTGTCCTCCATTATCCCCCTCTTATAGCAGACTTTGCACCTCTTTTAACTTTTTCCCTTCTTGCCAGTTTGGGAAACTTCTTCTGGAAAGTGTTGCCCTGGTACGATGCATGTGGCCTCGCTTCCAGAAGTACTGGGTGCCCCCTTCTTGGTCCCTAAAGATTACGTTCTTGATAAAGATGTGCACGGCCAGCTTCTTATACCACACCACATGGCGCTGTAGGGCTTCAGGACTTGATCTGACAAGTTCACCCCTCCCATGTACCTATTGTAGTCCAGGATGCAATCTGGTTTGGGGGTCTCTGTACTGGTACCTCGTACAGGTACATGGGTACTGGTGTGGTCATGTATTGTTGTCAATACAAGGACTTCTCTCTTGACACACAATATGTTGGTGCTAGATTTTGCCCTGCTCTCACCCCTTCTGAGTTTTTGCCCAAGCAGAGTCTTAGGGAGGTCTCTCAGATTTCTTCTAGCAGTGCCGCATGCCGCAGTACTTCTGGAAGCGAGGCACTTGAAGAACAGGATGCTGGTATAAAAATTATCCAGGTATTGTTGGTAACCCAGGTCCAACAGTTGTTGCACCAAATCCCACACAATTTTTGCATTAACTCCCAGTAAGGGGGGGGGGGGGGATTCTGGGGGCTGAATACTGCTGTCTTTCCCTTCATATATCCTAAATTTGTAGGTATACCCTGATGCACTCTCGCACAGCTTATACATCCTCACGCCATACCTTGCCCTCTTAATCGGCAGGTACTGGCGGAATTGAAGCCTCCCTTTAAAATGTACCAGGGACACACCAACAGAAATACACTTCTCAGGGGTGTATGCTTGGGAAAACCGGGCACTGAAACGGTCTAATAGGGGTCTTCGTTTATACAAACGGTCAAAACTGGGGTCATCTCAGGGTGGGCACTGCTCATTATCAGTATAAATGTAAGAAGCGAAGTATTGCCTAATTATTTTTTTTTAGGTTCCAATTCAGTTCTGAAGTTGCTTTGAGGGGCCTATATATTAGACACCCCCATCAAACACCCCATTTTTGAAACTAGACCCCCTCAAAGCATTCACAACAGCTTTTAGAAAGTTTATTAACCCTTTAGGTGTTTTACAGGAATTTAGAGCAATGTAGAGGGGAAATTGACATATTTCTTTTTTTTGTCAGAAAATCCTTTTTATTCAATTTTTCTCAGTAACACAGAAGATTTTACCAGAGAAACGCAACTCAATATTTATTGCCCAGGTTCTTCAATTTTGAGAAATATCCCACATGTGGCCCTAGTGTGCTAATGGACTGAAGCAGCGGCCTCAGAAGCAAAGTAACACCTAGGGGATTTTGAGGTCTCCTTTTTATTAGGCACCATGTCCGGTTTGAAGAGGTCTTGTGGTGCCAAAACAGCAGAAACCCCCCAAAAGTGACCCTATTTTGGATACTAGACCCCTTGAGGAATTCATTGTAGTTTTCATGGGGTGCATGCGACTTTTTGATCAGTTTTTATTCTATTTTTAAGTGGCGTGGTGACTAAAAAACAGCAATTCTACTATTGTTTTTTATAGTATTTTTCTTTCACAGCGTTCACCGCGCGCTATAAATGACATATTCACTTTATTCTGCAGGGGGCGAAACGAATACAGCGATACCATATGTTTATAGTTTTTCTTTAATGTCTTATGGCATTTGTACAATAAAATACTTATTGTAAAAAATCATTTTCTTTTTGTGTTGCCATATTCCAGAGGCGTAGCTTGGTTCTACAGCACCCGGGGCAAAGATTCAGTTTGGCACCCCCCCCCCAACCTCTTTCCCGACATCTCCTTCCCCCTCGCCGTGTTTGTTTTCTCTACCAATCGACGTGTCATTTCTCTTTATGTAAAATTATTTACATAAAATTATTTGTACATTTTACAAGAATATGGTTCTATACACAACACCAGAACCAAGCTCAGTACATATTTACAACCCAGCACAAATACAGCTCAATTTAGTGCAACCCCTGACGTATAGGTTTGTACGGCGTAAAACTACAGCTTTCAGCATGGCCCGAACAATGGTGAGGATATGCTGGGAGATGCCGTTTCACAAAAAATAAATCATATCATAATCATACCACCCATCATCTCGCTGCAGATCATACAGTGACTACAGTGCTGATTAGAGGCAGAATGAACATTTACATTGACTGACTCACCGGTGACGTCTCAGATTCTAGTTCTTGTTCTCCATTTGGTCCAGACCTCTATGATGACTACTCCCGGGGACAGCCCATTTCTGCAGTTTGCCGCTCACATGTCTTCAGCTTCTCACTTTACCAACATTTCTGCACCTATAAATAAAGATAAAGTTCTCATTATACCACACACTACGCCCCTAAATATAATAGTGACATACACTGTGTCCCCCACACACACCATGCCCCCTGTAGATAGTGCCTGCCATAGAGCCCCCTGTAGATAGTGCCCCCATATAGACCACCCCTGTATATAGTGTCCCAAAAATAACTCTCCCTATAGTGCTGTACAGATAGCCCACCCCTGTATATAGCCCCCTGTAGATATAGCCCACCCCTGTATATAGCCCCCTGTAGATATAGCCCAGCCCTGTATATAGTGTCCCACAAATAACTCCCCCTATAGTGCTCTACAGATAGCCCACCCCTGTATATAGCCCCCTGTATATAGAGCTCTACAGATAGCCCAACCATGTATGTAGCCCCCCTGTAGATATAGCCCACCCCTGTATATAGTGCTCCACATATAGTCCACCCCTGTATATAGTGTTTCACAGATAGCCCACCCCTGTATATAGCCCCCCCTTGTACATATAGTCCACCCCTGTATATAGTGCTCCACTAGATAGCCCACCCCTGTATATACTATATACATGGGTGGGCTATCTGTGGAGCACTATATACAGGGGTGGACTATATGAACAAGGGGGCTATATACAGGGGTGGGCTTTCTGTGGAGCACTATAGGGGGAGCTATTTGTGGGATACTATATACAGGGGTGGGCTATATCTACAGGGGGACTATATACAGGGGTGGGCTATATCTACAGGGGGGACTATATCTACAGGGGGACCATATCTACAGGGCTGGGCTATACACAGGGCTGGGCTATACACAGGGCTGGGCTATACACAGGGCTGGGCTATATCTACAGGGGTGGGCTATACACAGGGGGGCTATATCTACAGAGGGGGGCTATATACAGGGGTGGGCTATACATAGGGGGGCTATATACAGGGGTGGGCTATACATAGGGGGCTATATACATGGGGAATATATCTACAGGGGGCTATATCTACAGGGCTGGGCTATATACAGGGCGACTATATCTACAGGGGGGGCTATATACTGGGGTGGGCTATCTATGGAGCACCATATACAGGGGTGGGCTATATCTACAGGGGGCTATATACTATATAGCCCACCCCTGTATATGGTGCTCTATAGACAGCCCACTCCAGTATATAGCCCCCCTGTAGATATAGTCCCCCTGTATATAGCCCCCCTGTATATAGCCCAGCCCTGTAGATATAGTCCCCCTGTATATAGCCCAGCCCTGTAGATATAGTCCCCCTGTATATATCCCAGCCCTGTAGATATAGTCCCCCTGTATATAGCCCCCCTGTAGATATAGTCCCCCTGTATATAGCCCAGCAGATATAGTCCCCCTGTATATAGCCCAGCAGATATAGTCCCCCTGTATATAGCCCTGTAGATATAGTCCCCCTGTATATAGCCCAGCAGATATAGTCCCCCTGTATATAGCCCCCCTGTAGATATAGTCCCCCTGTATATAGCCCAGCAGATATAGTCCCCCTGTATACAGCCCAGCAGATATAGTCCCCCTGTATATAGCCCAGCCCTGTAGATATAGTCCCCCTGTATATAGCCCAGCCCTGTAGATATAGTCCCCCTGTATATAGCCCAGCCCTGTAGATATAGTCCCCCTGTAGATAGACACCCCCCCGTAGATAAAGCCCCCCGCGAGTAGATATAGTCCCCCCCCCGCAGATACAGCCACACTTCTATTACAATTTTAAAAAAAGAAATAATAATTTAAAACTCACCTTATTCCCGCTCCCACGCCGTCCGGCAGCCATGGAGACCTGCTCTCTTCTGCGCAGGTCTCAGGGGGTTGAACGCGGCGTCTATGAAAGGCGCTGATTGGCTGGGCAGGATGACTTTCCCTGTCAGTCAGTCAGCGCCTTTCATCGACGGAAGCGTCACTGGTACAGAAGGTACCAGTCGCTTCATTCGTGGAGAGGCGCTGAATGGCCGGGCACGGAACGTGCCCGGTCATTCATTGCTTCTAATTGTACCTGTGTCCTTGCGACACAGGTACAATTATAGTGCAGGAGGAGGTGGCGCTGGCGCCCCCCTCTGAACTGCGCCCGGGGCACGTGCCCCGCTTGCCCCCCCATTGCTACGCCCCTGCATATTCTAAAAGCCAGAACTTTTTTATTTTTCCATCAAGAAAGCCGTGCGAGGACTTGTTTTTTGTGTAACGAACTGTAGTTTTGATCAGTACCATTTTTAGGTAAATGCGACTTTTTGATCTCTTTTTATTTCATTTTTTGGGAGGTGAGGTGGCAAAAAATTGTAATTCTGGTATGGTTTATTGTTATTTTCTTATATGGCGTTCACCGAGCGAGATAAATAACGAAACAATTTTGTAGTTCAGGCCGTTACAGACACGGCGATACCAATTATGTATAGTTTATTTGTTTATTCAACTATTTTTATTAATAATAAATGACGGATAAGGGAAAAAGGGGTATTTTTAATTGTATTACTTTTAAAACTTTTATTTTCTTATTTTTACACAACTTTTTTTTTTACTTTTTTACTTTGTCCCACTAGGGGACTTGGGGACTTGGGGACAGGTGGCCCTGATCGCTATTCTAATGCACTGCACTACATACGTAGTGCAGTGTATTAGAGCTGTCAGCTACTCACTCACAGCAAGCATAGTGGGTCCTGACTTTGTCAGGACCAACTAGGCTTCCGTCGATGGCATAGCCGGACGCCATTGTTATGCGTCCGGTTGCCATAGCCACCATCGCCGGCCGCTATCCTATAGCGGGCCGTCGATGGTGGTTTAACCCCTAAAAAACCGCGATCGCTATTGAACACGGCTTTTAAGGGGTTAATCAGCGGGGACACAGCGATCGGACCCCGCTGTAGGAGCTGCGGCAACTGCTGTACGAGACAGCAGCTGTCACAGCTCCTGCATGTGTCGGGAAGACAGTCGAAATGGCCATTACTCCTGTGATGTACTATTAGGTCATGGAGCGCGAACGATACAGCTACCATGACCTAATAGTACGTCCAGGAGCGGGAAGGGGTTACGGTCCAGATTGAAAAGACCATTGGGCAGATATTATTAATGCTGTCTAATATTTAGACAGTGTAAACTTAGACAATGTAGTCATAAGATGTGCCAAATTTATCAATGTTATATATACAAAGTTGCCACCGGCAAATAACCCCTTATTTCCCAACTATCCCTAAATAATTTTTCACTTTATTATGCTACTAGAGCAAAAAGAAAAAACACATGTATTAAAAAATCAAACATGCATGCTGCTGGATGATTACTACCGTTGGACAATGCCTGTTTAGTAAGCGGTGCACAGTGCCAAAGATGCCCCGCGGCTGCAGAACGCCAAGCCTATTCAGTGGTCTATTGGTGAGAAACCAGCAGCAAAGCACGTTTATTAAAAAGTCTTTCAAAGCCACCCCGACATGTTTCGCCACAAAAGTAGAGTCCTCAGGGGTACTGGGGCTAATGACAGCGCGCCACAAATTTTCTGGGATGATATAGCGACCGGAGGAGTACAGCGGACACAGAACCAGTCAATCAGGTAAGCTTACTGGTCTATAATTACCCGGAGAAGACCTAGAGCCCTTTTTGAAAATAGGCACCACATTTGCCCTGCGCCAGTCCGTGGGCGCTATACCAGTCACTAGAGAATCTCTGAATATTATGAAGAGTGGGACAGAAATAACTGAACTAAGCTCTTTAAGAATTCTAGGGTGTAACCCATCTGGTCCTGGGGCCTTGTGCACATTTATTTTATTTAATTTAGCTTGGACCATATCTACATTCATCCAATTCAGTATATCAACTGATATATTTACAGCACTGGCACCGGCTATATCAGCCGCTCTTTCTTCTGTTGTATCAGTTGTATATACAGAGCTGAAGAACCCATTTAGTAACTTAGCCTTCTCTTGATCCCCTGTGACCAACTCCCCATTACCACTATCTAAGGGTCCTACATGTTCAGACCTTGGCTTTCTTGCATTTATATACTTGAAGAATTTTTTGGGATTTGTTTTACTACCCTTTGCCACCTGCCTTTCATTTTGTATTTTTGATAACTTTATTACATTTTTACAGATTTTATTACGCTCTTTATAATTTAAAAAGGCTACAGCTGTACCCTCAGATTTGTATTTTTTAAATGCCCTTTTTTTGTCCTGTATTGACTTTTTTACAGAAGGTGTAAGCCCATGTGGGGTTTACTTTTAGTCGTTTTATACTTGTTACCTATAGGAATAAATTTTGCACTGTAATTAGCCAAAGTAGATTTGAAAATCTCCCATTTATCATTTGTACTATTATTTTACATTAGTTCTTCCCACACCTGAATTGCAGCCCTCATCCTGGGGAAATTGGCTTTCTTAAAATTAAGTGTTTTTGCCCTCCCAACCTGTGTTTGTTTTTTACAGTATAGGTAAAATTAAACTATATTGTGATCACTGTTACCGAGGTTTTCACGAACATTGACATTCCCAACAAGCTCTGCATTATTAGAAATGACCAGATCCAACAGAGCTTCACCTCTAGCCGGGTCTTCCACAAACTGGCCCATAAAATTGTCCTGCAACAGGTTGAGGAAATGTCTCCCCTTTGCAGTTGAAGCTGATCCATGACACAAATTAATATTTCCCGGTAATTAAAATCTCCCATTATCACTACTGTACCCGCCTGTGCAGCCCGCTCCATCTGTTTATATAGCTGACATTCCATCTCCTCAGTTATATTGGGGGGTCTATAGATTACACCAAAAGTAATTTTTTCAGTGTTTACCTCCCTTTCTAGTTCCACCCACAATGTTTCAACCTCCTCACAGTCTTCACCCACTATTGTCTCTTTTACAATTGCCTTCATATCACTTCTCACATACGGACATACACCCCCGCCTTCCCTATTTGTCCTGTCTTTCCGAAAAAGTGTAAAACCTTCTAGATTTACAGCCCAGTCATGAGAAGAGTCTAGCCATGATTCAGCTTCCAAGTGAACAACATGCTCACATCTGCCACAGAGGTATTCACCCTGGAACTCCGGCTCCATCGTGCATATATATGGAAATTGTGCACTGAAGAAAACCTCCAAACTTGCTGTCCATTATCCCAGTTACAAAAAAACAGCGAACAGTTGTTAAAGTAAAAGAAAAGAAGAGTACTTACAGGCACTTTAACCCCTCTTTTTAACTCCGGTTTTGTAACTCCACTTAATATACAAACCCCGCCTTTCCTATTTGTCCTGTCTTTCCGAAAAAGTGTAAAACCCTCTAGATTTACAGCCCAGTCATGAGAAGAGTCTAGCCATGATTCAGCAACACCGACTTTATCTATATTTTCTTCCAGTATACAGGCCTCCAGCTACCCAATTTTGCTTGCTAGACTTCTGGAATTTGTGAACATAGACTTTAACTTGCCTTTCACTTTTTCACTTTTATTATCAGAAATGTGATTATTTGGGCATTTTTATTTTCACTGCTGTTTTGTAACAAAAGGATCTCCTTATCCAGTTGTCTAGTCCTCTCCCCACAGTCTGTTTCTCCCCCCACCAATATAGTCTGACCCCTCTCTAACCTGACTACCCCATTATTTTCTACATTGACCTTCCTCCTCAGCCCTAGTTTAAATACTCCACCACCGCAGCTAGAATTCTCTCCCCCAGCAGAGCGGACCCACTTCCATTTAGGTGCAAATCATCTGCAGAATACAGTTTGTACCCCAATGAAAAGTCAGCCCAGTGCTCTAGGAACCCAAAGCCTTCTCCTCTACACCAAGACTTAAGCCATGCATTTAACTCCCTGAGCAGCCGTTGTCTTTCCTGTGATGTGCATGGCACTGGCAGTATTCCTGAGAATACAACCTTGGAGGTCCTTCCCTTCAGCTTGTAGCCTAGTTCTTTAAAAGTATTCTTAAGGCTCCTCCACCTACCATTTATTCTGTCGTTGGTAACCACATGGATCACGACAGCTGCATCATCACCAGCCCCTCCCAGTAATTTATCCACCTGTTCCACCACATGCCGAACCCTGGCACCAGGGAGACAGCAAACCATTCTGTTGAGGCGGTCTTGGCGCCAAACTATTCTATCCGTCTTCCTGATTATAGAATCACCTACAACTACCAATTGTCTTGCCTTACCTGCATTACCATCCTGCCGACTACTAGCTGGGCTTTTCTCTCGGCTGTTAGGGAGATCAGTATCCAATAGGGCTGCCATTTCTCAGACCTACACCCTCGCATCATCACCCAACTTGGCAATTTTGCTTGGAATATCAGAAACAGGATTGGCCTTCCTTTTCTTGGACCCCTTTCTGCTGCCCCTAACTACATTAACCCAGCTACTTGCCTGGTCCTGCTGACCCATGTCTTCACCCTCCATTTCTGCCCCACTAACTGCGTGCTCAGTCAGCAGCATGCTCTGATGAAGATTGTCTATCGCCCTCAGCGTTGCATTTTGCTCCTCCAGATCTCTAATGCGAGCTTCCAAGTGAACAACATGCTCACATCTGCCACAGAGGTATTCACCCTGGAACTCCGGCTCCATCGTGCATATATATGGAAATTGTGCACTGAAGAAAACCTCCAATCTTGCTGTCCATTATCCCAGTTACAAAAAAACAGCGAACAGTTGTTAAAGTAAAAGAAAAGAAGAGTACTTACAGGCACTTTAACCCCTCTTTTTAACTCCGGTTTTGTAACTCCACTTGATATACAAACCACTTGTTTAGCAAGCCAAAACAGAGCAGGCTCTACAGAGTCCTGAGGGCTAATTTATACCACCTGGGACCAGATAACCCCTCCCCTAGTCAGCTGCTCAGCAGGAAGGAAGGTGCAAAGAAAAAAAGGGTTTTAAATTGTGGCAGTTTTGTAAACTTCTTTTAGCAAGCACTCAATTCATATATCACATACAATATCCCACACTTTATGTCACACAAGAACACAGTAAGTCAATCCGGTTTTGTAATTCCACTTGATATACAAACCACTTGTTTAGCAAGCAAAAACAGACTTCACACCTATCTGCAGACATCCTCTTTTCATAATCCATGTGACTGAAGTCTCTATATGCTGGACAAGAGAACAATGCATGAAATGTGATAAGATGACATATTCGTTGCACGGAGGATGAAACAGTGGAGGCCTTCAGATAGTTGTTAACAAGCCCTAAATTGTTTTTTATATACATTAAAGGATACCTGTTATTTGATTTTACTTTTCAGGATAAGCTACCATGTGTGTGTACATGAGGAGCAGCACTATTTCTGGCCATTATATGACTTTCATTTTGCAATTTCTAGCAGTTTTCCCCTTTGCATGATATATCAATAGTTTGCATTTTTCTCTGAGCTGGGGGGTAGAGATTAGCAGCCATACACTACACACAGTAAGAAGAGGATAATCTGCTCTGTAACCTTCTCTCTCACTCAGAAACTCCTGGATCATGCAGGACATTTATAGAGAAGTACCTACCTGTACTGATGTGAATAACGTGTTTTGGTTGTGATAGAAAGTCACTATTCCTGGATTTCTGCTCTTATCTCCTGCACTTTCAGCTCACTTCTTCCTTTCCCCTCTCGATAGGCTTCCGTAGACATGTGTAATGCGATACATGTGAGCTGCAGTCCGACTCCAGACGGATAGAGCTGAATTTTCAGAGTGAATGTCAGTTTAACAGAGGGAGGGGGAGCAGGAAAACAGCCAGATAAGAGCAGAAAGAGGCTTGTTACTCTGATAAGATATGTCACTCACACACACACACACACACACACACACACACACACACACACACACACACATGTATATATTATATAAGTTTCTTATAATTGCCTGTACTATTATTTATGCAAAGTTTGTTGAAATGACAGTGCCCATTTAAAGTAAATTGGTAAGTAAACAAGAAGTAAGGGACAAATGGAAGGCAATATGACTGCAGGATCAGACTATACAGGCTTGGTGTGTTATCTGTTATTATGGAAACAAATAGACATGCATAGGAGCTATAGACACAAAATTATAGGACATTTTAATTGACTATTTCTAAGATTGCTTCATTTTTCATTTTAGATACACGGGACCAAAAAAATAATTGCAAAACGTAGACACAGCCTTTAAAGTAAATGGCCTAAAATACCTATGCAATAATCTCCTAACTTCAATATAATGTGTGAAATCAAATGGTCCCTCTGCCATTTTAATTTTTTTTATTATATTGTTCTGTTTTAACCACATGCTCTTAGGTTAACACTAGAAGGCCATGGCGGTCCATGAACAGAATAGGGCTACAACCTAAGGACAGAAATAAATAGACTAACATTCACTGATTTCATATAGATTTAAATACTACACATAGAAATTAAGTCATATTACATTATATGTTTAAAAGATATTTTATGTGACAGCATAGTAGACAAAATCGGGATACAAAGAACATTTCTATAAAAGATCCATAATCAAACCGTTTCCACAGTCATAAATATCTGTCTCCTACAACCAGACATTTCCATAAACATGCAAATATATACATTATGCTAAAGTCACAGTAATATAGAAAACTAAGGAATGTTATTATATTTAAAGTGCAGATGCATTGTCCCTTCTCAGAAAGACTCCTAACACTTAAAAAAAATTAAATAAATCACATATTACATTTGTCAGTGTTTATACAGCTATGACTGCAATACATAGCAATGAAGCTTCATTTAGCTCAACCCCGAGAACTACTTTAATATTTCCAACTTGATCCCTCTGATTTGACCACTCCTTAGTATTGTAAATCTGGAAAAAGTGTGTCCATAGCAACTACTTGCTAGGCTTTGACTGATAGTATACCTTCAACAATGATACTAAGGCACTGAGTGTCAAACTAAAATTGAGGTGTATGCAGTCATTATACAGATGCAGCATTCTTTTATTTGATTTTTAACGCATTAAATGCACTGTGGCAAGAAACTTTAACCTTTACTTTTTGAATGGTGTTTAATGGCTTAAAGGCTATGTAAATCTTTTTTTTTTAACGAAAAATAAATGTGTCATATTATTGTAAACAACTTTGTAATTGGTTGTTATTAAAACATTTTTGTTACTTTTTGAGATGCAGATTCTTTGTAGGACTGACGGCTTCGGTGACAGTGAGTCCTGCATTTCTCTGACTCGCAGGATACAGCTGTTATCGATCACATTTAAGTTCAAAACTTAAGCAGCACCCGATGTCACCGAAACCGTCAGTCTTGCAGACCGGATGAATTCTGGTTTGAGCGCAAGATACAGCTTCTATGTATTACAAAGCTGTTTAACCTCTTAGTGACTAAGCTTGTTTTGGCCTTAACCCCTTAAGGATGCAGGCTTGTTTTGGCCTTAAAGAGGCTCTGTCACCAGATTTTGCAACCCCTATCTGCTATTACAGCAGATAGGCGCTGCAATGTAGATTACAGTAACGTTTTTATTTTTAAAAAACGAGCATTTTTGGCCAAGTTATGACCATTTTTGTATTTATGCAAATGAGGCTTGCAAAAGTACAACTGGGCGTGTTTAAAAGTAAAAGTACAACTGGGCGTGTATTATGTGCGTACATCGGGGCGTTTTTACTTCTTTTACTAGCTGGGCGTTCTGACGAGAAGTATCATCCACTTCTCTTCAGAACACCCAGCTTCTGGCAGTGCAGACACAGCCGTGTTCTCGAGAGATCACACTGTGTCGTCACTCACAGGTCCTGCATCGTGTCGGACGAGCGAGGACACATCGGCACCAGAGGCTACAGTTGATTCTGCAGCAGCATCGGCGTCGATGTAGCTACTTACCTGCAAACGCTGATGCTGCTGCAGAATCAACTGTAGCCTCTGGTGCTGATGTGTCCTCGCTCGTCTGACACGATGCAGGACCTGGGGAAGTGACATCACAGCGTGATCTGCCAGAAGCTGGGCGCTCTGAAGAGAAGTGGATGATACTTCTCGTCAGAACGCCCAGCTAGTAAAATAAGTAAAATCGCCCCGATGTACGCACACAATACACGCCCAGTTGTACTTTTACTTTTAAACACGCCCAGTTGTACTTTTGCAAGCCTCATTTGCATAAATACAAAAATGGTCATAACTTGGCCAAAAATGCTCGTTTTTAAAAAATAAAAACGTTACTGTAATCTACATTGCAGCGCCTATCTGCTGCAATAGCAGATAGGGGTTGCAAAATCTGGTGACAGAGCCTCTTTAAGGCTCAGAGCCCATTTTTCAAATCTGACATATTTCACTTTATGTGGTAATAACGTCAGAATGCTTAAACCTATCTAAGCGATTCTGAGATTGTTTTCTCGTGACATATTGGGCTTCATGTTCGTGGTAAAATTTGGTCGATATATTCAGTGTTTATTGGTGAAAAATTGCAAAATTGAGAGAACATTTTGAAAAAATAGCATTTTTCAGAATTTAAATGCATCTGCTTGTAAAACAGACGGTTATACCACCCAAAATAGTTACTAGTTCACATTTCCCATATGTCTACTTTAGATTTGGATAGCTTTTTGAACATTTTTTTATTTTTCTTGGATGTTACAAGGCTTAGAACATAAACAGCAATTTCTCATATTTTTAAGAAAATTTAAAAAGCCTTTTTTTTAAGGTACCTGTTCAGTTCTGAAGTGACTTTGAGGGGCCTATGTATTAGAAACCCCCATAAAACACCCCATTTTAAAAACTAGACCCCTCAAAGTATTCAAAACAGCATTTAGAACGTTTTTTTAACCCTTCAGGCATTTCACAAGAATTAAAGCAAAGTGGAGGTGACATTTGCAAATTTCATTTTTTTACATTTTTTTTCTGTAACACAGAAGGTTTTACCAGAGAAACACTACTAAATATGTATTGTCCAGATTCTGCAGTTTTTAGAAATGTCCCACATGTGGCTCTAGTGTTCTCGTGGACTAAAACACAAGCCCCAGAAGCAAAGAAGCATCTAGTACATTTTGAGGCCTCTTTTTTATTAGAATATATTTTAGGCAGCATGCCAGGTTTGAAGAGGTGTTGAGGTATCAAAGCAATGGAAACCCACCAGAAGTGACCCCATTTTGGAAACTACACTCCTCATGGAATTCATTCATGGTTGTTGTTATCATTTTGACCGCACAGTTTTTTCACAGCACCTATTTGAATTGGGCTGTGAAATTTTAAAAATTATATTTTTTCCAATAAGATGTAGTTTTTGATCAAAATCTCTTATTTTCACAGGGAACAAAATACCCCATTTTGTCGCCCAATTTGTCCTTAGTGCGGCAATACCCCATTTGTGGTGATAAACTGCCATTTGGGCCCATGGGAGGGCTCAGAGGGAAAGGAGCGCTATGTGTTTGTTGGAGTCCAGATTTTGCTGGATTGGTCTTCAGGTGCCATGTCGCATTTGCAGAGCCACAGAGGTATCAAAGCAATGGAAACCCACCAGAAGTGACCCCATTTTGGAAACTACACCCCTCAAGGAATTCATTTATGGTTGTTGTTATCATTTTGACCGCACAGTTTTTTCACAGCACCTATTTGAATTGGGCTGTGACATTAAAAAAATGAAATTTTTTCCAAGAAGATGTAATTTTTGATCAAAATTTCTTATTTTCACAGGGAACAAAATACCCCATTTTGTTGCCCAATTTGTCCTTAGTCTCGCAATACCCCATTTGTGGAGATAAACTGCCGTTTGGGCCCATGGCAGGGCTCAGATGGAAAGGACCACCATTTGGCCTCCTGGAGCTTTTCTGGTGCTAAGCAATGTATGAAGAAGCCCCTGAGGTACCAGTTCAGTTAAAACCCCCTAGAAGTGACCCCATTTTAAAAACTACACCCCTTAAGACATTCATCTACAGGTGTAGTGAGCATTTTGACCCCACAGGTACTGCGTAAAAGATAATGCACAGCAGATGGTGCAGCGTGAGATTTGCAATTTTATATATATATATATACAGTGAAGGAAATAAGTATTTGATCCCTTGCTGATTTTGTAAGTTTGCCCACTGTCAAATACATGAACAGTCTAGAATTTTTAGGCTAGGTTAATTTTACCAGTGAGAGATAGATTATATTAATAAAAAAACAGAAAATCACAGGACTATTCTGTGCACAATGCAAATAAATATATATAATTTTGACTATGTGATTTTCTTTTTTTTTTTTTATATAATCTATCTCTCACTGGTAAAATTAACCTAGCCTAAAAATTCTAGACTGTTCATGTCTTTGACAGTGGGCAAACTTACAAAATCAGCAAGGGATCAAATACTTATTTCCTTCACTGTATATATATGCCATTTCAGTGTCCAATATATTGTGCCCAGCATGCGCCACGGGGATATACAACCCCTTAAATTGTAATGTGGGTTCTCCTGGGTACGGCAATACCCTACATGTGGCTGTTATCAGCTGCCTGGCACACAGCAGGGCTTAGAAGGGAAGGACCACCATTTGGCCTACTGGAGCTTTTCTGGTGCTAAGTCATGTATGCAGAAGCCCCTGAGGTACCAGTACAGTTGAAACCCCCGAGAAGTGACCTCATTTAAAAAAACTACACCCCTTAAGACATTCATCTAGAGGTGTAGTGAGCATTTTGAACCCACAGGTACTGTGTAAAAGATAATGCGCAGCAGATGGTGCAGCGTGAGATTTGCAATTTTATATATATATATATATATATGCCATTTCAGTGTCCAATATATTGTGCCCAGCATGCGCCACCAGAGATATACACCCCTTAAATTGTAATGTGGGTTCTCCTGGGTACGGCAATACCCTACATGTGGCTGTTATCAGCTGCCTGGGTACACGGCAGGGCTCAGAAGGGAAAGATGAGGGGGATAAGCTGTTCGGAGTGCATCAGGGTAAATAAAAAATCAAGGGATGTATGATAAATTCTAAAACAATCTTTCATGCAGAGCCCTGGTTTTTCGGGACACGTGTCACATTGGTATATTGTGTCCTTCCTGATCCCCCTCTTATAGCAGACTTTGCACCTCTTTTGACTTTTTCCCTTCTTGCCAGTTTGGGGAACTTCTCCTGGAAAGTGTTGCCCTGGTACGATGCGTGTGGCCTCGCTTCCAGAAGTACTGGCTGCTCCCTCTTCATGGTCCCTAAAGATTAGGTTCTTGATAACCACCTCTTGAAATTCCAGGAAAGTTCCCCTCTGGCCTGCACATCGACATAGCACGTACGCATTGTACAATGCCATCTGTATGATGTACACGGCCAGCTTCTTATACCACACCACATGGCGCTGTAGGGCTTCAGGACTTGATCTGACAAGTCCACCCCTCCCATGTACCTATTGTAGTCCAGGATGCAGTCTGGTTTGGGGGTCTCTGTACTGGTACCTCGTACAAGTTCATGGGTACTGGTGTGGCCATGTATTGTTGTCAATACAAGGACATCTCTCTTGTCCTTGTACTTGACACACAATAAATTGCTGCTAGATTGTGCCCTCCTCCCACCCCTTCTGAGTGTTTGCCCAAGCAGTGTTTTAGGGAGGCCTCTCATATTTTTTCTAGCAGTGCCGCATGCCACGGTATTTCTGGAAGCGAGGCACTTGAAGAGTGGGACGCTGGTATAAAAATTATCCAGGTAGAGGTGGTAACCCTGGTCCAGCAGTGGGTGAACCAAATTCCACACAATTTTTGCATTAATTCCCAGTAAGTGGGGGCATTCTGGGGGCTGAATACTGCTGTCCTTCCCTTCATATTGTAAAGGATCTGCCAGGCACAACTTCTGTGGATACGCCCATAGGTAATCAGTCTGCACCTGAGTCTATGTCTCTGAGACTGACTCCATCTTCCACCACTCAGGATGGCAGGCTTAAGAGTGGGAGAGCCTATCGCAGCCTGGCCAGACGGAGCTAGCTCCTGCCCTCTGTCTATTTATACCTGCTTTCCTGTTCCTCCTTTGCTTATGATTCTTCTTGTGTGGTTTCCTGGCCCAGCTACAGCTTCTGATTATTTGATCCTGCTCCATACTGATCCTGGCTTACTGACTACTCTCCTGCTCTGCGTTTGGTACCTCGTGCACCCCTGGTTTGACTCGGCTCGTTCGCCACTCTTGTTGCTCACGGTGTTGCCGTGGGCAACTGCCCCATTTCCCTTAGCTTGTGTTCCCTTGTCTGTTTGTCTCGTGCACTTACTGAGCGTAGGGACCGCCGCCCAGTTGTACCCCGTCGCCTAGGGCGGGTCGTTGCATGTAGGCAGGGACAGAGTGGTGGGTAGCTTTAGGGCTCACTTGTCCGTTTCCCTACCCCCATCATTACACATATATCCTGAATTTATATGTATACCCTGATGCACTCTCGCACAGCTTATACAACTTCACGCCATACCTTGCCCTCTTACTCGGCAGGTACTGGCGGAATTGAAGCCTCCCTTTAAAATGTACCATGGACTCATCTATAGAAATACACTTCTCGGGGGTGTATGCTTGGGCAAACCAGGCACTGATATGGTCTAATAGGGGTCTCAGTTTGTATAAACGGTCAAAACTGGGGTCATCTCGGGGTGGGCACTGCTCATTATCCGTATAATGTAAGAAGCGAAGTATTGCCTCATAACGCATCCTGGACATGGCCATACGGTGCATCGGGGTGTGGTATAAGATGTCCGTGCTCCAGTAGGTCCTAATGGATGGCTTTTTCAGAAGCCCCATGTTCAAATGAAGTCCCCAGAACTTGCCCAACTCTGCTGCATCTACAGGGGTCCACCTGTGGGATTGGGCATAAAATGATGTGGGGTTCTTTGTTATATACTGTTGGGCATATAAATTAGTCTGGGAGACCATTAGTTCTATGAAGTCATCAGTGAAGAAGAACTTGAAAAAGTCCATCTCACTGAGCCCTGCCGTGTTAAATTTTATCCCTGAGCTGCCCGTGTACTCTGGGATTTGGTGCTCATAAATGTCTGGTGTGGGGTTCCAAATGGGGTCACTTCGCTCTGGGGTTTCAACTGCGGTGGGGTGATTTCGCTCGGGGGTTTCAGCTGTAGTGGTGGTCCTGGGGCGTCTCCTAGGGGGTTCCTCTTCTTCATCACTGGATGAGGAGGTTGATAAGTAAAATAGAGTCTCACCATCCGACGACTCTGTGTCGGAGGCAAGAAATTAATATGCCTCTTCGGCACTAAATGTCCGTTGGGACATGATTGTTTGCTTCCCTAACTAAGCGATAGGCTGCTACCTAAACCAACCAAAGCAATCAGTGTTTTTATAGAACGAGTGGGCTTCCCTGAGACTAAACCTAACTGGGGTGAGGGTTCCTAACATTAAACCTAACTAGATTTTATTTGAACTTCCCTGAGACTAAATCTAACTACGGCGACTTTTCCCTGACACTAAACCTAACTAGATTATTCCGAGCTTCCCTTACACTAAGCCTAACTACGGTGACGGGTACCTGACAATAAACCTAGATTATTACGAGCTTCCCTGACGCTAAACCTAACTACGGTGATGGACCCCTAACGCTATATCTAACTACGGTGACGGATTTCTGACGCTAAATTCCCTGACGCTATACCTAACTACGCTTTTGGACGGTCCCCTGACACTAACTAACCCTAATACTAAACTAACCAGTTAAATTGTCTAAATGAACAGTTGTTTTTTTTGTTGTTTTTTTTAAAAAAAATTTGGGGGGGTTTTATAGATTTTATAAGAAAAAAAAACTAAAAAATAATCCCCAGGGACCAAGAAATTGGTCCTGAAGACTAAGAAGTGGTCATTGATAGGAGATCAATGACCAAAAATGTGGGGGGAACACAAAAAGGAAGGGTACAGGAGTGGGTAGTGGATGGGAGAGGTGGGATACAGAAAAAAGCTGTTTTTTGAGTCTTTTTTTGACTTTTTATGACTTTCTCTCTCTCTCTTTTCTTTACACAACCGCTCTGAACGCCTCGCTAACAGCAACAGAGGCGTTCAGGGCGGATGTAGCAGGAAGTGAAGTCAGGGAGAGGACGTTTATATATCGATCACCGCTATTGGACAGTTACTCACTGACTGTCCAATAGCAGCGATCGTGGAGGCGGGACCACCGCGGCAGGTCCCGGCGTATTGAGCTGTAATAGCATGCTGTCCGAAAATGCAGCTGTCACAGCTCGTGCGCGCGCCGATGGAAAATGGCGATGAATTTTCCCTGTGTCGTACTATTCCGTCATGGAGCGCGAACGGGGCGGTTTCCATGACGGAATAGTACGTCACTGAGCGTTAAGGGGTTAAGGACCAGGCCATTTTTTTCAAATCTAACATGTGTCACTTGAAGTGGTAATAACTTACATTTATTTTTTCAAGCGATTCTGAGATTGTTTTCTTGTGACACATTGGACTTTAAGTTAGTGGTAAAATTTGGTCGACACATTCAGTGTTTATTTGTGAAAAACGCCAAAATTTTGAGAAAATGTGCACAAATTAGCATTTTTTAATATGTAAATGAATCTGCTAGTAAGACAGATAGTATTACCACACAAAATAGCTACTATTTCACATTTCACATATTTCTACTTTATGTTTGCATTGTTTTTTGAACATCCTTTTATTTTTCTAGGATGTTACAAGGCTTAGAACTTTAGCAGCAATTTCTAAAATTTTCATGAAAAGTTCAAAAGCTTTATTTTAAGGACCGGTTCCATTCTGAACTTATATATTATAAACCCCCTATAAATCATCCCATTTTAAAAACGCAAACCCTCAAAGTATTCAAAACAGCATTTAGAAAGTTTCTTAACCCTTTAGGCGTTTCACAAGAATTAAAGCAAATTAAAGGTGAAATTTACAAATGTCATTTTTTTGCAGAAAATCAGTTTTAATCAATTTTTTTCTGTAACACAGAAGGTTCTACCAGAGAAACACAACTCAATATTTATTGCCCAGATTCTGCAGTTTTTAGAAATATCCTACATGTGGCCCTAGTGTGTTATTGGATTGAAACACAGGCCTCAGAAGCAAAGGAGCACATAGTGGATTTGGGGGCCTCCTTTTTATTAGAATATATCTGATGTCAAATAGCAAAACAAACCCCCAAGTAGGGACCCCTATATTGGAAACTACACCCCTTAGGGTATTTTAAGGGATGTAGTGAGCATTTTGACACCACAGGTGATTCTACATTAGAAATTAGTGCCCAGCGGATGGTACAAAGTGAAAATTGAAATTTTCCACTGATATGCCAATTTAGTGCACAATATGTTGTGCCCACTTTGTGCCACTGCAGACAAATATCTCAAACTGTTCTCCCCGGTATGGCGATGTGATATCTGTTGACGTAAACTGCTGTTTGGGCACGCTGTAGGGTTCAGAAGGGAGGGAGCGCCATTTGGCTTTTGGAGCGTAGGTGTTGCTTGGCAGTTGTTCTGTATGGGGTTTTACTGGAGGGCCGCCATGAAGGGGGGTATTAGGGGTACTGCTGTAAGGGTCCCGGCCAAACCTAATTGAAAGGGGGCCCGGCAACTGCCACGACTTGCCTTTGGTAGAAAAAAAACAGGCCCCTGCAATGGGGCCCGTTCTTTTCATCAAAAGAATGTCATGAGCTGCGGGCCCCCCCTCTCGTCATGGGGGCCGTCAAACACCGCCCCCTCGCGCGCGCACCCGCGGACGAAGCGCGCACCCGCGAATGACGCGCGCACCCATGGACGGACACGCGCACCTGCGGGCACACACGGACACCGGCGCACACACAACTTACCTGGGCCTCCTCCTCCTTCTCCTCCAGAGCATAGCTAAGGAGTGGGGGAGGAGTCCAGTTGTAGCGCGGCGGCAGGCGTTCTCTGATCCCCGCCATTTTCTGGAGCCTGGCTGGAGGTGAAGGACTGGACCTGGAAGACTGAACCTGGAAGACATCGCCTGACAACGAGGACTGGAGTACGAGCCAGCAGCTCTTCTGACACAGTGAGTAAAGTGTCTGAAAGTGCTGATTATGTATGGCCCTGTTCACACAGATTAATTTGCAGGCAGAAAAAAATCTGCCTCAAAATTCCTTAAAGAATTTTGAGGCAGATTTTGACCTGTCCACACTATCTTGCCGTGTTTTTTTCTGTGTTTTTTGCCCGCGGCGATTGAGGACAGCAGACAAAAAACGCTTCGAAAAATGTGTTTTCTGCCTCCCATTGATTTCGATGGGAGGTCAGAGGCGGAACAGGACGTGCTGCTTTTTATTTTTTCCGCGACTGGCTCCCATTGATTTCAGATTAAATCAATGGGAGGCGGTTTTGGAAGTTTTTTGGTGCTGATTCTGATGCAGTGTCCGAGTCAATATCTAGGCCCAAAAACTCTGTGAACTGGGCCTTATTGTTAGGGTAGGAACACACTAGGCGTGAACACTGCAGATTTTATGCAACACATTTAATTGCGGAAAATCTGCAGCGTATTAGGGCGGGTTCACACATAGCGGAATTTCACTTAAATTCCGCTGCGGACACTCCGCAGCGTTAATCCGCAGCGGAGCCGTTTCTCCATTGACTTTCACTTTAATTTAGCAGTGTTCGTTTACACGATGCGTACAATTCCGCTGCGGAGCATAGGCTGCGGAGCGGAATTTGTTGTCCGCAGCATGCTCTGTCTGTTGCGGAGCAGTGGCGGACTGGTTGCGGACTCATGGCGGAATTTCTCCATTGACTTCAATGGAGAGTCAAAATTCCGCAATGAAGTCCGCAGATCTTATGTGTGCTGCGGAGCGTATTGTTTTTACTACCATGACATTTCTTCATTCTGGCTGGACCTATGTATTTCTAGGTCTACAGCCAGACTGAGGAAGTCAATGGGGCTCCCGTAATGACGGGAGCGTTGCTAGGAGACGTCTGTAAATAGTCACTGTCCAGGGTGCTGAAAGAGTTACGCGATCGGCAGTAACTGTTTCTGCACCCGGGACAGTGACTACCGATCTCAATATACATGTATCTGTAAAAAAACATATAAGTTCATACTTACCGAGAACTCCCTGCGTCTGTCTCCAGTCCGGCCTCCCAGGATGACGTTTCAGTGTAAGTGACGGCTGCAGCCAATCACAGGCCAAGCACAGGCTGCAGCGGTCACATGGACTGGAGCGTCATCCAGGGAGGTCGGGCCGGATGCCGAAAGAAGGACGCGTCACCAAGACAACGGGCGGTAAGTATGAAATTCTTTGACTTTCACTAGGGAAAGTGCTGTCCCTTCTCTCTATCCTGCACTGAATAGGGAGAAGAGAAGCACTTTTCCTGCAGTCCGCAGCGGCCAGTCCGCATCAATTTTCTGCACATTTTGTGCAGATCCGCTGCAGAATCTGCAACGCAGATTCTGTGCGGCATTGATGCGGACAGTTGCGGAGGAATTCCGCCATGTGTGGTCATGCCCTTAAAGTCGCAGCAGAGTGGATGAGATGTGAACAAATATCATGAACACACAGCAAAAAAAATTGACCTGCAGTGTGTTTTTTTAAGCTGCAGCATGTCAATTTATGCTGCAGAATTGCTGCTCCTCTGTTGTGGAATTGCTACAGTTCTGCCTCAAAAATCACAAATTTTACATTTATAAAAAAGTTTAGACTTACCCCGGCCGTAGTCCTGGCGACACGATCCTCTACTCTTAGCGCAGCCCGGCCTCCTGTCATAACGTTTCATCCTATGTGACTGCTGCAGTGGTCACATGGTCTACAGCGTCATCCCAGGAGGCTGGGCTACGTTCAGAAGAGAGAGATGCATCACCTAAACTACGGCCGGGGCAAGTCTAAACTTTTTTTTCTCTGCAGGATTCCTGCAGCGGACCTGCCTCACGAAACCTGCGCCACTATTTGGTGCGGTTTTGCTGGCGGAATTCCCTGCGGCTACTGGGGCGGATAAGCTGTGTAGTTTTACTCAACGTATCCGCCTAGTGTGTTCCTACCCTTATGATGTGCTCCTGGAGCTGCTGCCTGTCCCTAAATAGGCAGTTGGTCCAGTAGAATTTGTATTTTTTTTTTGTGAACCAGCTTAAAAAAATACAAAACTTTTGTGTTAGGCTTTGTTCACATCTGCGTTGGAGGCTCAGTTGCAGATCTGACAGAATACTGGATACAATAGTGCAGCATGCTGCACTATTGTTTTCATTAAAACCACCGACACCCCAGCGGAAATCCGACAAAACCCATTAAAGTCAATGGGTTTCGTTGGCGGCAGGTGTTGTCCGTTGTGCAGCGGAACAGGGGCTTCTTATTTTTCCGTTGCTCTGCTCTGACAGAGGAGAATAACGGAAAGCTGAACGCAGGTGTCAACCCAGCCTATCATTTTAGGTATTTCAAGTAAAATAAAACTTGCACTCCCATGCAGGCGGAGCTTGTACGGAGCAGTGGTCAAGCATGTACTCTGCTATTTCCGTCATTCTCATACACTTTGAATGAAATGGAAGCGTGCACGCTTGACCGCTGCTCAATTCAATGTCCGCCTGCACTGTGGGGGGTGCAGGATAGGCCATCAATAGTTAATGGGTCGATCCGAGCGCTGCTTCCTCTTAATTTCTACTGTGAATCGTCGACACGGATGTAGCGGCGATTCACAGTATTGCAGCCTTCTCACAATGAAGTGAATGTGAGAAGGCTGCAATACTCTGAATTGCACTACATCTGTGTCGACGATTCTCAGAGAGCAAGTAGAAATGAAGGGGTAGCATGTTATAGTGCTGGACGGAGTACCGTTAACAGGCGGTGCCACGGTAAGGTGGCCCAGACAATTTAGCTGTATGGGGCCCTGAAATTCCTGATGGCGGCCCTGTTTACTGGTGTTTTAGTTAATAATGTGGGGGCATATGTAGGCTGTCCGGAGTACATCAGGGCATATGTAAGCTGTGCAGAGTACATCAGGGCATAATAAGAGGGTATAATAATGCGGTAAAAAAATAAATCACAGATATGTGGCCGGTGTCGCACTGATAAATGGTGCCCAATCTTATCCGCTTTTGGAACGCTCTGCACATTTTTCGTTGTCATATTCTGAGATCCAGAACTTTTTTATTTTTTCTCCACAGGAGCTGTGTGAGGGCTTATTTTTTGCGGGACAATCTGTAGTTTTCATCTGTACCATTTTGGGGTGCACACAATTGTTTTTATCACTTTTTATTCCATTTTTTTTGGGCAAGCAAGGTGACCAAAAACCAGCTATTCTGAAAAGTTGTTTTTTTACAGTGTTCACCCTAGGTTAATAAAATACATTTTACTTTATTCTGCGGGTCAATACGATTCCGATAATACCATATGTATATAGTTTTTTTTTAATAATTTGCAGCGTTTGAACAAAAAAAAACAACACTTTTTAAAAAAACTAAAACATTTTGTATCACCATATTCTGAGAGCCATAACTTTTTTATTTTTTCATTGACAAGGCTGTGTAACGACTTGTTTTTTGCGGGACGGGTTGTAGTTTTTATTGGTCCTATTTTGGGGTACATGCAACTTTTTGAACACTTTTTAGTCTATACTTTAGAAGGGATGGTGACCAAAAAAATAGCGACTCTGGCATTGTTTTTTTTTTTTTGCGGTGTTCACCTTGCGGGAAAAATAGCATTATAGTTTTATAGTTTGGGTTGTTTTGGACGCCATATATATGTGTACTTTTTTTTAACGTTTTCATTTTTTCTCTATAACAAAAGACTTATTATAGGAAAAAAGGCAGTTTTTTTATTTTTTAACTTAGAACTTTAATTTTTACACTTTTGTTTAACTTTTTTTGTCCCATTAGGGCACTTGAAGACCTGCACCTCTCATATTTATTCAAATACATTGCACTACACACGTAATGCAATGCATTAGAGCTGTCAGCTATTCTCTGACACAGCAAGCATATTAGGCTCCGCCTCCAGGCGGGGTCTAATAGGCTTCCATACGTGGCAGACCAGGAGGCCACTGTTGCAATGATCGGCATCCATGCGACCACATCGCAGCAATGCAGATCTCCTGGAAACCACTAAGATGCCGCGATTGCTTTTGATCACGGCATCTAAGGGGTTAAAGGCAGGGAGTGGAGCTAGCTCCGTTCCCTGCTGTTTACAGCAGGATGTCAGCTTCTGAGCCCGCCGCCATCTTTCATCTGCGACTGGAAGCCTTTTAAGCTTTTAAGTTAGGCAGGGCCTAACAGGCCGCCGTACTTGGCAGACAGGAGGCCAAGGTTAGGCCTCCTGTTGCCAACAGCCGATTGGCTAGCATGGCTATCCGTCTCTTTTAGGCGGGTAACCATGCTGCAATGCTATGATTTGTCAGTTACTACTAACTGACCAATCACAGCGATCGCAGGTGGCACTGCGCCGCGATAGTTCCTCCGACGAGTCCCAGTGACTATCGGCTGTCTGTGACTTTTGACATGGTGACAGAAAAGCACAATGACGTAACTGTACTTCATGGTGCCTTAATGCAGTGCATTAAGTGGTTAAAAAAAATATGATATATTGTTTTAGTAAAAAAAAGTGTTCATGGGTTTACATAGCCTTTAAGTGATGCTGCATGAAGTTTTCAGAGTCAAGATAAGGACTGCTACATCTGTATGCATGCAAAGACCATAGTATTATCTTTTCGGTAGAAATGTTTTATCTTCACAAGTTCTGTCCCAATGACCACTGAATATCGCCAGTTCATAAGCCACTGTACTTATAAGTCTAGCTGAAATATTGAAAAGATTATTAATGTTAAACTCTACTGCCAAATCCAGAGCTGATTATGATTAATAATTAAAAGGTCATTTCTCCTTAATCAAGTCTTTTTGCATGCTTGTGCTTGAAGCCATGATAATATATAATTAAAACAAGTCAAGCCACTACTGCCTGACTAAAGATTTAATTAAGTGAAGCTTACAATAACAAAAAAACATGATTAAATTGAATACTATTTTAGGCCTTGAAATTAAATAGGTTATAAACATATTTGTAAAGTTTGCTGTACCTGTACCTGAGTGATACTGCCATCTGGATAACCATATTTGTGAAGTTTGCTGTACCTGAGTGGTACTGCCCTGTGGCTGTGACAATAAAGTGAGACAAAGATATAGAACCATGATAAACCCATATTCCCATATTGACAAACGGGGGTATTAGGAGTACTGATGTGAGGGGCCCGGCCAAACCTAATTGAAAGGGGTGCCCGGCAACTGCCGCGACTTGCCTTTGGTAGAAAAAAACAGGCCCCCAATGGGGCTCGTTTTTTTCACCAGAAGAATGTCGTGAGCTGCGGGCCCCCCCTCTCGTCATGGGGGCCGTCAAACACCGCCCGCGCGACCGAACGCGCGCTCCCGCAAACTCTCGCACGTGCGCACTCGCGAGCGTCCGCGAGCGTGCACCCGTGAACGCCCGCACTCGCAGATTTTGACCTGCCCACACTATCTTGCCGCGTTTTTTTGCTGCGTTTTTTGCCCGCGGCGATTGAGGACAGCAGACAAAAAACGCAGCGAAAATGCATTTTCTGCCTCCCATTGATTTCGATGAGAGGTCAGAGACGGAACAACGGCAAGAAAGGACATGCTGCTTTTTCTTTTTTACGCGACTGGCTCCCATTGATTTCAGATTAAATCAATGGGAGGCGGTTTTGGAAGTTGTTTGGTGCTGGTTCTGATGCAGTGTTCCAGTCAATATCAAGGCCCAAAAACTCTGTGAACTGGGCCTTATTGTTAGGGCTTATTCAGACGAACGTGTAATACGTCCGTGCAACGCGCGTGATTTTCACGCGCCTCGGCACGGACCTATGTTACTCTATGGGGCCGTGCAGACTGTCAGTGATTTTTACGCAGCTCGTGTCCGCTGCGTAAAACTCACGACATGTCCTATATTTGTGCATTGTTCGCGCATCACGCACCCATTGAAGTCAATGGGTGCGTGAAAATGACGCCCAGCACTTCCGCAGCAGTATAAACTATGAATGAAAACAGAAAAGCACCACGTGCTACAAACATACAAACAGAGTGTCATAATGATGGCGGCTGCGCGAAAATCACGCAGCCACGCATCATACGCTGCTGACACACGAAGCTGTTATGGACCTTTTGCATACGCAAAACGCCACATTTTTTGCGCGCGCAAAAAGCACACGCTTGTGTAAATCCGGCCTTAGGGTACGAACACACTAAGCATGAACACTGCGTCTTTTATGCAACACATTTTATTGCGGAAAATCCACAGCGTATTACAGTCGCAGCAGAGTGGATGAGATTTGAACAAATCTCATTCACGCGCTGCACATTTTTTTTTCTGCAGTGTGTTTTTTTAAGTTGCAGCACGTCAATTTATGCTGTGGAATCTCTGCTCCTCTGTTGCGGAAATGCTGCGGTTCTGCCGCAAAAATCACAAATGAGAAAAAAAAAAGGTAGTTTTTTAAATTTATAAAAAAGTTTAGACTTGCCCCGGCCGTAGTTTAGGTGATTCGATCCTCTATTCTTAGTGCAGCCCGGCCTCCTGTCATGACGTTTCATCCTATGTGACTGCTGCAACGGTCACATGGTCTACAGCGTCATCACAGGAGGCCGGGCTACGTTCAGAAGAGAGAGATGCGTCACCTAAACTATGGCCGGGGCAAGTCTAAACTTTTTTTTCCCTGCAGGATTCCCGCAGCGGACATGCCTCACGAAAACCTGTGCCACTATTCGGTGCGGTTTTTCTGGCGGAAATCCTGTGTAGTTTTACTCAGCATATCTGCCTAGTGTGTTCCTACACCTATGATGTCCCTCCTGGAGCTGCTGCCTGTCTCTAAATAGGCAGTTGGTCCAGTACAATTTGGAATTATTTTTTTTTGTGAACCAGCTTAAAAAAATACAAAACTTTTGTGTTAGGGCCTGTTTACATCACTGTTCGCTTCCGTTCCGGGGTTCCAAATAGTGGCGCAGGTTTCGTGAGGCATGTCCGCTGCGGGAATCCTGCAGGGAAAAAAGTTTTGACTTGCCCCGGCCATAGTTTAGGTGACGCATCTCTCTCTTCTGAACGTAGCCCGGCCTCCTGTGATGACGCTGTAGACCATGTTGCGTGATGCGCGAACAATGCACAAATATAGGACATGTCGTGAATTTTACGCAGTGGACACACGCTGCGTGAAAATCACTGACAGTCTGCACGGCCCCATAGAGTGCAGTGAAAATCACGTGCGTTGCACGGACGTATTACACGTTCGTCTGAATAAGCCCTAACAATAAGGCCCAGTTCACAGAGTTTTTGGTGCTTGATATTGACTCGGACACTGCGTCAGAATCAGCACCAAACAACTTCCAAAACCGCCTCCCATTGATTTAATCTGAAATCAATGGGAGCCAGTCGCGTAAAAAAGAAAAAGCAGCACGTCCTTTCTTGCCGCTCTTCCGCCTCTGACCTCTCATCGAAATTAATGGGAGGCAGAAAATGCATTTTTCGCTGCGTTTTTTGTCTGCTGTCCTCAATCGCCGCGGGCAAAAAACGCGGCAAGATAGTGTGGGCAGGTCAAAATCTGCCTCAAAATTCGGTGCGCGGTTCCAGGCGGTCGCAGGTGCGTGCGCGGGCGGTCGCATGTGCACGCTCGCGGACGCTCGCGAGTGCTCATGTGCGGGAGTTTGCGGGTGCGCGCCATCGGTCGCGCGGGCGGGCGGTGTTTGGCGGCCCCCATGACGAGAGGGGTCCCGCAGCTCATGACATTCTTTTGGTGAAAAAAACGGGCCCTATTGCAGGGGCCTGTTTTCTTTCTGCCACGGCAAGTCGCGGCGGTTTGGCCGGGCCCCTCAAATCAGTACCCCTAATACCCCCCTGATGGCGGCCCTGGGTAGCATGATATAGTGCTGGACGGAGTACCGTTAACAGGCGGTGCCACGGTAGGGGGGCCCAGAAATTCCTGATGGCGGCCCTGTTGACAAAACATCAAATCAGGCAGAACTTTCAGTTTGTATAACATTTTCAATATACTGGATTATGGGACTTCTCGTAGTTTACATTACATTGTAGACAGTAATTCTTGTCGTGGATGCTGTAGGCCCTGTGCTACCCTGACACCAGTATTTAATATGTACATGTATACTCAATGGTTCCTATTGAGTCAAAGAGTAGCAATGCACCATGTGTGCTAATGCAGAATCAGGGGCATACTGAGTAACCATGGGATCCCAAATCAAGACATTGGAATGGGGACTTACTTTGCAATGACCACTATAAGCAGACAGTTGGTTTAAAAAAATGAAAATGTTATGCTTATCAAGGTCTGTACTCTGTACCCTCTGACCTTTCCTTGTGCATTTTCCATAATTTCTACCATTCTTATGCCCCTCTATCCTCCACAGGGAACTGCCCCTCATCGCTGATGCTTTTATTTTTTTTATTTTTTACAGTGGAGTTAGGCTCCCTCGCCTGCTGGACCCAATAACAGCTGCTATTTCAGTATTTTGATCAGTAGAGGAGGAGTCGGGGTCCGCATGCTGCGGCAAGACCACGATGTGTCAGGCAGCAAATAATGGATATGGCTACCTTGTGCCACCAAAAAGAGAGATCAGCGGCACATCACAGTCCCAGAGAGCATTCACAGGGGGCATCTAAACAGGAAAAAGTTTCAATCGGTGCAAGCAGTGTCGAGTCGTAGCCAATCCAACTCCAAAATAGACATAAAAACGTAGAGAGACTACAGCACACGCAGTTTTCCAGGTATCAACAAAAAGGTTTCTGTATTGACAGGGTAGGGAGACAGACAGGTGAGCCCTAATCTACCCGCCACTCAGTCCCTGCCTACTTGCAACGACCCGTCCTAAGCGACGGGGTATAACTGGGCGACGGTCCCTACGCTCAGTAAGTGCAAGACAGACAAACAGACAAGGGTACACAGAAGATAGGGAAACGGGGCCGCTGCCCACGGAGACATCGTGAGCAACAAGAGTAGTGAACGAGCCGAGTCAAACAAGGAGAGAACGAGGTACAAAACGCTGAGCAGGAGAGTGGTCAGAAAGCCAAGGTCAATAACAAGCAGAGGATGAGTAGTACAAGCAGCAGCAGCAGCAAGCCGGGAAACAAGCATAGAAGAATCACAGGCAAAGGAGGAACAGGAAAGGCAGGTATAAATAGACAGTGGGCGGGAGCTAGCTCCGTCTGGCCAGGCTGTGATAGGCTCTCCCACTCCTAAGCCTGCCATCCTGAGTGGTGGAAGATGGAGTCAGTCTCACAGACATAGGAGCAGGTTCAGACTGATTGCCCACGGGCGTCGACACAGAAGCTGTGTCTGGCAAATCCTTTACAGTTTCTTTATTTCACCATAAGTAGCAACGATTCGACCCAAGTGTGGTTCTTTCTCAAGCTTGAGAAAGACCCTCACTTGGGTCTAAATGTCGCTACCTATGGTGAAATAAATAAAGCTTTTTTTGATACCTGGATAACTGCGTGTGCTGCGGTCTCTTTACCTTTTTGTACCTTGTGCCACCGTCGTTAAGCTGCAACACATTTAAGGCTTCCTCGGTGGTCTCGTAGCTCGGCAGAATGTGATTGTCTTTTGCCACAAAATTTCTCTGTTTTATTTCATATAGTAATAGCATGCAACAGCATAATATCTGCAGGGGCGGGCTAGAAAAGGGGTATAACTGTTTGAGGGCATTATACCTTGTGGGGGGCTCAAAGGGGGATTATTACTTTGGGGGCACAATGTGGGATTATTACCATTAGGGCACAAAGTGGGAATATTAGAATGGGGGGCATAAATGTATCATTACTGTGTGGGGGCTCAAAGCGCACAAAGTGTGTATAATTACTGTACAAGGGCACTATTATGGTGGAGCACAAAGGAAGCATTACTTTGTTGTGGGCACAAAGTGAAAATATTACTGCATGGGGGTAATAATAATTTGTGGGGCACTAGTACTGTGTGGGGCACAAAAAGTTTACTATTACTGTGTAGAAGGTCCTGAGAAAAGCATTGAGGATAGCAGCAGGAAAATAATTATGTCTGCCGAATCGTGACTGTAAGAAGTATTCAAGGTGGTCTGGACCGGGATAGAGAAGAAGGAAAAACAGACGACAATCAGAGAACATGACACCTGTGAGTCATTGGCTGGAACTGTACTGTATTCACATTTCCCTGTGTAGAACTGGTAACTGGACATCATTTGGTGATAACATTGTTTAGAGCTATACTCTCATACATAGAGTTGTCTTATAGATATGCTGCCTTTGAAATATATATATATATATATATATATATACATATACATATACATATATATATATATATATATATATATATATATATACAGTATAGGGCGGCATATGACTTGTAGCTTGTGCTGCTGGCCTTTTAAGACCATAGCAACACACTTTGCTGGTTTTGCAGCATCGATGAGACCCAGCAATGCAGCTGAAAGTTACAGGGCCGGCAAAGGGCACAGAGTCCAAGCAAAACTTTTGCATCAGGGCCCATGGGCCTTTAGCTAAGCCCTTGTCGCTAGATCATGTGTGTCGTGGAAGTCAATGGCTCAAAATATATTAGACTGAAATTTAGACGATTGTTCCAACTGACACTCACGCCAGGCACTTTATCCAGCATCCTAATCAGGATATTTCATACCTATATATAACGAGAAAGGAGAAATAACACACAGACGCTGCTGGTATACTCAAAATACTCCTCTGAAGGTTTATTTCCAAACTCAATTATATTGATATCATTCAAATGGGGTGTAGACTTGAGGTTAACCAAACCAGAGGCAATGTGACAATAACTCTTATTCAGCCAATAGCAGACCATAAGAACATTTCAAATACATAATTCTAATTCTTCATTGAAATGCTGACATCAGGCAACACCTGGAGACAAGCATATAATGGGCAGTTGTTAGTGATTTGTTCTCATGGGGGAGAAATAGTTGCACTTTATGTCTGGGCATTCAGCCAACCCGCTACAATTGGCTATGAAGGCCACATGTTTAACACATGAAGATAAGATGTTTCTTTGAATTATATAGAGGAAAGTTCATTACAAAATGGAGAATACTTATTTTAGTAATTCGGCATCCTGCTTGATAATTCATAATGTAATTTCATACAGAGAATATAAGCAAATAAACCATCCTTCACAAATTCCCCTTTTTCGCATATCAAATTGCAGAAATTATATATTATGATTATAAAACTCAAACAATATATCAATAGGGCCACAACTAATATGATGCCATCACCAATGTCCGGTTTGGGTATAGGGTCCCACCAGTGCATTGACAAGTCCTGTACATCATCATCATCCTCTTCTATCTTCTGCTCTTCACTGACTGTCACCCTCAGGGTGACCCACACAATTATGGTGTCAGACTGTACGGTGGTGTCCAGTGGGGGATTTATTATTACCCCCTCCTGGTCACTTACTTATTAAAACACTTGGATGCTGCTAACGGGTTCACTTTTTTTGGTCTTTGCTTTACTTTGACCTTTGCTGATGTCATCAGGACTTGGCTTGGTCCTTCTCATCTATCCATCACCTATATATCACCGTGCTGTACTGTGAGCCTGGGTTGAATTCCCACATAGACGGATTAGTGGAGTTTTATTGTGACTACCACAAACCCTCCGCATCTGTCCTTTTCCTCCGGTAAGTTACTTGTCTGCGCGGCTGCTTAGAATTGTGACACTGCCGTCAGTTAAGGACAAGCGCGTTGTATTGGCTCCGGCTGCGCCTGCCGAATCTCAGTGATGGAGTTCATAATGTTAAAGTCCTTTAGTTCATGTTTACTGGCACTTGCTGGGGACCCCAAACCCTTGTAAATTGTTAAAATAAATACTAATCTGGTGATAATATTTACATAATATAAAAATAGTTCTAAATACAATAACAATGTTAGGCCCTTAAACTAAATCAAACACACACCTTTATATAAGAAAAACTTCTCTGTCCCAATGGACAGGGCACCTAGAAGATGTGTATTTACTGGGTACATTGTATTTGCACTTGGTGTGGCGAAACCGGGTCAGTGGGGGTCGGTTTACGCCAAGAGAATGTGGGCGATAGATTCAGGCGACACAGATTAACAGGGGACAAGCCACAGCGGCGCGTTTATTAACAGGGACAGACACACACAGAACCAATGCATCGCTGCTTCTCCCCTCTGGGCTGGATGGGACAGGCTACCTCACTATGGGGTCTCTCCACTGTACCTTTCATCCTTTGGGGTGTCTCCAGATCCTCCTTAGTTAGATGGGACTCCAGCACTTGTCCTCTATTACTGTCCCTAGGTCAGGTACCATCTCTGAGATAGACAGCCCCTGCCTGCACCTCACACTGCTATCTCATCCTCTCCTGGGCTGCAGCAAACTGAGAACTCAACCAGCACCACTATATCCCTCACTCACCCCTCCCTCAGGAAACAGGCCCCCTCCTTTTTCTTATTTACATTAGACAAGTTCCCGCTCTCAGCCTGTGACTCATTCTCCTTCAGTGTAAGATTAACCCTAGAGGGGGAGGACAGTGAAGCAGCACTGAATACAATACAATACAAATCAACTGGTTATCAAACATAACGTAATGCAGTTTGAGGGGACATATCCCCATCTAGCACCGGGCGCTCATCTAAGCTATGGCACCCGGATGGCGGGAGTGCGACGGTTTGCGGCAGGCTTAACCTGTATTTGGGTACAATGCCTGTAACCGTCACCCGTTCCGCCACACTTGGTGTTACTCTTTTCAGCAGGATTTGTACCTTGATCTGAGCTGATTGCCTGGAACAGCTCCAACTCACCAAAATATACACAGATTCCACATATTTATCTGACAAATGTTGGAAACCAATTTTTCTTACTCTGATTTATATTGCCTGGGAAGGCCTCTCAAGGTCTCGTCTCTTCTCTTCGTGGGAGGCGGGTATGATAAGGTTGGCACCGGTCTGCTAGGACTGTTCTGTAGGCAAATCAAACAGCTCTAACAAAATTTAGCAGCATCAGCTGTAAAACCTGGGACATACCAACTAGATCTTACCAAATCGATCCTTGCAGTCTTGGGGCACACACGATCAATGCAAGTGCCATCAAGAGTGCCTTGGGTGCTACCGGTTTACCTTCCTTATCCGGCCACATTCTGTTAGAATCTGGTTTTCACGCTTTCCGCTCCCAGTTGGACTCTTCCTGTGGAGAACAATCTCTTTCATCAAATAATCATTTATTGATCTTAATCAGATAATTAAATTGAAGAAAAACTTTAACAAATAACATCTTTACATTAACCATCCACATTGAGCAGTAACTAGAAGTAATACATGCAAACTGATTTGTCTTCTTTATATATATATATATATATATATATATATATATATATATATACACCAGTAGAAAAACGGCAGCACTCTGTTTCCAAATACGAAATCAAGTAATATGCTTGAGAAAGGTCCCAAGGTGGGACGGAAACGTTGCATTTGCCATGTTGGCACAATAAACTTCACTTTTTTCATCATCATCGGAGTGCTGCTGAATTTTCTTCTTGTATATATATATATATATATATATATATATATATATATATATATTGTAGCAGTGCAGCTACTGGACAGGGCAGAAACTCAGGTTTTAAGCAACCAGGGAGCATGTACAGCAGAGAGGGTTTTCTCTGCTATTGCTTGGGTGTAAAGCCTGGAATAGCGCCTGGTTTGAGGGAGTGTGAAGGAGAAGGGCGGGCTTCCACTCCATACAGACAGTCCATGTCTTGGGCTGTCTGATGAGCTTAGTTAGGCTTCAACTGAGACGGCTCTTTAATTCAGGTGTGTACAGTTCACACAGGCGGTGCTGCAACCGTTAGAGTAGGGACCCACTTTTAGAGGTCGCCGTGAAGTGGCAAGTGGGCTTGCATACAATTTGATCAAAATGTTACAAAGAACCTCTCGTTCATATTTAAATATTTTGCCTAGCCGCAATTGATCATAGTATACAGTGGATGTGCGGTCCATGTCTATTCTCTCCCTTTTGATATGATACAGTTCACACAGGGCTCTCAGTCTGGGGAAGACAGGCATGCTAGCCTGTGAGAGTCACCACCGTGTGAGGTAAAGCTGTGAAGGTTTTGAGGTGCTGGGCATAAGGCTCAGTGTCACATAGTGAGGGACACTGAATGTGTTAGTTAGAGGCTGGACGGCCTAGGGTTTATTTTGTATGTTTATTGTTGTACCACTGATTGCTGTTGTGAAGACAATAAAGCTAGCTGCGGCTGGTTTAAAACTTTTATTCAAGGAGTTGGAGTGAACTTTCTATGTGAGCCAACCATCTCACCTGGGAGATGGTGATCCCATGAGCTAAGTGGTCCCCAGGATGTCACATATATATATATATATATATATATATATATATATATATATATATATATATATATATATATACACTGCACAGAATTCTTTGCTCTAAAATTTTCCTTTCACAACAACAAAAAAAATAAAAAATGTTTTCAAATGGGAATATTCCGCTTCTGTACCTTTTATCTGACGCATGCCTCCAATAGTCCAATGCTAAGGCTGGTCTAGAACTTTACATAAAGCTTAACCTCAGTATTTAATATTCCCACAACACTTCTTGAATACAGTTATTAAACAAACTAACTTTGTGATAACATCTGGAGAACTGCTGACATCTTATTGTACACACACCAGTTCAATACTTGGGATAAAAACTATTCCCCTGAAGATACAGGCCGGGCTTCAGGCCACCCTGAGAACAGGTCTACACATACGAGCACCTTTTCATACACACCTACCTCGGGTAGTTGTATGTTCTGCAGTCGCTGGAACGGGTAATCTGGCCGGGATGCACTTTTCACAGGTACCTTTACTGTTTTAACTATGTCATGCCATGTGCACATCATGCAGGTTGCTAAAAACCTAGTGGTGGCATTATTGTATCCAAGGACAAGCCAATTTAATGAAACCTGGCTGCACATACTCTTGTTGTCAGGTCTGTCATCTCTTACGCTCTCAATTGGCTTACCCGATGATCCAATAAAGTTCCAACTACAACAATTGGCCCATAATTGTGGGCAATGCCAAAACCGTACCTAGAGTCAGTGTAAATGTTGGCCGTCTTACCTTTAGCCAGGTTACAAGACTCAGCGAGCACCTCCAGCTCCGCTTCTTAAGATGAACAAGAAGGTGAGAGTGGTTTCTGGATGATTTACCCCGTGCATCGTATCCTGTCTTGTACATATTGTATATGATGAAGCATCTTTACATTACAAATTTACATTAAAAACCCATGTCACATAGAACATTTCAAAAGGATAGAGTTTTATTTTTCCACATTCATCTGATGATCCAGAGCACTTGTAAATCCCACCCCCACCAAGTCCTGTAAATACCTGATTAATACAAAAACAAAACAAATTATTTTAGTGAAATCTGGCATAAAATGAACAATGTTCAGATAATTTTTTTTTTGTTTTGCCTTCTCCCCCATCTAAATCTGTAAAGACTCATCTGTGAGTGACGTCACCTCGCCTCTTGTGTAAATTTGTTGGAGGCGGATGGTCTCTTACACAATACCTCATATTGGGTGGAGAATACAGCAGAGCATACCCAGTGCCACATTTACCGTTCTAGAAGGATCTGGAACTATCTATACAGAAAAACCTCAAAATGTAGGTTACTGTCATACACATTTAATCTGGATTACTCATTGGGGTCTCATACACATTTTGTAGACCTCCTAGAACCAAATTCATTAATTCAAAACAAAATAAAATATAAAACAAAATTGTAAAATTGTACCTGATCAGTCCCCTCACTACTCTCTCCTATTTGGACTCTGCGAAAGTAATGTAGCAGGGTTCAAAACTACATATCTCAACAGAGTAAGGCCAGGCACTCTATCTGGGGGGGAACTAGTTTGGCCCCCTGTAATAAACAATAGCCTGAAACAAAAATGACTTTCTCCTGACGAAACTACATTTTATCTTTCAAATAACTTACAACAATTTACCTGTAAAACATCATACATTTTAAAAAATAACATTTAGGCAGTACTATACCACTTGCCTGCATGTGTAAAAACAAAAACAACACAAATTGAATTATTTGTTCAATAAAACAGAAAATAATATATCTGGTAATATGAATTACTGCAAACCAATAAACTATATATAAGAATAGGGAACAGTAGGGGCACATACATTATCACAATATCTGTATTTTAATTAATTTGAGTTAACATCAAAACATTCCAACATTAACCCCTTCCCGACATATGACATACAGTTACGTCATAGCCAGGAAGGGGAAGTATGGAGCAGGCTCACGCAGTGAGCTCGCTCCATACGATGCCGGTGTCTGCTGTATGTTACAGCCGACACTTCAGAGTAACTAGCGGCATCGCGCTTGAGCGCAATCCCGCTAGTTTAACTAGTTAAATGCCGCGGTCAATACCGACCGCAGCATTTAAATCGTGAGAAAGAGGGGTGCGACCCCCTAACAGCTCATCGCGCCCCCCGTATCGCATTCGCGGGAGGGGGGGGCGATGGTTGCTATGGCTGCTTGGGGGCCTAATAAAGACCCCCAGGTCTGCCATCTTTGTACACCTATTAACTCCTGCCTCTGGCAGGGCTTAATAGATGCCTGTCATAATCACGATATACTGCAATACATTAGTATTGCAGTATATCGTGCAAGCGATCTAACAATCGCTGGTTGAAGTCCCCTAGGGGGACTAATAAAAAAAGTAAAAATGAGTTAAATAAAGGTTTTTTTTGTGTAAAAAAATAAAAATAAATTAAAAGTTCAAAAAAAAACCCTTTTCCCATTTTCCCCCTAGAGCATAGGAAATAAATAAATAAATATACATAATTGGTATTGCCACGTCCGTAAAAGTCTGAACTATTACAATATATCATTATTTAACCCGCACGGTGAACGCCGTAAAAAAAAAAATTGTAAACGCCAGAATGTCTGTTTTTTGGTCACCTAATCTCCCACAAAAAATGAAATAAAAAGTGATCAAATCTTCGCATGTACACCAAAATGGTATTATTAAAAACTACAGCTTATCCCGCAAAAAATAAGCCCTCATACCACTTAATCGACGCAAAAATAAAAAAGTTATGGCTCTCGGAATTTGGCGACACAAAATAAATGTCCTTTTTTACACTTAGGTTTTTACTTGTAAAAGTAGTAAAATATAGAAAAAAATATACATATTTGGTATCGCCGTAATCGTATTGACCCACAGAATAAAGTTAACATGTTGTTTTAATTGCACAGTGAATTCCGTAAAAACAGCGCGCAAAAAACAATGGAGGAATCGCTGTTTTTTTCATTTTCTACCCCACAAATATTTTTTTCTCCGTTTCCTAGTACATATATGGCAAAATAAATGATGCTATGAAAAACTACAACTCGTCCCGCAAAAGTAAAGCCCTCATAGTACTATATCGACGGAAAAATAAAGACGCTATGGATTCTGGAATGTGAAGAGGAAAAAACGAATAAATATGCAACTTAACTTTTATCTTTTTGCAGACAAATCCAGCCTGCTGTAATATTTTCCTCACTTGGTGTAGTTACGGACAACAGCGCATGCGCAAAGATAAGAAATATTCCTTTACACAGAGGAGAGGAACTGATTTTTAACCCCATACACAAGACACTAACATTTTTAGACATTACTGCTGTTAAAAATAAGAACATACACTATAGATCTGCTTTATTGTGGCCACTAGTTTCAAAATTCATACATGTGACATTACACACATGTATCACACATCACACAGATGTCACATCACAACCGTTCACATTACACTCCCCCCGTTCTGCCCCACGTTAGTCACTGCAATGTACCCGTTTTCTTCACTCTTCCTATCAAAATTTACACCTGTATTCAAATTGTTCTTTCTCACATCAACTTACTTGTAACCACCTGTAATCACTTACTTTGTAATTTTAACTTATGCCTTGTTACTCCTGGCCATCCACCGTCCCTTTCTAAACTTTCCACAAACCATTCTATTTATCACATGCAAACATCCATCATACGGCTGCCAGCCTCTTCAACAATATTTTTACAGTGTGTTATTTTGCCTTCACATACTTTACAATTAAAGCCCCAGCTCCTTTTGCTCATTCTACTATAATGATGGCCGAGACCCATGCCCCAAGACTGTCCCGCATTTTTCTCTCACTTTCTCCTGACCCCACCTCCAGGCAAACTGGCCACGTTTGCCGACAGATATCTCAGACCAGTCTATCTCCTAGACTGTCTTACCAATACAAAACCATAAGTCGTTCCTCCAGACATTCTAGCACTAGGGTCCCCTTTCCTCTGATCCCTCACTGTATTGAACATCAAGAACAGACAAAATGCTGTCAATCAACAATTGCAAGAGCAAATTCTTCAACACAATCAACATTCATGAACCTCCATTGAATCAAACAGAAGTTGGTCACATTAATTTCAAACATCTACAAACCCCTTACTGCCGGGGTATAGCTTCTGGTTCATACAGAAGGACCCTTACACACAGTATTACAAGATGGCAGTGTGTGCTAAAAGTGTATCAATGATTATTCAAAACAACATTCAAAGTTTTCCCTGTTGCACTGGATTCTCTATTATCAGGACATAACCATTGAAGCCCTTGTGGTACTACAGGATATTACTTACAAATATCCAACTTTTCTGTCACCTACAAACAGTCAGTACCTCCCAACTATAATCCCAGAGCAAACGGGTAACAGAATAACTATTAATCCTCAATGATTTTACTCAACAACTAAATAACAAATGACACGCTACAACAGAGCAGCAACCACAAGTTTTGTTTTTTTTCTTGTTTTTTTCTTGGTTTTTTTTCCTCACTGTCCAAACTACAATCCTTTCATTTCAAAAGCTTCACATGTGAGTTACAACTTCTTTCCACCATGCGCTACGTCATTCCAAAGGGGGGGGGGGTCTTACACTCTCACAATTTTTCTGGTTAACAATGTAATTGCTGGCAAATATACTCTCATGTCTTTCATGTCAACAGTTCAAGATCACGTACGCACCTGCAATCTTTCATAACACAAAAAATTTCAATATACCTTTTTTGATCCATCTTTCATACCACTGCTGGATAAAGTGCCATGTCCAGAAGATGTGACGCCATGACAGCTAAATTCCGAGGCTTACGCAATACATGTGTGAATGGTGTAAGAATAAGCTCCTTACCTACTGTGGTTTTTTGTAATTCACAGATGCAAAGCCACACCTCTCTAGCGACAGCTATCAGATGAGCAATCTCCTGGGTTTTTTCGGCACCATTACTGTCGTGGAAGTCAATGGCTCAAAATATATTAGACTGAAATTTAGACGAGTGTTCCAACAGACACTCACGCCAGGCACTTTATCCAGCATCCTAATCAGGATATTTCATACTTATATATAACGAGAGAGGAGAAATAACACACAGACGCTGCTGGTATGCTCAAAATACTCCTCTGAAGGTTTATTTCCAAACTCAATTATAATAATATCATTCAAATGGGGTGTAGACTTGAGGTTTACCCATTATAAGAATATTTCAAATACATAATTCTAATTCTTCATTAAAATGCTGACATCAGGTAACACCTGGAGACAAGCATATAATGGGCAGTTGTTAGTGATTTGTTCTCATAGGGGAGAAATAGTTGCACTTTATGTCTGGGCGTTCAGCCAACCCGCTACAATGGGCTATGAAGGCCACATGTTTAACACATGAAGATAAGATGTTTCTTTGAATTATATAGAGGAAAGTTCATTACAAAATGGAGAATACTTATTTTAGTAATTCGGCATCCTGCTTGATAATTCATAATGTAATTTCATACAGAGAATATAAGCAAATAAACCATCCTTCACAATGTGTAAACATAGTCTAACATAAAGATATTCCAAATAGTATTGCTTGTAAACACATTACATCAGAGATTTAGTTGGGTAAAAAAAGAAAAATTGCATTGCCCCTAGAAGAGAATATGATGATGTATGGAGGCATCATATTATGGAGCCATTCACACAGCGTGTCTATGGCTCCATAATACAACCCGCAGGAACTGCTGTTGTTCAGGGTCCGTGCAATGCTGTGTGCATAAGCCCAGGCATGTTGCTATAGGGGGTGCAAAGATAGTATTCGCAACTGGGCTCTGGAGCCTAAAGGGGGCCCCGAAGGCCCTTCTGTCAAACAAGAAGTCATCAGCATTATAAATGTCACATGGTAGGTGGGGGGCCCTGTTACAGATTTTGCATTGGGGCCTAGAAGCTTCAAGTTACACCACTGCATGAGCCCTAAAAGTAAAAGCATGGATCATAATAGTTAAAGTATGACATGCTCTAGTCTAGTAATACACTGAAATATATATTACACATATATACTGTATTTATTAGGCCAGCTGTATGTAGTAAATATTTTAATATCGTTCATTTTAATGCCCCTTCCACCCAAGATTAATCATTGAACATTAGCACTAATTAGCAAGCAATTAATTCAATTAATCAACATAATGTAGTTTTATTTATCTAATAGATAACATTTTACGCAATATTTCTCCTAGATTATGCTTCAACATTATTTATTAAAATGATAGAAAGCAGTGAAAGCATTTCGAGTAAGCAGCACATGTATTAATAATTTGATTGCCCAGTGCCATTTACATACACCCTAATAGGAAAAGTGTATGGAGTGCTTAACCTATTAAAATCACAAACGATTTGCACGGATACTAATGTAATTTACATATTATTATGTCCTTCTGCATTTTTGTAACTCACGGCTAGAGAGTTTAACCAAATAGGTTGCCATGGGAACAAAGGGCATTCTGCCTCAAAGAGACATAGCAGGTTGAAGACAGAAAAATGCCTCTTGACCTGTGTAATACCAAATGTCCTTTGTTCTGATTTTCCATTTTAAAGTCCATAACAGCTCATAATCACTGGTCATCCTGTTCATGAGCTCAGAAATATCCTTTATACTTTTCCCAGTATAACACTTCGGGCATATAAGAGTTTTTAAAAAAAAAGTTATGTGTCATTCATTTGGCTTTGTGTGTCAACAATTCAATTGGGGTGTCAGTATTTTGTTTCTGATAATAACCCAAAATATTGGGAGCAAAAGGGACGGACAGAGGAAGAAAAAATTGTTTTTTGTTACAAAAGCTTTTTATGCTTTACTTTTAATTATTATCATTTTCACTGTAGCAGAGTTGCTGGTTGTGAAAAAGTTGTGATACTAAAAACCTGGGAAGGGTTGTGACAGCTATTATGATGAAAATGTAAGGTTTACTAATGGCAAAGGCATGGCTCAAAATCCTTAGTTGGTGATAAAGAGATTTTTCTTGTTCACAGAAAATAATTATACTGATAAAATGGTCAGTGGTGACAACTAGCAAACTTTTCATAAAAATGAATGTGGTGCAGTTTAGCACTGGGGTCCCTAGGGCCCATCAATGGAATTTATTCTGGGGCTCACTCTACAGTTACATGAAAATATTACCTGTGCTGAATGTGTCATATATCACAGTGAGTTAATATTGATGACGTATACTTAAAATAAGACATTAACCCTTTAAAGTCCAAGCAATTTTTCGTCCCCTCTTTCTAACGGCTTAGATGCAGCAGTTAATAGCTATTGACAGCGGCATCTACATGGTTAAACGGCCAGGAACAGCGCGATCGCTGTTCCTGGCCATTGGAGCGAGCTGTTAGCTGTAATTCACAGCTGACACCCGCAGCGTATGGAGTGGGCTCAGCACGTGAGCCCGCTCCATACTTCAGCCCCCACACCATGACGTGAAGTTACGTCATTGTGCGTTAAGGGGTTAATATTGATCATCAGTGTCTGAACTCTGGGTTCCCAGCCAATCATCATAATGACCGGAGTTCAGTACTCCTGCAAGCCACGCACTCCTTTCTATTTATTCATACACAATGGCACGTCCGTATGACTGCTGTGCCTAATACTACAGCTTGCCCCATTCAAGTAAATAGGACTGAGCTGCAGAACCAAGTACAGCTTGTACATGGATGTGCTTAGGTAAACAAAGAAGGGGATGCGGAAATCCCAAATAATCACATTAGGAACAAATATTATCACCATGCTGTTACCTAACAAAAACCCAGTATACCAAGGCCAATATTACCAATAATAACACTATACAAGGGAAAAATAATGCCACTGACATATTATCACTACATATTATCCCCCACATAGTCTCTGAATAATACCACCATACTATTACTGTATCATACCACTATATAAAGACCAATACTGCCACCATACAGTGAACATATAGTGCTAGATAACAGTTCTACACAGGAGCTCCCCAGACTGTATAAGTTAATATAGTACACTTACATTCAGTGACTCACAGTGATGTCTTCTCTGATTGGAGTCGTTCTCTTTCCTTTTCTTCTCCCAGATCGTCATAAAGACTTCTGCCAGCTACAACTTGTCCCTGCAGAAATTGTGCACAGAAATTGTTGGATCTTCGCTTCTACAGCACCCTCTATTCTCTCTATACAAGCTCCCAATCCAAATTGCCCCATATGGTAGTAATGGCCCTCTTGGTGACCCACACAGTAAACCTCTCCATACAATAATAGTGCTCCCACACAGTAATAGTGCTCACTTTGTGCCCCCAGACAGTAAGAGTGTCTATCTTTTTCCCCTACAGCCATTCATTTACCCTCCATTAATAGTGCACAATGGGTAAATGGAATGGGTTTCTATGAAAGTCAGGTAACTGGGGACCAGTCAGATAATGACCTTTGGGCCAACAAACCACTTGTAAATACCTTTGGGGGGAAACTCCTTTGGGGAAAGGGGTTTTCCCCTAAAAAACATTTATCATCAATCCACAGGCTAGGTGATAAATACCTGAATGCCGGAGGTCAGATCGCTGGGACCGATTACAAGCGATTACAAGAATGCGAGTCCCCTGTGTGAATGGATAGCAGTGCACATGCATGACCACTGCTCCATTCACTCTCTATTGAACAGACGGAGATAGTCGAGTACTGCCCTTGACAGTCTTCATCAGTCCCACAGCTCCACCCCCGGCCACAGTTGGACCCTCCACTCTCCTGAAGCGGCTGGGAAAAGGTGAGCCGCCAGTAACAAGCACCTCGCTCCTGACCTGACTATCAAAGTAAACGCTCCAGGCTACAGGGAGGCCCACTTGTGGTTTGGGGGATTCATCGGGTGATTTACCAGCTCCCCTGTTTGTTAGTCCGAGCCTGATGTGTTTTTTTCTTTGTTACTCTCTTTACCAATTTCTAATTGATTGGTTGGTTAAGGCAATGACCTATAAGAGCCCATGGGTGTAACACAGATATGGGTTAAGCAAATCCATAATATGGTGGCAATAGCTTGTTATGGGGCCATACAGCATCTTTGAGTGCCTCTGAATAAATATGGAGGGGCATGGAGGCATGCCCTATTTTATGCCATATTACAAAGGTGTCTCACAGACGCACCAAACGATGACACACAAAGTGCCTATGAGTCCATAATATATAGTTCATGTGCTGCAATTCATATTTTATTAACAGGATAATAATGCTAAACACCAGCAGCCACTGCTGCAGAATTGCAGCTGGACTTCCCTTTACATGGGGCAAAGATTTAGTTTGGTTCCTGCTCCCAAATGTTAAACTTGACTTCACAGGCTTGCAGTGGAGAGGGTGACTTGTTGGTGCCACCTTGGACCTCAGTATCCAGGGCACATATCTTGTTGGGAATTTAGTATTGCAGAATTAGGTACAAACTAATGCCTGTTCAAAAATAAAGGCATGTGCTGTGGACAAGTTAAGTGGGTATCTAGTTATTGTTATAAAGCTTTGTGTGGAAAAGTATCTGAGGATGCTTCATTAACCCCTTAAAGAGGCTCTGTCACCACATTATAAGTGGCCTATATACTATATAAGGAGATGGGCGCAATAATGTAGGTGACAGTAATGCTTTTTATTTAATAAAACGATCTGTTTTCACCACTTTATTTATGCTAATGAGTTGCTTAATGCCCAACTGGGCGTGTTTTTACTTTAGACCAAGTCGGCGTTGTACAGAGGAGTGTATGACGCTGACCAATCAGCATCCTGCACTCCTCTCCATTCATTTACTCAGCACATAGGGATCCTGCTAGATCCTGCTAGATCCTTATATGCTGTCTTATACTTACACATTAACAATACTGAAGTGTTTAGACAGTGAATAGACATTCCACGGAATGTCTATTCACAATCTCTGCACTTCGTTACTCTGTCTGTGGTAGTTACAGCAGAGGAAGCGTGATCTCACGAGATCTCGCTGTAAATGACAGGTTACAACAAGATCACACTTTCTCTGCTGTAACTACCACAGACAGAGTAACGAAGTGCAGAGATTGTGAATAGACATTCCGTGGAATGTCTATTCACTGTATAAACACTTCAGTATTGTTAATGTGTAAGTATAAGGGTATGTGCACACACACTAATTACGTCCGTAATTGACGGACGTATTTCGGCCGTAAGTACCAGACCGAACACAGTGCAGGGAGCCGGGCTCCTAGCATCATACTTATGTACGATGCTAGGAGTCCCTGCCTCGCTGCAGGACAACTGTCCCGTACTGAAAACATGATTACAGTACGGGACAGTTGTCCTGCAGCGAGGTAGGGACTCCTAGCATCGTACGTAAGTATGATGATAGGAGCCCGGCTCCCTGCACTGAGTTCGGTCCTGTACTTGCGGCCGAAATACGTCCGTCAATTACGGACGTAATTAGTGTGTGTGCACATACCCTAAGACAGCACATAAGGATCTAGCAGGATCCCTATGTGCTGAGTAAATGAATGGAGAGGAGTGCAGGATGCTGATTGGTCAGCGTCATACACTCCTCTGTACAGCGCCCACTTGGTCTAAAGTAAAAACACGCCCAGTTGGGCATTAAGCAACTCATTAGCATAAATCTAAAATCGCTAATAAAGTGGTGAAAACAGATCGTTTTATTAAATAAAAAGCATTACTGTCACCTACATTATAGCGCCGATCTCCTTATATAGGAGATAGGGCACTTATAATGTGGTGACAGAGCCTCTTTAATAACCAGCCTATTTTAGACCTTAATGACCAAGCTATTTTTTCCATTGTCGCATTCCAAGAGCTATAACTTTTTTATTTTTGCGTCGACATAGCTGTATAAGGTCTTGTTTTTTGCGGGACAAGTTGTATTGTTTAATTTTGGGGTACATATTATTTATTGATTAACTGTTATTAACTTTTTTGGGAGGGAATAGAAAAAAACCTAATTTCACCACCCTTTTTTGCGTCCTAAATCGACGCCGTTTACCATGTGGTATAAATAACCCAATAACTTTATTCAGCGGGTTGTTACGATTGCAGCGATATCAAAGTTGTATAGATTTTGTATGTTTTACTACTTTTACACAATAAAAACACTTTTTTTCAAAATTATTTGTTTTTGTGTCTCCATATTTGAAGAGTCATAACTTTTTTATTGTTCTGCCGATGCAGTTGTATGAGGGCTTTTTTTTTTGCGGGACGACTTGTAGTTTTTATTGGTACAATTTTGGAGTAGATGCAACGTTTTGACCACTGTTTATCACATTTTCTTTAAGGCAGGATTCACAGAAAGCATTTTTTCTATTGTTTTTTATTTTATTTTTACGGCGTTCACCGTGCGGGTTAAATAATGTAATAGCTTTGTAGTTGGGCTCGTTATGGTCGCGGCGATACCAAATATGTGTACATTTTTTGCTTTATTTTGTTTTTTTAATAGTAAAGCTTTTTGTAAGGGGAAAAAGTAACTTTTTTAGGGGACTTTAATATGCGATCATCCGATCGCTTTTATAATACACTGCAATACTTTTGTATTGCAGTGTATTACTGCCTGCCCGTTAAAAACGGACAGGCATCTGCTAGGCCATGCATCTGGCATGACCTAGCAGGCATTCACTACAGGAAGACCTGGGGGCCTTTATTAGGCCTCCAGCTGCCATCGGAGACACAGACACTCGGCGATCTTATCGCCGAGTGCCGGTGGGATGAGAGGGAGCTCCCTCCCCCCTCCAAAACCACTCAGATGCGGCGCTCGCTATTGAACGCTGCATCTGAGGGGTTAAACGGGTGAGATCGATACTTACACTACCGTTCAAAAGTTTAGGGTCACTTAGAAATGTACTTATTTTTGCAAGAAAAGCACAGTTTTTTTCAATGAAGATAACATTAAATTAATCAGAAGTACATTCTATACATTGTTAATGTGCTAAATAACTATTCTAGCTGCAAATGTCTGGTTTTTAATGCAATATCTACATAGGTGTATAGAGGCCCATTTCCAGCAACCATCACTCCAGTGTTCTAATGGTACATTGTGTTTGCTAACTGTGTTAGAAGGCTAATGGATGATTAGAAAACACTTGAAAACCCTTGTGCAATTATGTTAGCACCACTGTAAACAGTTTTGCTGTTTAGAGGAGCTATAAAACTGACCTTCCTTTGAGCTGGTTGAGAATCTGGAGCATTACATGAGTGGGTTCGATTAAACTCTCACAATGGCTAGAAAAGAGAGCTTTCATGTGAAACTCAACAGTCTATTCTTGTTCTTAGAAATGAAGGCTATTCCATGCGAGAAATTGCCAAGAAACTGAAGATTTCCTACAACGGTGTGTACTACTCCCTTCAGAGGACAGCACACACAGGCTCTAACCAGAGTAGAAAGAGAAGTGGGAGGCCCCGGTGCACAACTGAGCAACAAGACAAGTACATTAGAGTCTCTAGTTTGAGAAATAGACGCCTCACAGGTCCTCCACTGGCAGCTTCATTAAATAGTACCCGCAAAACGCCAGTGTCAACGTCTACAGTGAAGAGGCGACTCCGGGATGCTTGCCTTCAGGGCAGAGTGGCAAAGAAAAAGCCATATCTGAGACTGGCTAATAAAAGTAAAAGATTAATATGGGCAAAAGCACACAGACATTGGACAGAGGAAGATTGGAAAAAAAGTGTTATGGACAGACAAATCGAAGTTTGAAGTGTTGGGATCACACAGAAGAACATTTGTGAGACGCAGAACAACTGAAAAGATGCTGGAAGAGTGCCTGACGCCATCTGTCAAGCATGGTGGAGGTAATGTGATGGTCTGGGGTTGCTTTGGTGCTGGTAAAGTGGGAGACTTGTACAAGCTAAAAGGGATTTTGAATAAGGAAGGCTATCACTCCATTTTGCAATGCCATGCCATACCCTGTGGACAGCGCTTGATTGGAGCCAATTTCATCCTACAACAAGACAATGACCCAAAGCACACCTCCAAATTATGCAAGAACTATTTAGGGAAGAAGCAGGCAGCTAGTATTCTGTCTGTAATGGAGTGGCCAGCGCAGTCACCAGATCTCAACCCCATAGAGCTGTTGTAGGAGCAGCTTGACCGTATGGTACGCAAGAAGTGCCCATCAAGCCAATCCAACTTGTGGGAGGGGCTTCTGGAAGCATGGGGTGAAATTTCCCCCGATTACCTCAGCAAATTAACAGCTAGAATGCCAAAGGTCTGCAATGCTGTAATTGCTGCAAATGGAGCATTCTTTGACGAAAGCAAAGTTTGAAGGAGAAAATTATTATTTCAAATAAAAATCATTATTTCTAACCTTGTCAATGTCTTGACTAGAGATGAGCGAACTTATCAAAAGTTCGGTTCGGCTAGTTCGCCGAATTTCACTAAAAAGTTAGATTCGGACCGAACTAGTTCGGACCGAACCTGTAATTTCCGTGCGCCGAGCATGCTACTGTCCAGGGTGCTGATAGATTTAATGGGCTGCACTAACTCTTTCAGCAACCTTGACAGTACATGCTCGGCGCGTGGAAAATACAATTTTAATGTAATAAAAAAAAAATAATAATACGTTCGTACTTACTTTCCTCCTGTCCGGCCTCCAGCGATGACGTTTCATCCCTTTCGCCGCTGCAGCCAATCACAGGCTGTAGTGGCGGTCACGCACGTCAGGATGACGTCAGAAGGCCGGCCTCCAGGGATGACGCTTCATCCCACGTGACCGCCTCTGCAGCCAATCACAGGCTGCAGCGGCGACATGGATGAAACGTCATCGCTGGAGGCCGGACAGGAGGAAACTAAGTATGAACGTATTATTATTTATTTTTTGGCATGTATGTATGTTGGCATGTATGTATGTATGTATGTATGTTGTCATGTATGTATATATGTATGTATATATGTGCATGTATGTTTGCATGTATGTTGGCATGTATGTATATATGTGCATGTTTGTATGTGTATTTGCATGTATATATTTGCATGTATGTATGTATGTTTGCATGTATGTATGTTTGCATGTATGTATGTTTGCATGTATGTATGTTTGCATGTATGTATGTTTGCATGTATTTATGTTTGCATGTATGTATGTTTGCATGTATGTATGTTGGCATGTATGTATGTATATATGTGCATGTATGTATGTGTGCATGTTTTTATTTTTGCATGTATGTATGTAATTATGTTTGCATGTATTTATGTTTGCATGTATATTTGTGCATGCTTGTGTATATATATATGTATGTATGTATGTATCTTTGCATGTTTGTTTGTATGTATGTATGTATGCTTTCATGTGTGTGTGTATGCATGTATGTATGTATGATAGTTTGCATGTATGTATGTATGTATATATGTGTGTATGTTTGCATGTATGTATATTTGCATGTATATATGTGCATGTTTGTATATATGTATGTATGTATGTATGTATGTTTGCATGTATGTTTGTTTGTATATATGTCTGTATGGCCATGTATGATACTGTCTGCTGGCGCCCTGTATCTAAGTCAACTTCGCGGCAGGCTTCTATACATGGTATAACAGTCAGTATCACACATTAAACTGAATCTAAGCCTACGACATGTTTTATTTCATTTTTTTTTTTTTATTTTTTTTTACAGGTTTGTTGTTTGGACTACGTCGGTTTTGAGGACTACTTAGATGACGTTTTGTTTTCCTACAATAAAATGGTTAATGAGGGTTGTGTTGGGGGTGCTTTATTTCAATAAAATATTTTATCTATATCTTTGTCTTTTCTTTTCAAATTTTATTACTACCACTTTAGTAATGGCCGCTGTCTGAGTGACAACATCCATTACTAAGGCGAGGCTTAGTTTTAGCCGGTGCAGAGGCTAACACTAACCACCATTATTACCCTGGTACCAACCACCACCAGGGGCGCCGGGAAGAGCCAGGTACGATCCAGTACCCGACCCTCTGTTGTGATGGCCGGGCCCTGTGGTGGCCGCAGGCTAGCATTATGAGGCTGGGAAGGGCCTTCCCACCCTTGTAATGCTAGGCTGCTGCTGCTGTGTTGTATCTGGCCGGTTATAAAAGTGGGGGGGACCCCACGTCATTTTTTTAAATTATTTTTTTATTAATTTTTAATTTTTTTAAAAAAGATATTGGGTTCCACCCAATTTATCATAACCAGCCACATACAACACAGTGTTATTAGCCTGGGAATGGACAAAACCAGTGGCCCTTCCCACCCATGTAATGCCAGACTGCTGCGGCCTTATATATGGCTGGTTATTAAAATGTGGGGGACCCGTCTATTGTTAAATTTGTTAAATTAAAAAAAAACGATGTAGCGTTGCTAGGCGACGTCAGTAAATAGTCACTGTCCAGGGTGCTGAAAGAGTTAACTGATCGGCAGTAACTGTTTCAGCACCCTGGACAGTGACTACCGATCACAATATAGAGTAACCTGTAAAAAAAAAAGACGTTCATACTTACCGAGAACTTTCTGCTTCCTCCAGTCCGGTCTCCTGGCCGTTGCCTTGGTGACGCGTCCCTCTCGACATCCGCCCGACCTTCCTGGATGACGATACAGCCCATGTGACCGCTGCAGCCAATCATAGGCTGCAGAGGCCTCTGCAGCCAATCACAGGCTGCCGCGTCAGAAAATAAGGTCGGACTGGAGGAAGAAGAGGGACTCGTCACCTAGACAACGACCGAGTACGTATGAAATTCTTTTTATTTTATTTTTAATCAGCAGCCTCTTTTCTCTATTAGTGATTGATAGAGATAAGTGGCTGCCGATTTGTATAATATTTTTGACCGGGTTCGGTCAAAACGGGTTCGGCCGAACCCGGTGAAGTTCGGATTCGCTGCGAACCGAACTTTTCCGGATGTTCGGACCGAAACCGGGTTCGGTTGTCCCGGTTCGCTCATCTCTAGTCTTAACTATATTTTCTAGTCATTTTGCAACTCATTTGATAAATATAAGTGTGAGTTTTCATGGAAAACACAAAATTGTCTGGGTGACCCCAAACTTTTGAACGGTAGTGTATATCGATCTCACCCATCCGAGCAGGGATGCCCCCAGCCCTCAGCTACCTCTGGTAGCTGAGAACAGGGACATTTAACGACTCCCTGCTGTTTATTTATTCTACTGCAGCATCGTGAAAAGGCTTATGCATCAGAATAAAGCCCATTAGTGGCCGCCGTAAAAAGGCGTATTGGCGGTCACTAACGGGTTAAACACTTTGGTTTTCTTTAATATTTTACCAGATTTTTCTTACCAGATTTTTCTAGCTTTTCATAGTCTTCTGACTGTACATGTCTATGACAAAACTTTTGCATCACAGCAGGTAACTATGGCTGATGATGAGCTTAAAACACAAGTTCACTTTTAGACAAGTTAGGGCAAATAGCTATAAAATATAAGACTATATGACTTTCTATTAGATCCTAAGTACTAATGATTCCTTAGTCCTGTTTCACTGCTGGATGTATTTGCTAATGGCATACAGAATCAGTAGAAGTGTCCCTAAGGCCCTGTTCACACAGAGATTTTTTGCACGCAGAAATATCTGCCTTAAAATTCTTTCAGGAATTTTGAGGCAAATTTTGACCTGCCTGCAAATTCTTGCCATGATTTTCACTGCGTTTTTCGCCTTCGGCCATTGAGCGCTGCAGGCACAAACAGCCGCAAAAAAACTTTTTCTCTGCCTCCCATTGATTTCAATGGAAGGTCAGAGGCGTAAACGCGGCAAAAAAGACCATGCCGTTGTTTTTTACCGTGCTTGGCTAATAACCGCTGTGGAAAAAAAACGCCTCCGCCTCCCATTGAAATCAATGGGGGGCAGATTCAGACGTTTCTTGGTGCTGATTCCGATTTGGTTTTCGCGTCAAAATCAGCCTACAATAACTTTGTGTGAACTGGGACTAAGGCTCCTCAGAACAAAGACTGTTTTCTCCAGTGATTCATCTTGTACCTGCTTTCTCTCTCTGGTGGAACAGCAGGCTGCAGTAACTGAGAAGAATCATCTCAGCAGCAGCAGGGAGAAAGTTAGAGCTGAGGAAACATTACAACCTTGAGTGGTGAGAGAGGGTAGGAATAAATGGCTGCCTCAGTGTAGGAGAGAAGAATCTCACACAAGGCAGGGGGGAGGTGGAGAGTGTGTAGTATGTGCCACAATGGAGTGTACTGTATTGTGATTATGCAGTAGGATAGAGCACAGTTATTGTGGTACATATCACTGAAAGTAAATGTCCATTGGATTCTCATTTTTTATTTTTGAAGACCTCCGGAAAAGTCAGACCAACGTAGAAAAAAATCAAGGTTGCAAAAAACCTCAAATCCATAGTTTAAATGTCCAGGTACAACAAGAGGAGAAAGCGGTTAGGAACATAACTGACGATTATAGGCTATCATAAGTACACAGTGATTGGACAAGAAGAGTTCACAGCACAGTTAAAGAGGCTCTGTCACCAGATTTTGCAACCCCTTTCTGCTATTGCAGCAGATCGGCGCTGCAATGTAGATTACAGTAACGTTTTTATTTTTAAAAAACGAGCATTTTTGGCCAAGTTATGACCATTTTTGTATTTATGCAAATGAGGCTTGCAAAAGTACAACTGGGCGTGTTGAAAAGTAAACGTACAACTGGGCGTGTATTATGTGCGTACATCGGGGCGTTTTTACTACTTTTACTAGCTGGGCGTTCTGATGAGAAGTATCATCCACTTCTCTTCAGAACGCCCAGCTTCTGGCAGTGCAGACACAGCCGTGTTCTCGAGAGATCACGCTGTGACGTCACTTCCCCAGGTCCTGCATCGTGTCAGACGAGCGAGGACACATCGGCACCATAGGCTACAGTTGATTCTGCAGCAGCATCGGCGTTTGCAGGTAAATCGATGTAGCTACTTACCTGCAAACGCTGATGCTGCTGCAGAATCAACTGTAGCCTCTGGTGCCGATGTGGCCGACATGATGCAGGACCTGTGAGTGACGTCACAGATCTGCACTGCCAGAAGCTGTGCGTTCTGAAGAGAAGTGGATGATACTTCTCATCGGAACGCCCAGCTAGTAAAAGTAGTAAACACGCCCCGATGTACGCACATAATACACGCCCAGTTGTACTTTTACTTTTCAACACGCCCAGTTGTACTTTTGCAAGCCTCATTTGCATAAATACAAAAATGGCCATAACTTGGCAAAAAATGATCGTTTAAAAAAAATAAAAACGTTACTGTAATCTACATTGCAGCGCCGATCTGCTGCAATAGCAGATAGGGGTTGCAAAATCTGGTGACAGAGCCTCTTTAAGCTTCTAATTTAGAGCTTAGATGTGCTGATTTTGTAGAAATACATCTCTACATTAAAATACTGAGTTATCTTCTTCCTTCATGAATATAACAGTCTGTATTTTAGCCTCTAAAATAATACAAACCTGAATTGTATTGTGCAAGCATACTTCCATATGGGGTGCCATACGATGAACCATATTTTCTTCTAGAAGTACTAAAACTAGGGCCGATATATGGCTATTTGTCATGAGGGCTCATGGAGAGGGAGATTGTCACAGGGCCTGAAAAGAAAGGTCTTCACCCTTTAACCCCTATACAGGATTCTGGACTTTGCTGCTAAGGAATAACAGGTGCTACCCCCAAAGTAGTCTCCCTTGGTGACGGCTAACGTAAACAGGCGTAGCATAAAATCAATAGACAGGGTCAGGTATAGTGAAGATCAAGACAGGGCAGGCAGCAGAGGTTTGTCATTGGTCACTAGCGTGAGGTCAGGGCAGCTAGCAGGCAAGGATATTTAAAAAGTACAGGCAGAGGTCAAAAACAGGAAATTCCACTAAGTAATCACAGGGAATCTCTAGAGAGAACCTAATTGCTCAGCCAAGGTGTACAGGAATGGCAAAACCCTTTAACACCCATGGAATGCTAGGTGGATAATTGTGAGTGCACTGGCCCTTTAAGGCAGGGATTGTCCGGACTAGGAGCCAGAGCAGAAGTGAGCACCATTGGAGTGGGAGGCCGCCAGATGTGGAGATCGAGGAAGAAGAAATGCGCCGAATACAATCCAGAAGTTGGTGAGATCTGGTAAGTGCATGGTGTCGACGGGGAGCGGCAGCTTGTACAATATCTATTTTTATATAAAGGTTTGCATGGCTCCATTGAAGTGTATTAGCTTTGTATTTCGGATCCATATGATACAGATTTCAAATATGATCATGTGCATTAGGCCTTATGATCTTTAAGTGACTCATAATTTGTCAATTATATTTGATCATATTCGCCCAATTGCATTCTAGCTGTTATCATTGAACTGTAGGAGAACGTAATATTTCTGTATTGTTGTTTGGTCAGTCTGCTACAAGATAAACTCATTTACTTATTAGAGTAATGTGAACTATAACTTTAATATTCTGACCTCTTACTCAGTGGCCATAATTCTTACAGCAAACCGACCCTAGGGCTTTGCTGAACGTTCCTGTCTGATTGTTGGAGAGGGTTTATAGAACAGTGTTCAGTAAGTCTTCGTATTCCTACTTTATTGCCGTCAAGCTGTCCCTGTGCTGGCTTATATATAACTTTATATATCATCCTGCTTTTTATTTGTCATCTTTTCTTGCTCTCTTATTTTAATCAATCACAGGATAAAGTTAACAGGATATTATTATTAGAAGGACAGCGTTTATTCTTTTGAGATGAATATGTATAGTTTTAAACAAAACTTTTAACATTGAAGATGTGTTTGACATTGAGTGAAATACTCAGGGCTGTTTTATCCAAACACGGCAGCTTGCTGCATGAATATATACAGCCTCCCTACTGCTGTACATATTGCAAGGGATGTCTCCTCCTGGAAACATCAGAGGCTCAGAGTCTGAGTGGGGGCATCTGAAACACTTATTGGTCATTTACAGCTGGCAAACACTGTAAGGGTATGTGCACACACACTAATTACGTCCGTAAATGACGGACGTATTTCGGCCGCAAGTTCCGGACCGAACACAGTGCAGGGAGCCGGGCTCCTAGCATCATACTTATGTACGATGCTAGGAGTCTCTGCCCCGCTGCAGGACAACTGTCCCGTACTGTAATCATGTTTTCAGTACGTGACAGTGGTCCTGCAGCGAGGCAGGGACTCCTAGCATCGTACATAAGTATGATGCTAGGAGCCCGGCTCCCTGCACTGTGTTCGGTCCGGGACTTGCGGCCGAATTACGTCCGTCACTTACGGACGTAATTAGTGTGTGTGCACATACCCTTAAGAGAATGTTGAGGCAGAAAAAACAGGAAAGAAGAAAAGTTTGTCCTGTCTTGAGTGTTGTTGTGCCAACTACAAAACGGGCTACTTTAAATTTTGTTGTGGCCAACGCTATTACTTCCTCTCAATCACGTAGGGAAAAGGAGGGTTACCTCATTTCCATGTTTGAATGTTGGTGGGAATGACAAAGTCCCAGGGGACCACTCATTAAATATTTTTACTCGGCCCACAAATGTGTTCATACGGCCATGAAAAATACTGTTATTTTAATGTAAAAAATAAAAGTTTAAAGGGGTATTCCAATCTCAGACATTTTTTGCATATCATAAAGCCTAATAAAAACCATATAGTGAATAAGTTCTAGCGCAATACTTAACCCTTTCCCGTCACAGCCCTTTTTTGGATTTTCGTTTTCATTATTTCCTGCCCACCTTCCAAAAACCATAACTTTTTTATTTTTCTGTCGATAAAGCCATATGAGGGCTTGTTTTTTGCGTGATGAGTTGTAGTTTTTCATGGCATCATTTATTGTTCCATATAATGTATTGGGATATGGTAAAAAAAACTATTTGTGGGGTGGAATAGGATAAAAAACAGCGATTCCTCAATCTTTTGACGGGTTTCGTTTTTACGGTAAAAATGGCATGTTAACTTTATTCTACCGGTCAATACAATTACGGCAATACCAAATTTATATAGTTTTTTTTATATATTTTACTACTTTTACATGGAGGAAACTAATTGTCTCTACATTTAATAAAAGTGTAAACTGTGCGTGTCTGTACATTGAAAATATTTGCGAAAAAAAATAATTGGGGGGATGAAGTATAGGTGATAGAATGCATTAAGATCATTTTTTTGTATTTTTGTCTGTTTGTTTGTGCACGCATCATGTAAAAATTACTGACCCAATTCGGGTGGAGTTTAGAAAAACATAGGGGTCAACTGGAAGTAACATTTCATTTTAATTTAATCGCAATCGGTTCACTCAATCAGAAGATATACAAATTAAATGTTTTCAAAAATTCATTTACATTGCATTAGTACAACAACAAACACATGGAAACCATGGCAACCAATTACATTTTTACTTTCATTTTGTATTGTCTTGAAAAAATAGACACCAGTAGGTTGCTATGGGCAACTGCTCCAAATTTCATCTATACTGATTGTTATATAAGGGATAGGTTGCAATCAATCAGATCGCTGCAAATTTTTCAAGCTGCCTCAGACAAATTACAGCTGTGATCTGATTGGTTGCTAAGGACAACAACTCCAACTTTCGTCTATATTGTTTTTTTTATGCATCGGAGGCACATATAACTACCAATGAGGTTTCTGCTTTCATTGTCCAAGCTGCCTCATAAAAAAAGAACTGTAATCTGATTGGTTGTTATGGACAACTGCTCCAACATTTGTCTACATAGATTTTTACAGATAGTAAGGAGATATGGCAACCAATCAGATCGCTGCTCTCACTCACAGGCTGCCTCACAACAAAGTAAACTACAATCTGATTGGTTGCTATGGACAAAAGTGCCAACATTTGTTCATTTTGGTTCTTACACATAGAAGGGAGATAAAATAACCAATCAGGTTGCTACTTTCATTCTCCTAGCTGCCTCACAAGAATCTAAACTGTAATCTGATTGGTTGATATGGACAACAGTTCCAACATTTGTCTGTATTGGATATTACACATAGAAGAGCGATAAAGCAACCAATCCGCCCGCTGCTTTCATGCACCTAGCTGCCTCAAAAAATTGATTGGTTGGCTCAAAGGGCTCAGACAGCGGCCTCTCGGTCTCAAGAGAGTAAATGCCTTCCAGAAAAAGATCAAATATTTCTCAATATAGCAGAAATGCAAAAAGAATGAGACTAATTAGGTCTAAAGAATCTGAAGAAGATCATGAGGCTCAAGAATGTCAGGCCAGAGCTCGCGCATCAGAAACTTCTACCCAGTGTGAGTCTCGGCTAAGTACACAGAGTGCTCGCATGGTGGCCTCTCGGTCTCTGGAGAGTAAAGAGGAACGTGAAGCGCGACTATCTGCTCACCGACAGCGCCATGCATCGTCTCGCGAGTCTGAAATTTTCACCGACAGAGAATCTCTCTTGAGTTGTCAGAGAGCTCGCACAGCGGCCTCTCGAGAGCTTGAAAGTAGTGAAGAACATGAGTGCGATTAACCACTGATCGCAAACGTCACAACTATGCCAGAGCTCTCGAAAACGAAGACCAATATCAACGATGATTGGAATCAGCTAGAGAGAATTATGAACGCATGCGCCAAGATAATGAAAGTCATTTATTACATGAAAGGGAAAGAGTAGATGAAATACGGCAGGCAGAAACAGCAGAACAACGTCAATCACGCTTAGAGGCTGATCGAATTCGACACTCTCTTAATAGAATGTCTATTTCATGAGAAGATTTAGATGAGTCTCAGGAGTGAGGTGCGGCAAACAATGTTGTTCGTTGGGTCAATATGGAAATAGCAGGTTTTATGTATTTCCCTAGGATTGACTGTGCTGAATTCGCTTCCATAGGTGGTATGGTCGTAATTTGCAATTTTTGCGGTGCTCTCAAATGGAATCTGTTGTTCAAGTGGTAAAGTTCACATTGAAAAATTTCAAGAACCACCAGAGCTTATAAAACAACTTTTAAATGGTAACCATCCACAATTAAAACACTTCTTAGACAGTATCCGTTTATATAACAGCTGTAACGTCTATGGCCACGGACCGTCGTTCGGTCGTTAACCTCGACGGCAGTGGCCATGGACAGCTTACCTCACTGCAGCGTCGTCCCCCAGTCAGGCGCCGGCACTCACTTCCAGATTCTGTGTGTCTCCGGCGGGCGCGTGCGCCCGCGCGTGCGCGGCCTTAAAGAGCCAGTGGCGGCATTTTTGCAGTAACTCTGCAATCTGGCCCATAATGCCCTGGGCTATAAAAAGGGCTCTGCCCTCTTGCTCTATGCCAGTGCGTTGTTAGTTTCCATTGTTTGTCGTGCTTATGGTCTCCCAGTGTCTTCCAGCCTCCCAGTGTACCTTGCTCCTGTATTGCCGTGCTGTGCTATTGCCGCGCTGTGCTATTGCAGTGCTGTGCTACTTGCCGCGCTGTGCTATTGCAGTGCTGTGCTACTTGCCGTGCTGTGCTATTGCCGTGCTGTGCTACTTGCCGTGCTGTGCTGTGCTACAGCCTACGCTGACCTGACGATTTCCGCCGACTGGTCCTGGACGTGTCTGCCTCGCCACTGCCTACGATTGCCTCAGGTACTCTCGCTGAACTATTGAACTGTGTACTTACCGGTTTGGCCAGCTGCCATCCCGCCACGCGGTACGGCCCAGTGGGTTCACACCTCACACCGTGACAGTACGCTCTGGCCATGGACCCCGCTGGCCAATTCAAGGGCTTGACATCCTCCCATGCCATGCAGGCAGATCTGCTGGATCTCCGAGCTAGGCAGGATCAGCTCCTCGTGGCCGTGGACTCTATGGCGCAGCAGCTAGGGACGCTAGTTGCTTCTATTCCTGCTTCTATGCAAGTTCCTCAAGCCGACCCTCCTGTTACTCCTCCTGGCAGTTCCTGTACGGATCCTCGGTTCTCGCTGCCATTGCCCTCTCGGTTCGATGGAGACGCCAGTGCTTGTCGGGGGTTTCTGAACCAATGCCACATTCATTTTAGCCTGCACTCTCAAGCATTTCCGTCATATGGAACCAAGATCACATTCATCATCTCTCTCCTGACTGGCAAGGCCCTGGCATGGGCTAATCCTATCTGGGAACATCAGGGACCCGAGACCCGAGACTTCCAGGAGTTCGCACAAATATTCCGTACCGTTTTTGAGGAGCCTGGGCGAGTCTCATCAGCCGCCACTGCCATCTTCAACCTTCGCCAAGAGGACACCTCCGTGGGCGAGTATACGATTCAGTTCCGGTCTCTGGCAGGAGAGCTATCCTGGAACAATGAGGCCTTCGTGGCATCCTATTGGTATGGCCTGTCGCCCGAGATCAAGGATGAACTGGCCGCTCGAGCCTGCCTTCTGCCTTGGACGACTTGATTCTGCTTGCCACTCGGGTTGACATAAGGCTGAGGGAGAGATCTCACGAAGTTCGTCAGGAGCTCCGGCGCCCTAGACTGGCGCCCAACTTTCAGCAACCCCTCTTGCCTGCTTCTATTGCTTTGCCCGAGGTCCCGATGCAAGTAGACCGACTAAAATTATTGGTCCAGGAGAAACAGCGCTGGCGCACCTCTGGACTTTGCTTATATTGCGGCCTCGCTGGCCACGTCGTGCGTCTGTGCCCTCACAAGCCAAAAAACCCCAGCGCCTAGGTTTGGTTGGAGAGACAACCCTGGGCGTCAACACATTGTAGCAAGAACTCTCTTCCAAACTATTCATCCCTGTAACCATCATAGCTGGCGAGAGGTCTCATCAGGTCTCTGCATATCTGGACTCCGGCTCTGCAGCCAACTTCGTCTGCCAGGATCTTGTGGATCTCCTACAGTTGCCTACTATCCCGCTTGAAAGTCCACTGAAAGTTGCCTCGGTGGATGGACTGCCACTGCCGGAGTTGCAGTTGTGTCCGTAACCAAGCCGTTGAGACTCCAAGTGGGAGCCCTTCATGATGAACACATCTCCTTGTTCGTCCTGTCCAAGGCCGTCAACCCCGTGCTGCTGGGTTTGCCTTGGCTTCGTCTGCACGCCCCCGTCCTGGATTGGAACTCTGGAGAGGTTCTCCAGTGGGGCCCGAAGTGTCTTGACCGCTGTCTGAGTCATATCCAGTTGCCACAGCCTGCTCCTCTTCAGTCTTTGACAGGTTTGCCTCCTTGTTTCTCCATGTTCAGCGATGTCTTCAATAAAAAGGAAGCCGAGACCTTGCCGCCACACCGGGCATATGACTGCCCGATCGACCTGGTTCCGGAATCTTCTCCTCCTCGTGGTAGAGTGTACCCTCTCTCCCTGCCAGAGACCCAGTCCATGTTGGCCTACATTAAGGAGAATCTGGAGACGGGTTTCATTCGTAAATCTTCATCCCCGGCCAGAGCGGGGTTCTTCTTTGTTAAAAAGAAAGATGGATCGTTACGACCCTGTATTGACTACCGAGGCCTAAACCAGATCACGGTGAAGAACAGGTACCCTCTGCCTTTGATTTCTGAACTGTTTGATTGCATACGGGGGGCAACATTTTTTCTAAACTGGACCTGCGGGGGGCCTATAATCGGATTCGGACTCGTCGTGGTGACGAATGGAAGACTGCCTTTAATACTCGTGATGGGCATTACGAATACTTAGTTATGCCCTTTGGCCTGTGTAATGCCCCCGCAGTATTTCAAGAATTTGTTCAGGACATTTTTCGTGATCTCCTTTATGTTTGTGTTGTGGTGTATCTCGATGACATTCTGATTTTTTCCCCAGATTCAGTTACTCATCAAAGTCATGTCCGCCAGGTGTTGCTCCGTCCGATAGAGAATCGCCTTTACGCCAAGTTGGAGAAGTGTGTTTTTGAGAAGAAGTCTCTATCCTTCCTGGGCTAGAGGTGGATGCTTCCTCTGTGGATGCTGGTGCACTGTTGTTCCAGAAAAGATCGAAAGGCAAGGCTGTGGTATGTGGCTACTATTCTAAGCTGTTTTCTTCCGCAGAGTGCAAATACTCAATTGGGGACCGGGAGTTACTGGCCATCAAGCTGGCTCTGCAGGAGTGGAGACATCTACTGGAGGGCGCGGTTCATCCTATCCTGATCTTCACGGATCACAAGAATTTGACCTACCTACAGACGGCCCAGCGGTTGAATCCTCGTCAAGCCAGGTGGTCGTTGTTCTTTGCTCGGTTCCGGTTCAAACTCCACTACCGACCCGCCGACAAGAATGTGAGGGCCGATGCCTTGTCTAGATCTTTTGAAACCGAAGACGCCATGGAATCTCCACAGAATATTATTGACCCATCCTGCATCTTCCCTGTGAATCCCCTGCAAGTTAGAGACATTCCTCCGGGTAGGACTTTTGTACGTCTGGCTGACCGAGGAAGAATTCTTTGCTGGGGTCACAGCTCTAAGCTGGCAGGTCACGCGGGTGCTCGTAAGACCCAAGATCTAATCACCCGTCAGTTCAGGTGGCCCACGCTACCCAAAGATGTCATGGACTTTGTCTCCTCTTGCACAGTATGTGCAGCAAATAAAGTTGCTCACTCCAGACCTGCTGGTCTGCTCCAACCACTGCCTATGCCCGTTGCCCCGTGGCAACATGTCGCTATGAACTTTGTCACGGATCTTCCTTCTTCTGCGAGTTGCAGTGTGATCTGGGTGGTGTTGGATCGATTTTCCAAGATGGCTCACGCGATTGGCTGTCCTCTTCATACAGCACATCATACAGCACAACTTCCGTCTGCACGGCTTGCTCCTGCATATTGTCTCGGACCGAGGTGTCCAGTTCACCTCAAAGTTTTGGAGAGCTCTCTGCGGCCTCATCGGTGTGAAATTGGACTTCTCTTCGGCCTATCATCCCCAGTCCAATGGGCAAGTCGAGAGAGTTAACCAGATTATGGAGAACTACTTACGCCACTTTGTTTCCAGGCGCCATGATTTATTGGGTGCAGTTGCTCCCGTGGGCAGCGTTCTCCTATAACAACCACACCAGTGAGTCGACCACCTCCAGTCCATTCTTCATCGTCTACGGCCAACACCCTCGTATACCTCTTCCTGTTTCTACAATGTCCCAGGTGCCTGCAGCCGATTCTACTTTCAGGGACTTTCTACAGATATGGCAACAGACCCGATCTTCTATCCTGTTGGCGGTGGACCGCATGATGAGAAAGGCAGATACAAGAAGATGGGTGCCTCCACAGTTCCTTCCAGGGACTAAAGTCTGGCTGTCTTCTAGGAATATCCGGCTGAAGGTGCCGCCGTGCAAATTTGCTCCTAGGTTCCTTGGTCCCTTCTAAATCCTGCTACAGATCAACCCGGTAACCTACAAGCTGCGGCTCCCCCCTACCCTCAGGATTCCTAACTCCTTTCACGTCTCCCTGCTGAAACCCGTGGTCTTTTACCGCTACTCCAGGACTTCTAGATCTACAGTGGTCCCTGGCGGCTCATCGGGGACTTTCGAAGTAAAGGAGATTCTGGCTACAAAGAAGGTGGGAGGAAGGACATTTTATTTAGTGGACTGGAGGTGGTTCGGTCCAGAAGAGAGGTCTTGGGAGCCATAGGAGAAGATTGATGCTCCTGTCCTCGTGAGGAAGTTTCTCTCCCGCTCTGGTCCCAAGAAGAGGGGGTGTAAGAGGGGGGATACTGTAACGTCTATGGCCACGGTCCGTCGTTCGGTCGTTAATCTCGACGGCCGTAGCTATGGACAGCTTACCTCACTGCAGCGTCGTCCCCCAGTCAGGCACCGGCACTCACGTCTGGATTCTGTGTGTCTCCGCAAGGGCCAGTGCGCGCATTTTTGCAGTAACTCTGCCATCTGGCCCAGGATGCCCTGGGCTATAAAAAGGGCTCTGCCCTCTTGCTCTTTGCCAGAGCATTGTTAGTTCCCATTGTTTGTCGTGCTTATGGTCTCCCAGTGTCTTCCAGCCTCCCAGTGTACCTTGCTCCCGTATCCCTTTTCCGTGCTACCTAGTGCTATTGCCGTGCTGTGCTATTGCCGTGCTGTGCTATTGCCGTGCTGTGCTACTTGCCGTGCTGTGCAGTGCTACAGCCTACGTCTCACCTGACCTGCTACGCCTCACCTGACGATTTCCCGACGCCTGGTCCTGGACGTGTCTGCCTCGCCACTGGCTACGATTGCCTCAGGTATTGAACTATTGAACTGTGTACTTACCGGTTTGGCCAGCTGCCATCCCGCCACGCGGTACGGCCCAGTGTGTTCACACCTCGCACGCTGACAACAGCACATTCCAAAGGACATCTTTTGGGGCAAAACTAATTACAGAGGGTATATTCATGCCAACCTTCAAGGTTCAAGGCTGAGTTTACCATCTCATTGGATCTTTGCTACCACAAGATGAACCAAAATTTCTTAAGATTTATTTTGTATCAAATTACAATGAACAGGCCAATATCAGAAATCAGAACTTTCCACAAATAAATAGTAACCGTATATATCTCCACTTCAAAACATGCTGCATCAAGTGAATCCGTACGTGCATAGTTTCAAAGCTGCACTACAGTCTATTCCGCAGGGGCAAGCAATGATTACAAAATGATCATCAGCACAGATAGACGTCCTGTTGCTGAACACCGCGCCAGGTATAACGCCACCCGTCACAGATGAAGTTGCAGTGGTTTTAGTTGATCAGGAGTGTGACATCGTGTTGCGCACTCACGACAATCACCTGCAACGCATTTTCGAAACACACAGAGCTTATGACGCCCTACAAAATATCCTTTAATTTATAGCCACGGCGAAGATGGGTACAGGTTTGGACTCTACCAAGTTATTCCTACTACTAGGGAAACACATTTTCATAAAAATATATCAGCCCAGCAATTTTATTCATACCTGCTGCACATAAGGCGTAATCATTTTATCTATTTGCAACGATTTCGAGGATTGTTCAGCCAATTTATTGTGGACATGTATTCGAAAATAGAGACGGAGCGTTTAGTGTACATACGCACTAACCAGACACGTTTACGCGCTGAAGATTACGTGCAACTGTGAGACGCCATGCAACAAGATAATAATGTGGAAAATGTAGGGCGATTAGTTATTCTGCCATCCAGTTTTACCGGTGGTCCGGGTTACATGCATAAACGTACACAAGATGCTTTCTGCTACGTTCGAAAATACGGCCGGCCTGACCTTTTCACAACATTCACAACTAATCCAAACTAGTACGAAATTTCCCAAGAACTTCTCGCAGGACAGGCGTCTTATGATAGGCATGATATTATAACCAGAGTTTTCCACTTAAAACGAAAGTTGATGATCGACCTGATCCCAAAACAAAAAGTTTTCAGTTCAGCACTTTGTTTCATGTACAGCGTTGAGTGGCTAAAGCATGGCTTGCCACATGCCCACATTCTCCTGTGTCTGCAAGAAAAAATTTGTCACAACGCTGTTGACATGGTCATAAGTGCTGAATTTCCTGACCGAAACGAGGATCCGATATTGTACAAGATTGTAAAGACGCACATGGTTTATGGACCATGCAGCACCTTAAATAGAAAATCTCCTTGCATGCAGGAGGGTCATTGCTCTAAAAGATACCCTAGAGCGCTATTAGAGCAAATGATGCCCGGTGGAAAACGGGTATCCATTGTATCGTCGAAGATCACGCCCTACAAGGCGGTTTCACAGCTACAGTCAGGTTACATGGTCAAGAAATTGTTTTAGACCATCGATGGCTTGTACCCTATTCACCGGTGTTATCAAGAACATTTCAAGCTCACGTTAACGTCGAAAAATATGTAACAGCGTTGAAGCCATCAAATATATATGTAAATACGTCAACAAGGGTAGTGACCAGGCCACGTTTGCATTGAGAAATAATAATGAATACGACGAAGTCACGAGGTTCCAATCTGGCCGATATATAAGCTCTTCTGTGGCGGTGTGGCGCATTTTGAGCTTCCACATTCACGAGAGACATCCACCAGTGATGCATCTTGATGTTCACCTTGAAGGCGGGCAACGGATGTACTTCAACCCTGAAAATGTGGCAGAGCGGTTAGAAAACCCGAGACAAACCACTTTGCTGGCATACGCTCAAATTTGTGAAACAGATGATTTTGCAAAAACAGTTATATAGCAAAGTTCCATCATATTATACTTCTAATAAGCAGCAAGGTGTTTTCAAACGTAGAAAACGTGGAACAGCTGTCAATGGCGAGCCTGGCATTTTAAAAGAACACGTCATTGGAAGAGTCTATACGGTGCATCCAAACAACTCCAAATGTTATTACTTACGCTTACATCTACATACAGTGCGAGGACCTACTTGTGTTGCCGAATTGCGAAAGGTTGACCATATTGGATATCCTACTTACCTTACATCGCTTGCATCATTTGTTTGCCATTTTGCTGTTTTTTTTTGTGGAACTTCGGATGCTGCACAGTTGTGGCAAAAATATCAGGAAAAATTTGTTAAAGACTTTTTCAGGAATGCACAACTAATGGCGAACTGAAAGACACGTTGTGTGAAAATAATATGAATTGATGTTAGCTGGCTATCCAAGACATAGTTACATCTGTAGGGGGTAATACTATCTCTCAATATGGTATACCTGCACCAGCTTTAGACGGGGAACGTATGCAGCGGAAATAAACTATATTCCAGCAGTACTGGCCAAAATATTGCAAAACAGTGTCTCGAGTCTGTCAGCGGAACAGCGTATGATATTCGATCGCGTGTGTCATAGCCTAGATGGTACTTTGGGAGAAATCCTGTTTTTAGATGCACCCGGTGGGATGGGAAAAACATTTCTCACCAAAGTCATCTTGGCCCAAATATGCAATCAAAGCAAAATTGCTCTTGCTGTCGCTTCATCGGGCATAGCAGCCACATTGTTGCCCGTAGGCAAAACCGCCCATACAATGTTCAAGATCCCGAATGACTTGAATCTTACGGAAAGCCCAGTGTGTAATGTTTCTAGAAACAGCGACAAAGCAGGGGTTCTACGCGATTGCTACTTAGTAATATGGGACGAGTGCACTATGGCAAACCGTAAAGCGGTAGAAGCAGTAGATAGAACCTTGCGAGATATCAGACAAAATGTCCAGCCCATGGGTGGTATGACAATGCTTTTCATTGGTGATTTTAGGCAGACTTTGCCAGTCATACCACAAGGAATGATGGCAGATGAAATTAGAGCCTGCCTAAAGAGCTCAAGTCTGTGGCGCAATGTTATACCGATGTATTTAACAATAAATATGCGGGCGCGAATAGGAGGCAACCCAAATGCACAAGAGTTTTCAGATTTATTACTAAAAATTGGTGACGGCACGTATCCACAAGAAGAAGGGAAACTTATAATGCATGATAATCTATGTTGTACTGTTCCATCACTGCAAGACCTCATTTCTTCTGTGTATGGTGACTCAATGCAAATAACAAATCATGAAAACTCTTGGCTATGCGAAAGAGCTATTTTGAGCCCTGCAACGACCAGGCAACAGCAATAAACGCTGAAATATTGACGTGTGTTCATGGGGAAAGTGCAGAATATATTTCTATCAATAGAGCCATTGAACAAGAAGACGCTACCAACTATCCGGTGGAATTTTTAAATTCCCTAAGCACACCCGGTCTTCTGTCACACAAAATTAATTTAAAAGGCGGCGTCCCCATAATTCTCCTTAGAAATTTAAGCCCACCAAAACTATGTAACGGCACCCAACTAAAAAATCACAGATCTACCACAATATGTGATAGAAGCTGAGATTTTAACAGGATGCGGCGCAGGTGATGGCGTTTTTATACCCGAATCTCCCTTATTCCGAATATTTTTCCCTTCAGTTTTAAATGTGTGCAATTTCCTGTCAGCTTATGTTACGCTATGACCATCAACAAAGCGCAGGGCCAAACGCTGCGTGTTGCGGGAGTGGACCTCAGTGTCAGCTTCTTTACGCACGGCCAGCTCTATGTGGCTCTCTCTCGTGTTAACAACTCCAAAAATCTTTATGTACACATCCCTGGAGGTTCTACTGCTAACATTGTTTACAGGGAAGCGATGTCGTAGTGAACCTGACTACTGAAAGAAAACTATTTTTAATTGAAGTTTGTTGATTGTTTTTGGGTTTTTTTCACTTTGTTTTGAATATGGTCCAAGGCTAGGAGAATACTTATAAAAAACGGCATCGGTGTAATGACAGGGATAGGGAAACAGACAAGTGAGCCCTAATCTACCCGCCACTCAGTCCCTGCCTACTTGCAACGACCCGCCCTAGGCGACGGGGTACAACTGGGCGACGGTCCCTACACTCAGTAAATGCACGACAGACAACCAGACAAGGAAACACAGAACAAAGGGAAGCGGGGCAGTTGCCCACGGCAACACCGTGAGCAACCAGAGTAGTAAACGAGCCGAGTCAAACCAGGAGAGTACGAGGTGCCAAACGCAGAGCAGGAGAGTAGTGAATAAGCCGAGTCAAACCAGGAGTGTACGAGGTACCAAACGCAGAACAGAAGAGTAGTCAGTAAGCCAGGGTCAATACGAAGCAGGGACAAGTAGTTCAAGAAGCTGCAGCAGGGCCAGGAAACCAACAGAGAAGAATCACAAGCAAGGAGGAACAGGAAAGGCAGGTATAAATAGAGAGAGGGCGGGAGCTAGCTCCGTCTGGCCAAGCTGTGATAGGCTCTCCCACTCCTAAGCCTGCCATCCTGAGTGGTGGAAGATGGAGTCAGTCTCACAGACATAGAAGCAGGTGCAGACTGATTACCTATGGGCGTGGATACAGAAGCTGTGCCTGGCAGGTCCTTAACAGTACCCCCCCTTTTATGAGGGGCCACCGGACCCTTTCTAGATGGACCTGGTTTATTGGGGAAACTAAGGTGGAACCTCCTGACCAATACCCCAGCGTGAACATCCCGGGCGGGTACACAAGTCCTCTCCTCAGGCCCGTATCCTCTCCAATGGACCAGGTACTGGAGGGAGCCTTGGACCATCTTGCTGTCCACAATCTTGGCCACCTCGAATTCTACCCCCTCAGGGGTGAGAACGGGGACAGGAGGTTTCCTCGAAGGAGCCAAGAACGGGGAGCAGCGTTTAAGGAGGGAGGCATGAAACACGTCGTGTACTCGAAAAGATGGGGGCAACTCCAGTCGGAAGGAGACAGGATTGAGGACTTCAATGACCTTGTACGGCCCTATAAACCGGGGAGCAAACTTCTTGGACGGGACTTTAAGGCGTAAGTTCTTAGACGATAGCCACACCAGATCCCCGACCATAAACAAGGGGTTAGCAGAACGTCTTCTATCTGCCTGAGTTTTTTGTATGCTCTGGGACGCCTCTAGATTCTTCTGAACCTGGGCCCAGACTGTGCACAGTTCCCGATGAATGACCTCTACCTCGGGATTGTTGGAACTACCAGGTGAAACGGAGGAGAACCGTGGATTAAACCCAAAATTACAGAAAAAGGGGGAGACCCCTGACGAGTTACTGACCCGGTTATTAAGGGAAAATTCGGCGAGGGGAATGAATGAGACCCAATCATATTGACAGTCAGAGATAAAACACCTTAAATATTGTTCTAGAGACTGATTAGTCCTCTCGGTTTGGCCATTAGTTTCAGGATGGAAGGCAGAGGAGAAGGACAGATCAATCTCCAACTTTTTACAGAAGGCTCTCCAAAACAAAGAAACAAATTGTACCCCTCTGTCAGAAACAATATTGACAGGGACCCCATGGAGACGCAGGATGTGTTTGACAAACCAGGTAGCTAACGTCTTAGCATTGGGTAGTTTTTTGAGGGGCACAAAGTGGCACATCTTACTGAAGCGGTCTACTACAACCCACACCACCGACTTGCCTTGAGATGGAGGCAAATCGGTGATAAAATCCATGGAGATATGGGTCCAAGTTCTCTGGGGAATGGGCAAAGAACGTAGTAAGCCCGCTGGTCGGGACCTGGGAGTCTTGGACCTAGCACAAACCTCACAAGCGGCGACGTAGGCCTTAACGTCTTTAGGCAACCCAGGCCACCAATAGTTTCTGGCAATGAGGTGCTTGGTACCCAGGATGCCTGGATGACCAGATAGTGCGGAGTCATGATTTTCCCTAAGTACCCTTAGCCGGAATTGCAGGGGAACAAACAGCTTGTTCTCAGGAAGGTTCCCGGGAGCTGAACCTTGATCAGCCGCAATTTCAGAGACTAAATCAGAATCAATAGAGGAAATGATTATACCTGGAGGCAAAATACAAGCAGGATCTTCCTCCAAAGGAGGGCTGGCCATGAAGCTACGCGACAGTGCATCAGCCTTAATATTTTTAGACCCAGCCCTATAGGTAACCAAAAAGTTGAATCTGGTAAAAAATAACGCCCATCGAGCTTGTCTCGGGTTTAGCCTCCGGGCAGATTCTAGGAAAACCAGATTCTTGTGTTCGGTAAGGACCGTTACCTGGTGCCTAGCCCCCTCCAGGAAGTGGCGCCACTCTTCAAATGCCCATTTAATGGCTAAGAGTTCGCGGTTGCCAATATCATAGTTACTCTCAGTGGGCAAAAACTTCCTGGAGAAATAGGCACAGGGACGGAGATGGGTGAGGGACCTGGTACCCTGGGACAAGACAGCCCCCACTCCCACCTCGGACGCGTCAACCTCCATGATAAATGGCTCCATTTGGTTGGGCTGAACCAACACCGGGGCAGAGATAAAGCACTTCTTAAGGACCTCAAAAGCCTGGACAGCCTCAGGAGGCCAGTGGAGGAGATCAGCACCTTTGCGAGTGAGATCCGTAAGAGGCTTAGCGATGATCGAGAAGTTAGCAATAAATCTCCTGTAATAATTAGCGAACCCCAAGAAGCACTGTAACGCCTTCAGGGAGGCAGGTTGGACCCATTCCGCCACAGCCTGGACCTTGGCGGGGTCCATGCGGAATTCATGAGGAGTGAGGATTTGACACAAAAATGGTATCTCCTGCACCCCAAACACACATTTTTCGGTCTTCGCAAACAGTTTGTTTTCCCGAAGGACCTGGAGCACCTTCCTGACATGCTCAATGTGGGAGGGCCAGTCCTTGGAAAACACAAGTATGTCATCAAGGTACACTACAAGAAATACCCCCAGGTAACCTCTTAAAATCTCATTTATGAAATTCTGGAAGACCGCGGGAGCATTACACAACCAAAAGGGCATGACGAGGTATTCGAAATGACCTTCGTGCGTGTTAAACGCAGTCTTCCACTCATCCCCCTCTTTGATGCGGATATGGTTATACGCCCCCCGTAGATCAAACTTAGAGAACCATTGGGCCCCCTGAACCTGATTAAAGAGATCAGGAATCAAAGGAAGGGGATACTGGTTCCTTACACTGACCTTATTCAAGTTACGGTAGTCAATGCATGGCCTAAGACCACTATCCTTCTTCCCTAGGAAGAAGAAGCCAGCACCTACCGGAGAAGTAGAGGGGCGAATGTAACCCTTGGCCAGGCATTCCTGGATATACTCTCTCATGGCTTCACGTTCGGGACAAGAGAGATTAAATATCCTACCCTTAGGGAGCTTAGCTCCTGGTACCAAATCGATAGCGCAATCGTATTCTCAATGAGGAGGTAACACTTCGGAGGCCTCCTTAGAGAAAACATCAGCGACGTCCTGAATAAACTCAGGTAGCGTGTTCACCTCCTCAGGGGGAGAAATAGAATTAACAGAAAAACATGACGTCAAGCATTCATTACCCCATTTGGTAAGATCCCCAGTATTCCAGTCAAACGTGGGATTATGCAACTGCAACCAGGGAAGGCCTAAAACCAAATCGGACGATAATCCCTGCATCAACAGTACAGAGCACTGCTCCAAATGCATGGAGCCAACAAGGAGTTCAAAAACAGGGGTATGCTGTGTAAAATAACCATTAGCAAGAGGAGTGGAGTCGATACCCACTACCGGGACAGGTTTAGGCAAATCAATCAAAGACATAGCTAGAGACATAGCAAATTCCACAGACATGATATTAGCAAAAGACCCTGAATCCACGAAGGCACTGCCGGTAGCAGACCTACCACCAAAAGAGACCTGAAAGGGAAGCAAGATTTTATTACGTTTCATATTTACGGGAAATACCTGTGCGCCCAAGTGACCTCCCCGATGATCACTTAGGCGCGGAAGTTTTCCGGCTGCTTATTCTTACGCCTAGGACAGGTGTTCACTTGATCCTTGTCATCCCCACAATAGAAGCAGAGACCATTCTTCCTGCAGAACTCTCTACGTTGTCGAGGGGACACGGAGGCCCCGAGTTGCATAGGTACCTCCGAGTCTTCCATGGAAGAGCGAAGCAACGGAACCTCGGGAGGCATCATGGGGGAGTCAGAGGGGAAAACACAAAAATGTTCAAGTTGACGTTCCCTGAGACGTCGGTCAAGTCGTACCGCTAAAGCCATAACCTGGTCTAGGGAGTCAGAAGAGGGATAGCTAACTAGCAGGTCTTTCAGGGCGTTCGACAGACCCAACCTAAACTGGCACCTTAAGGCAGGGTCATTCCACCGAGAAGCTACGCACCACTTCCTAAAGTCAGAACAATACTCCTCAACAGGTCTCTTACCTTGACGTAAGGTCACCAGCTGACTCTCGGCAAAGGCAGTCTTGTCAGTCTCGTCATAAATGAGTCCGAGAGCAGAAAAGAAAAGATCAACGGAGGAAAGTTCAGGGGCGTCAGGAGCCAAGGAGAAGGCCCATTCTTGGGGCCCTTCCTGGAGCCGGGACATAATTATACCCACCCGCTGGCTCTCAGAACCTGAGGAGTGGGGCTTTAAGCGAAAATAGAGCCTACAACTCTCCCGAAAGGAGAGAAAAGTCTTCCGGTCCCCTGAGAACCGGTCAGGCAACTTGAGGTGGGGTTCAAGAGGTGAGGTGAGGGGCACTACCATGGTAGCATCAGGCTGGTTGACCCTCTGAGCCAGGGCCTGGACCTGTAGGGAGAGACCCTGCATTTGCTGAGTCAGGGTCTCAAGGGGGTCCATAGTAGTGTGAGGGACCAGGGTAGACTAGGTATATGGGCTTGTGATTATGTAGTGATGAGGGTAGGGAAACAGACAAGTGAGCCCTAATCTACCCGCCACTCAGTCCCTGCCTACTTGCAACGACCCGCCCTAGGCGACGGGGTACAACTTGGCGACGGTCCCTACACTCAATAAGTGCACGACAGACAAACAGACAAGGGTACACAGAAGCTAAGGGAAATGGGGCAGTTGCCCACGGCAACACCGTGAGCAACAAGAGTGGTGAACGAGCCGAGTCAAACCAGGAGTGTACGAGGTACCAAACGCAGAGCAGGAGAGTAGTGAACAAGCCAGGGTCAATATGAAGCAGGGTCAAATAGTTCAGAAGCTGCAGCAGGGCCAGGAAACCAAACAAGAAGAATCACAAGCAAGGAGGAACAGGAAAGGCAGGTTTAAATAGACAGAGGGCGGGAGCTAGCTCCGTCTGGCCAGGCTGTGATAGGCTCTCCCACTCCTAAATATAAACAAAAAGAACAATGATCTCTGGACTAAAGAGCTCAGTATATGTAAATATATATATATATATATACGGTGCCAACCAGACATGGAAATGTGAGGAAAAGAAAAAACAAAAACCTGGTAAAAAAGGCACTCGGCTCAATAAAGTCGCAATTTAATTATCAAAAGTTTATTAATATATATTTAAAATTATGCAATCTTGCACAAAAACCTACAAACAGACATCACAAACCCGGCCGGGTAATGAATGGCAAATAAATCAGTTTTAAGAAAAATTCTCATTTAGCATGGCCATATAACAAATAGTATCAAGTAATAAGTTACTTCAATACAGGCCACACAAGTGGATGAATCAGATACAAAGTAGTGAGTGGAGGCAACGTACTAACCAAGGTAATTTACAAATGACATAACATCCATGGATATAAGCGATCCTGCTGATCAGATAGCAGTATACAGATGGGCTTACTAGCAAGGATATACATGCAATGAACCCATAGAGCACATGAATAGATGCAAGAGTATATACTTATCAGTAGGTAGTATATGTGGAAGTCCATAGGGTTCTCTACAGATGAAAACGACCAGGTCACTCCATGAGAAGATAAAGCTCTGGTGTCTCCTCAAAGCTCCAGTGTAAAGTAACTGCAGGCAGCAGATAGAGATCTGTCCACTCCGTGTCGTTCCTCTGTAACCTCCCAGCACAGGGAAAGATAATTATGCAGCAGGTGTGTCGACACTCCAACATGCGAGAGTCCACAGGACCGAATCCCCTCCTGGGATAAGCAAAAGCAGGGAGTGGCAAGTCAGAGCCGTATCCTCCACAGCAGGGCAAGTGCTAGCAATGCGTTTCCCAGCTTTGACAGCTTGTATTGCCAGTAAGGTTCACACTTAGGTGAAATATCCTTGTGTCCTTGTATCCAGCTCAAAGGAGTCTTAACTCCAAATAGGAGGGCAGGAGTGCAGGAGTGCGCAGCTTCCCAGCTTTCCGTCCATTCATCATGTGCTACGTCCAAGTCTCATGCATAGTATCCATGTGGGTTAGTTACCTCCAAGTTGCCATTCACCGGTATGTGACGTCACAGAATTGCCAACATGTTTCGTCACAGACGTGACTTCCTCAGGGCGTGTATTACAACATCAGAACCAACCCTCTATATCAAGGGATTGTTAACCAATAGTATTTGTCGAGTAGTAATACACCTATTAACCCTAGTGCTCCCAAATGGGACCATTGTACTTAGTGTCAACAGTATATCATTATCAATAATACAATACAATGTATGTCTATAGAATTGTCTCCATTGACTGTCCCCATCAAAAATAAAAACGACAAAATTAAATCAAAAAAAATATAATATAAATAAATATAAAAAAAAAAAAAAAAAAAAAAGGAACAATATTAAGAAAATGAAAAATAAGGCACATGCACCAGAGATCACTGCTGTAAAGTTAGAGAGCCAATAGTCAGGAATAACGAGCACATATCCCCCCCTAGAGATATGGAAGCCAGTCGGAGTGTCATCCCCAAATGCTATCCAATCAAAAGGGAGGAACATTTAGGTGCGGCCCGGGTCCCAAGAGCCGGGCCACACACTGAAAACCAATTATGTGGTCCGGGTCTCGGGACCCCGGCCGCATCAAAGGAACATCTGTAGCTTGAGTTCATTGTTCAAACCATGAGGGGCCATTGATTTAAGATTGTAAATCCACATACTCTCCTTTTGCAGTAAGGAGCGATCTCGATTCCCCCCCTATTGTTTTTCGGTAATTGGTATATGGCCATAAAGTTGAGGCCATCTGCAGATTGTTGATGGTATTCCTTAAAGTGCATTGCTAATGGGCTCTTTTCTTCCCCATTTTTTATGTCCCTTATATGCTCAGAAATCCGGACCTGGACCTCTCTTATAGTCTTCCCCACATAAAACTTATTGCAGGGACAAAAGATCAAGTAAACCACCATAGATGACCGACAGTTTAGGAAGTTTCTGACATTAAATTTACGATGATTTGATGAATCAAAGAATACATCACTCTTCCTTACAAATCTACATTGTGAACAGGTCCCACATTTAAACATCCCTTTCAGGTTATGTGTGGGCCATTTAGTGTCTACATCTCTTCTAAATTCTGATCTTACAAGAAGGTCACGAAGATTCGGAGCTCTCCTAGATATCATACTAGGATGATCACCTATCATTTCCCTAATTTCCTCACATAACGTGAGATGTGGCCAGTTTTTCTCTAAGATCTCCCTTATTTCCTCCCAGTGTAGTCCAAATCTGGAGATAAACCTCACCTGTGTCCTGGATGGTTGAGATGATGTATTATTTTTCTTAATTTTCCTATATTCCGTTGGATGTAAGAGAGCTTCCCGACTGGTATGTAAAGCTCTGTTATATCCACGTTTAATACATTTCGTTGAATAGCCGCGCTGTTTAAAGCGTGTCTTTAACTCCTGAGCTTCCTGCTTAAAGGTACTTAGATCGGAACAATTTCTGCGTAATCGCAGGAATTGTCCCACTGGTATGCCACGTATAAGGGATTTGGGGTGATGACTTTGTGCCATTAATAGAGTATTCCCAGCCGTCGATTTTCTAAATGTACTGGTTACTAGCTTATTTTCTTCCTTCTTGATCAGGAGATCCAAAAAGCTTATCTCTCGATCGCTTGCTGTATATGTCAGATGTATATTATAGTTATTAATGTTTAGTGAATCAACAAATGTTTTAAGTTCATCATGTGTGCCGGTCCAAACGACCAGAACATCATCCATATAACGAAGCCAGAGAGAGACGTATTTCTTAAAAAGATCACAAGGATAGACAGTCACCATTTCCCAAAATCCCAAATGAAGGCAAGCGTAAGAAGGGGCACATGATGAGCCCATTGCCGTACCAGTTACCTGTAAATAGTATTTACTGTCAAAACTAAAACAGTTATGGGTTAAGACAAATTCAAGCATGTCAATGATGAACTCATTCTGATGAGAGAGTTCAGATCTATATTGGTCAAGATAGTATTCAACGGCTTTTAAACCCACAGAGTGTGGAATTGAGGTGTAGAGAGATTCCACATCTAAGCCTACCAGCATGCTGTTAGGTGGAATAGTTATATTATGTAATTTGGTCAACACATCACCCGTGTCTAGGACAAAAGATGGAAGTAACTTTACAAAATTCTTCAGTTTTTGGTCGACAAATTTCCCTAGTTTATCAGTAGGTCCATCTATACCAGAAATTATTGGGCGTCCCGGGGGTGACTGTCTATCCTTGTGAACCTTAGGCAAAATGTAAATCGTCGGCATCTTGGGTTCCCTGACTTTTAAGTACAAAAACTCATTTTTTGTTATTAAACCTTCTTCAAGAGCAAATTGTAACTTTCTGTTCAGTTTCTGAGTAATCTCAGATAGAGGGTTATCTTTCATTCGTCTATAGCTGGGTGAACCCAGTTGTCTTAGTATCTCACCAGTGTAGTATTCCTCATCCAAGAGCACCACATTACCACCTTTGTCGCTAGGCTTAATTATTATCCCTTTCATATCACAAAGTTCGTCAAGGGCCACACGTTCTCTTTGTGAGAGGTTGTGTTCAGTTGGTTTGGACCAGTCAATAGTACTTAGGTCCCGATCAATCCCTTCCATAAATGCTCTCACATAGCGATTAGAGGAAACTGGTGGCATAGTAAGACAAGTGGGTTTCAAATTAGTAAATTTTGGAATGATAATCTCATTAATATTACGATCCAATGATTCAATCTTTAGTTCTTCCAACGCACCTAGTGCTATTTCTTCCTCTGAAGTGAGGTTATTTTCAAAGTCTTCAACCAGACCTTGCAGGGTCTCATCTGAAGGGGGGCCTGCTCCACGACTATGGTAGAGGCGTAAGAGGATTTTTCGCACAAAGAAATGAATATCCTTGTATACTTCAAACTCATTGCCGCCCGTAGACGGTACAAATGACAGGCCGCGATTCAGAAGAGAGACATGTGCTTGTGTTAGGGGGAAATCAGTTAGATTAATAACGTTATTTTCAAAGCCCAGAATTTCGTTTATATTGGTCTCTGACGGCTTCTCCCACGTGTGACTCTTCCCTCGTCTGGTTTTTCTTTTTCTAAAAAACCAACATGATTTACATTACTAGATTTCAGTGTGGTTTGGTTCTTTAGTGGGGGAATATTTCTACCACTCTCCTCCCTATCACTTGAGGTGTACTCACTAGTATCATAATCATATGAAGGTGCCCTTGCTCGTGTAGACTGTTGTCTTTTTTGTCGTTTGTGATGTCTGTTTGTAGGTTTTTGTTCAAGATTGCATAATTTTAAATATATATTAATAAACTTTTGATAATTAAATTGCGACTTTATTGAGCCGAGTGCCTTTTTTACCAGGTTTTTTCTTTTCCTCACATCTCCCACTCCTAAGCCTGCCATCCTGAGTGGTGGAAGATGGAGTCAGTCTCACAGACATAGAAGCAGGTGCAGACTGATTAACTATGGGCGTTGACACAGAAGCTGTGCCTGGCAGATCCTTTACACCTACGATGTTTGTCTGGAGAAGTGCATCAGAACTAATTCATTCGATTCAGGTATGTTTCCTTGTAATGTATTATAATGTAATGTATTTGCACCTTATAATATCATGTCGTAAGAATGAAAGTATCTTTTTATTATTTAGTTATTTAATTATTTAGATCATAATATAAGAACGACGGGATGAGGATACAACTGTTTGTAGAAATCTGGAAAAGTAGGAAATATGCTGTTAAAAGACATAGAAACGTGTGTAACGTGAAGTTAAAAACAAAATTTAGTCTGCAGGAGATTATTTGGGTAATACTGTTGGTTATATATCAAAAATAGGTTGTTCATGTAGCTCAGAGATCATGACTAATAGCTTGATTATTTAATACTATACAGTTTATGTATTATAGTTGCATATTTAATGAAACATTAGTACTGGAAAAAGGCTATTTAATTGTGCAGCATAAATGTAGTAATAGGAGGCTAATCCAATAGTGATACTTGTTTAGCAAAAAAGTTTTTAGGCATATTGGGTGAAGGAGGACCCTTATTTTTGTCAGAATTGTTTATTAACTGATAATTAGAACATGGGTGTTAGTGTTGAATATTATCGAGTATATCGTATAACTCAGATATTATAATTTCAACTAGGTCCTCTTTAGACTGGGTTCAGATGTCCCATGGTTGCCCAACTCGCAAATATGTCAGAAAGGCCCGACATATAACATAAAGCACAAAATGTGGCAGGAAAGAAACGGAATAATGGTTTTGTGAACCAATTTTCCATAGGGAAAGTATTTCTTTATTCAATCATGGTATTAATAAGTTGAGATAGTGTGAGTTTACTGATTATTTAGAGTTTATTGGCCAGAAGGCAGGCTTTAGCGGTAAAATCAATAATGGAACATTAATTCCTTCCTTAAATTTAAACCATTGGGTACTCGTGTTTGTAGTCTATAGATCCAAAAAGCTTCTCTTGTTTGGGTTTTGTGTTTAATATCTCCTCCCCTTTTTGGTTGATGAATTTTTTCAATGGCATAGCATATAAAACTGTTTGTTGTTCTGTTATGTTGGTGAATGAAATGTTTGGTAGCGTTTGAGGTATTCATAATATTTGGATTGCGAATATAACTTAGATGTTCTAAGATTCGGGTTTTGAACCTACGTTTTGTGCATCCTATATATTTAAGATTACATTCCACGCATTCTATAATATATATAACAGACTCTGAGTTACAGTTGATGCAATTGTTTATTGAAAAGGTGTTACTGTTGTTTGAATCATAAAAGGTTTTTTTAGGTGTCGCATATAGACATACTTTACAAGGGTTACTGCCACATTTGTAAAAACCCTCTTGCTCTAACCATGTGGTCTTGGTATCTTTAGAGCTGTAGAAAGAAGGGGAGAGTGAGTTGCCAAGAGAAGGGGCTTTACGTGGTACAATTCTACATCCCTCTTTGAGAATGTCATTCAAGATTTCGTCATCCATTAACATGGGTAAGTATTTGCTAATGATTTGTTTTATTTCATTGAATTGACTACTTTGTTCTAAAACTAGAGTGGGTTTCTTGGATATTGGCGTTGGACTTGTGACTTCTTGAGAAAGTAGAGTATCCCGATTTTTCTTTGCAATTATCTTGTTTGCCCTGTTTAATGACCAATGTGGGTAACCCCTATTGTGTAATCTGTTGTAGATTAGTTGTTGTTCTGTTTTGAATTGTGTTTCTGAGCTGCAATTACGTTTAGCTCTACATAATTCTCCTACTGGGATTGAAGTGATGGTCTGTTTAGCATGGTTGCTATTAGCATGTAATATAGTATTCCCTGCAGTTGGTTTTCTGAAAGATTTTGTGTGTATTATTTCCATTTCTACTCCTGTCAGTTCTAAATACAAGAATACTATATTGTTCTTATCAAATGAGTATGTGAATTTGAGATTGGATGTATTGAAATTAAGGAAATTGACAAATTCTGGTATGACAGAGATCTCCCTCCCATATAAATAAGAGATCATCAATATATCTGCCATACCAATGAATATTGTCCCCATAGGGGTTAGACATTGAAAAGTTTGATGTCTCCTCCCACCACGTCATCACCAGGTTGGCCAGGGAAGGGGAGAATTTGGCTCCCATCGACACACCTTTTAATAGTAAGTAAAATTGGAAGTAGTTGTGAGTCATTAAAAATAAAAGCCTGTAGTTGATCACTGTAGTTGCTGTGGACAGTCAAGTGGTGTTTCAGAGCTTTAGAAGCTATATCGTGGGGAATGCTCGTGTATAATGATGTGACGTCACATGTCAACCATGTATAGTTGTTTGACCATAATTTATTATGAAAGGCGCATAAAACATCTTGCGTGTCTTTTAAAAAGCCTGGAGTGGTTTGGGCCATGGGTTGTAGCAAGGAATCCAGCCATTCAGATGTTCTTTCACTAAATGATCCTATGCCAGATACTATGGGTCGCATGGGAGGAGGAAAAATATTTTTGTGGGTTTTAGGAAGGGCATGTATTATAGGTGTGATTGGGTGTTCCACAAATATATACTTCGCTTGTTTCTGGGTAAGTGAGCCATTTTCTATTCCCATTTGTATTAGATTTTTCATTTCTTTTTGGAAATTGGCTATGGGATTCTGTTTTAGTAGTTTGTATGTGTCTCGATCAGAAAGTAGATTATTAATTTGATCTTTGTAGTCCTCTTTGTTCATTATTGTAATGCTTCCGCCTTTATCTGATTTTTTGATAATTATGTCCTTGTTATTTTGGAGAGACTTAGCTGCTGTTTTGAGCTTGGTAGGAAAATTTGTTTTCCTTTTATATTTACGGGATTCTGACAGTTGTTGAAGGTCCTTTTCGACGGCTGTCTGAAAACGATCCATTGTATCAGTCCTTGATGCAATTGGATAAAATTTGGGATTAGTCGTTTTGAAATTGATTGATGTGTGTGCATGTTTAGTAGAAATGTCCGTGTCCAGGCTTTCCAAACATATGATGGTCCTTGACTCCTGAAATGAGAGTAAGTTGCTGTCCATTTTGCCCACTATGGGATCTTCTTCTTGTGGGTGATGTCTTGTATTATCAACAATAATGGTATATTGTAATAGTTTGGACGTTTATAAAAGCAGCAATACCAATTTTGTTATTTTATTTATATTACTTTAGAGGAAAAATCGGAAAAGGTTTTTTCAACTTTTAACATATATAAATATATATATATTTATGTGTATATATATATATATATATATATATATATATACACACAGTATATATATTTTTTACACTACTAGAAACTTTATTTAACTTTTTTTTACACATTTCATTAGTCCCCCTAGGGGACTTAAACCAGCGATCTAACGAATGTATTGCAGTTTTTTAGGCTAATTTTTATAGGCTCCCGTTGCCTTGCCAGAGGCATGGCTTAACAGGAGATTAAGAAAAGCAGTCCTGGGGGCCTTCATTAGGCCCCTGGGCTGCCATGACAATCGTTGGCACCCCCTATCATGTTGTTGGGGCACCAATGAGCTGTCGGAGTGGGGTGCCCCCTCTTTCTAACGCCTCAGCTCCTGCGATCGTGATTGGTCACAGCATTTAAGGTGTTAAACGGCCAGGAACAGCGCAATCGCTGTTCCTGACCATTAGACCCGGGTGTCAGCTGTAATACACAGCTGACACCCGCTGCTCACGGAGTGGGCTCTGCGGGTGAGCCTGCTCCAAACACCCCTCCCGCACCACGTCGTGCTATTATGTCGTGGTGTGGGAACAGGATAAATGAAATCCTATATAAACAACGAGACTAAGGTATTATTATATTAATTGTATACATAATATATTAAGAACAGATATTAATATGTAGTAGATAAAACCAAAACCTTCACAAAGAAGGAATAAAAGACATATGGGGAGTAACCTGTTGGTAACCTATGTAAACTGTGTCAAAGCCTCACAATATAACATAAATCAATCAAGGAAATAAGTACTGCAGGGGAAAAGCGAATGTGGAATCTAGTATTACTAATAAATAATATATATATAAATTAAAGGGTAACTAAACTTTCATAGAACTTCTGACATGTCATAATGACATGTCAGAAGTTTTGATCGGTGGGGTCCGAGCACTGAGACCCCCAGCGATTCGCTAAAACGAAGCGGCAGGAGCTGTGCAGCTTAGTTTCTGATCACCTTTTTTTCCCTGAAAGTTTAGTTGCCCTTTAAGAAGGGAAATTAATTCGAATACAATAGTGATAATTCTTCTTTATAAAAATGTAGGCAATATCCCCAGAGCACATTGATACATACAAGATATAACAGAGAGGTATTCAAGCCAAAGAGGACCAGTTCCAGGGGGCACCACCACATACCCAACCCACATTTCACCAACGGTTCTCCGCTGTAGTGTCAAAATTACCGCTATGTACACAAACTACTTTCTCTAACTCAATTTCATTCTACCTCATTCTCAATCTTTTTCTCCACAATTTCTCTTTGACCTTCTCTTTAACCTTTAATTTTCTTCAACAGCCTTCCTTCTTTATCAAGCCACATATTCTTTTCTTTATGTCTTCCTCTTATATATAGTCACTCAAATTTCACATAGTGCAGTCTTCTGAACTCCAACATGATGGATATACATGAGCCTAATCTATTCTTACATATATTATTATTATTATTATTATTATTATTATTATTTGGATATTGACAGTGTTATTATCATCTCCTTTCCATGACAATTAAAGACATATCAAAACCTTTCTTTCATGTCCTTACAGCACAGGGGTCCTGGGTTCGAATTGAAGTATGAATGGATTGTGCATGCTTTCCCTTCAGTAGTGTGGGTTTCCAATATACCCTTTGGTATGTGCGTGTCTAAGATTGGGAAATTATCTGTGAGCACCTCTGGACTGAGTGAATAAAATGTGTGTAAAGTGTTGTGCAATATGTTGGTCATATATATTTCTGACGAATATTAGGATAAAGCACTTAGGAAATACTGGTATATGATTGAGCATACTGAGCGGTTCACGGTACAGTACACCACAGTTAGATGCACACAAGAAGATGGCAAGATATGAATACAATTAAATGCATCCTAATACAGAACCAGCATTCCCTGCCAAGAATGTTTCTTAAGGTTTCCCTTTATTCTTTAACAAAATTTTTATATGTAGGAATTTTTTTTTTCACGCAAGGAAGATCTTACTTGTGGTAGCGATGCTTAGAAGAATTATTTTTTTTAAAGGAATTGTCAAAAAAACACTTCTAAGTATCATCATCTTTTCAGTTAGCCATTAAAATCTATCAACTACTCAGGACTGTCAATTTTCCTCTTTTCTATTTACTGGCTTACATGGTACAAATATTTTTTTTTTTACCTTTAACATTTTTTTTACATTTAAACTACTTTATGTGAATTCATGTTCTCATACTTGCTGTCATATCATATCTCAGTCATGCAGGACTCAGTCGAGGTTATGCCATTATTGCACGCTACTTGCCACTATGGATAGATGTGTAAGTGTTCTTTTTATCATAAGATCACTTTTGCTATATGCCCAGTAAAATGTTTATATAGGACCCCAGTGCATATTGAATTAGTTGTAAGTCACAGCTAATTGCTTAGATCTTTAGTGGTAACTCTATTCGACAGGTCCTACCATAAGTCCTTCATCTACAGCAGAAACTAGTAAATCATGTTATTCTATATAGGCTTCTGGAATATTTCCCCCTCTTTTTTTCCATATAATGTCTTTGTCTCGGATTATATTTTGCACAGATAGGGCACGTTCAGACGTGGCAGAGTTTTTCCGCTGCAAATGTTGGTGCAGATTTGGGGCAATTACGCAACGAATCTGCACCAACATTTGCATATTTGACAGGTAAGGCTGGGTTCACACGACCATGTTACGTCCGTAATGTACGGAACGTATTTCGGCCGGAAGACCCGGACCGAACACAGTGCTGAGAGCCGGGCTCCTAGCATCATAGTGATGTACGATGCTAGGAGTCCCTGCCTCGCTGCAGGACAACTGTCCCGTACTGTAATCATGTTTTCAGTACGGGACAGTAGTTCCACGCAGAGGCAGGGACTCCTAGCATCGTACATCACTATGATGCTAGGAGCCCGGCTCCCTGCACTGTGTTCGGTCCGGGTCTTCCGGCCGAAATACGTTCCGTACATTACGGACGTAACATGGTCGTGTGAACCCAGCCTAATTCAGATGTTGCAGAAAACACAGCGGACTTGCCACAGATTTCAGTTTTTGCATTGCAAAGGCTGAAATCCGCAGTGAAATTCCGCTTCTCCACAACAGACAGTGCATGCTGCGTAGGGAAAATTCCGCACCGGAGCCTATGATCCGCAGCAGAGTTTTCCGCAATGTCTGAACTAACTTGCCTCAAAATGTATTGAAACAAATGTAAAAAACGGCCGCTGGAGAATTCCATTGCGGACTGTCCACAGCGGAATTCCACAGCAATTCCGCTACGTGTGAATGTGCCCTTAAACCATGTGACACTTTATTAGTGGTTTCTACCAGTGCTACCTGACATCTCCTGTTTCAGTGAAATACTAAGGCCACGTTCACATGTGGCAAAAGTTTTCTGCTGCAAATGTTGGTGCAGATTCGGGGCAATTACGCAATGAATCTGCATCAATATTTGCATATTTGACAGGTAATTCAGACGTTGCAGATATCAAAGCGGACTTGCCACATATTTCAGTTTTTGTATTGCCAAGGCTGAAATCCGCAGTGAAATTCCGCTTCTTCTCCGCAACATAATGTGCATGCTGTGGAGGGAAAATTCTGCACCGCAGACTGATTTTCGCACAGTTATTTTCCGCAACGTCTGAACTAAGTTTCCTGAAAATGTTTGGAAACAAATGTAAAAGACATCTGCTGCAGAATTCCACTGCGGACTGTCTGCAGCGGAATTCAACAGCGATTCCGCCACATCTGAACGTGGCCTAACACTTGTCTGACAACTAGGAAATACTTAATGTACAATAAGCCTGTTATATAAGTCACTACCATATTAGACTCCTTTAATATGTTTACATACAGAAAAATACTCTATAATGAAATTTGTTGAATCTACAATATTTGAATGATCCCTTTGACTGTTCACAGGGTTGGACTTACATTGGATAATGCACTGTGGTACTTCTGTTGACACTCCGAGCTGACCTAGATTTTACTCTGTGATGCACGGATAGCTAAAGATGCGTCAAATTTACAAAAAAGGCATGCGTCTCTCAATATATTTGTCGCATCCCACTCCAGCTTGTCTTTTTTATTAAGACTGGCGTATGAATCGCCGGTCTTAATAAATTACTCCATTTGAGTTGTGTTTCAACTGAAAAGCATCATGTGTAATGACTGGAACACTAAGAATGAACATTTACAATAATTGACACCTGTATGATTTCACTTTAGAATATGCTGCTGCCCTTTTAAACAACAATTCCACCTACATATAAATCTGAAACACTTTGACCTTTTGATTCACAACATAAAACTTAGCAAGAAGGTCAATGGAAACATTCAGGGATAATCATAAATGTCATGCAATGCTTATACAATATTTCCAAGCTTTGACATTAGGGTTTAACAACCTATCACTTGTAACCATAAGCGTTGCAGAATTACCCGCACTACTGTATGTAGTATTTGCTCAATTAATTCTGAATTGTACCTACTGTACAATAACCAATTAAATTGGATAGAATTAGGAATAAGAAAAAAAGGTAGTTTGATGAAATACTTCTATTAGTTTAAGGAAAGGTAATTGTGCAGATTGGTTGCCCTGGGAAATAATGTATTTAATAAAGATGTAAAGCAAACCCGTCACCTTATAAATGCTGCCCAATCTGCAGGCAGCATGTAATAGAGCAGGGGAAGCTGAGCAGATAGGTTTGTGCAAATAAATACATTATAACTTTTATTAATTTAAATCCATGTTCTTTCTATGCTTAGGAGTCTAGTGGGCGGTCTCATTCAATGATTTACAGCATTCTCTTTATGAGTATGCTTACAAAAATAGCTCTCAATTGCTGCCCTCTGGACTCCTAAGCCCAGAGGCTAAGGGCAAAGCCACACATGGCGGAATTGCTCTTGAATTCCGCTGCGGACACTCCGCAGCGTTAATCCGCAGCGGAGCCGTTTCTCCATTGCCTTCCACTTCTTTTTAGTAGGCTTCGTTTAGACGAGGCTGAAAATTCCGCTACGGAGCATAGGCTGCGGTGCGGAATTTGGTGTCCGCAGCATACAATGGATGTTGCAGACCAGTGGCGGACTAGTTGTGGACTCATGGCGGAAGTTCTCCATTGACTTCAATGGAGATTCTAAATTCCGCAATGAAGTCCGCAGCTGTCATGCACATGTTATGTGTGCTGCGGATGCGTCTTGCTTTTTTGACATGACATTTCTTCATTCTGGCTGGACCTATGTATTTCTAGGTCTACAGCCAGACTGAGGAAGTCAATGGGGCTCCCGTAATTACGGGAGCGTTGCTAGGAGACGTCAGTAAATAGTCACTGTCCAGGGTGCTGAAAGAGTTAAGCGATCGCAATATACAGCAACCTGTAAAAAAAATAGAAGTTCATACTTACCGAGAACTCCCTGCTTCTGTCTCCAGTCCGGCTTCCCAGGATGACGTTTCAGTCTAAGTGACGGCTGCAGCCAATCACAGGCTGCAGCGGTCACATGGACTGCCGCGTCATCCAGGGAGGTCGGGCTGGATGCCGAAAGAGGGACGTGTCACCAAGACAACGGCCGGTAAGTATGAAATTCGTTTACTTTCACTAGGGAAAGTGCTGTCCCTTCTCTCTATCCTGCACTGATAGAGAGAAGGGAAGCACTTTTACCGCAGTCCGCAGCAGCTAGTCCGCATCAATTTACTGCACATTTTGGGCAGATCCGCCGCAGAATCTGCAACACAGATTCTGTGCGGCATTGATGCGGACAGTTGCGGAGGAAATCCGCCACGTGTGGGCATGCCCTAACAATGCAGTCTCTCTGCAGAAGAACAGGTACCAATCACAACATAGCAAAGGGAATGAGATCCACCTGGGTGGGACCACTTCTCTCTAAGGGCCCTATAGCAGGTGTATGGTCTACTTATATGTACGTACACCCTTGATTAATGGTTTAGTGGTCCTTAATTTGCAGCATATGCAAAAGAAATTAATTATGCAATTTACTAGCAAAAGTATTGTGATCTGCATTCAATAGCCCTCTAATTAAACTTTGCTGCCAGTGTTTTTAATCGGTTTGTAACATTATGATGACCCTGTCAAGATTTTATTTATTGCTGCCTCCTTGTCAGATACCGTAGGAGTGAACCTGTGTTCCCCTCTTTGAAGCCTGTATGGCTATGTACATGATATGAATCATTCCCAGAAAATCAGTAGGCCAATAATGAGGAAACAGAATGTAGCGTCTAACAAAACATTTTTCTAGTATACTGAATTAGTTACATATAGATGGACCTCATTTGGGTTAATACTGAAACTCAACCTATGTAGAATGATAAGAGTGATCAGAGGTAGACATATAGCCTCAGCTGCACAATGGCCCAGAGGAATTTGTACCCAGAGAGTCTTCTTATTGAGCCATCTGAAATGTTAGACAGCTCCACTGCTGAATCTGTTGTTTAGGTTCTCTTAATTCCTGCCTCTCTCTATTTCTTGCATTGTATGGTTCTGAGAATATTAAGCTTCCTGCTTGTAATCTTGTTCTTTGCTGCCTCTCTACAAACTACTGCTGCTCATTTGTGTAGCAACCTTGAACTGCTTACTGACCACATCTCTGGCTACTGGCTACAACCTGTTGCTGCTTATCTGTGTAGCAAACCTGGATGTTTGCTGACCTAGTCTCTTCCTTAGGCTGGGTTCACACGACCTATTTTCAGACGTAAACGAGGCGTATTATGCCTCGTTTTACATCTGAAAATAGGGCTACAATACGTCGGCAAACATCTGCCAATTCATTTGAATGGGTTTGCCGACGTATTGTGCAGACGACCTGTCATTTACGCATCGTCGTTTGACAGCTGTCAAACGACGACGCGTAAATGGACTGCCTCGGCAAAGAAGTGCAGGGCACTTCTTTGCCACGTAATTTGAGCTATTCTTCATTGAACTCAATGAAGCACAGCTCAAGATTTACGAGCATCTCAGACGGCTCGCAAAATGCGAGGAGGAGCATTTACGTGTGAAACGAGGCAGCTGTTAACAGTCTGTCTTTTCACATGTAAATGCCTCTCATCGTGTGAACATACCCTCACGCTACCACCTATTGTCGCTTATCTGTGTGCCAAACTTGGAGTGTTTCCTGACCATGTCTCCGCCTTACGCTTCAAACTGTTGCCGCTTATCTGTGTACTGAACCTGGACCATTACGTCACTATTCTAGCTATTAGCACTCTCCTGCCTTATCGTTTCAACCACTGGACTTTAAATCTGCTGCAAACTCTGACAGGGCCCACTCAGGCCACAGGGGTTTTCAAAAAAGTATCCTGCTTCTATTGCCCACGTCCCCATGCCTGCACTCTCCACGGGTCTTTCATAGATTACATTGAGACTCTGATTGTCATAGCTGCTCTGTCGTCGTCTGATAGCTGAAGAAGCAATGCAGTATCTGTGTGTCTTAGCAGTCTACAGCCACAATTTAGGCACAGGATGAAGGGATCCTTCAGTAAAGGGAGATTACTCATTACAGCCTTAGACCATCAGGAATTATTATTAACCCCTTCACTGCTCTAGCCCACCAGGGACATTATCATGATCCTTTCACTGCCCTCTTCTACCAGAGATGTTACCATTAATCCCAAAGGATAGCTGATAAATGTCTTATCACTGGTGGCTCTACCCAGGGCCGCCATCAGGAATTTCAGGGCCCCCTACAGCTAAATTTTCTGGGCCCCCCTACCGTGGCACCGCCTGTTAACGGTACTCCGTCCAGCACTATATCATGGTACCCAGGGCCGCCATCAGGGGGGGTATTAGGGGTACTGATGTGAGAGGCCCGGCCAAACCTAATTGAAAGGGGGGCCCGGCAAACTGCCGCGACTTGCCTTTGGTAGAAAAAAAACAGGCCCCTGCAATGGGGCCCGTTTTTTTCACCAAAAGAATGTCATGAGCTGCGGGCCCCCCTTTCAATTAGGTTTGGCCGGGCCTCTCACATCAGTACCCCTAATACCCCCCCTGATGGCGGCCCTGGGTAGCATGGGGGCCGTCAAACACCGCCGCCCGTGCGACCGATCACGTGCACCCGCAAACTCCCGCGCATGCGCACCGGCGACCGCCTGGAACCGCGCACCGAATTTTGAGGCAGATTTTGACCTGCCCACACTATCTTGCCGCGTTTTTTGCCTGCGGCGATTGAGGACAGCAGACAGAAAACGCAGCGAAAAATGCATTTTCTGCCTCCCATTGATTTCGATGGCAGGTCAGAGGCGGAACCGCGGCAAGAAAGGACGTGCTGCTTTTTCTTTTTTCCGCGACTGGCTCCCATTGATTTCAGATTAAATCAATGGGAGGCGGTTTTGGAAGTTGTTTGGTGCTGATTCTGACGCAGTGTCCGAGTCAATATCAAGGCCCAAAAACTCTGTGAACTGGGCCTTATTGTTAGGGCTTATTCAGACGAACGTGTAATACATCCGTGCAACGTGCGTGATTTTCACGCGCCTCGCACGGACCTATGTTACTCTATGGGGCCGTGCAGACTGTCAGTGATTTTCACGCAGCGCGAGTCCGCTGCGTAAAACTCACGACATGTCCGATATTTGTGCATTGTTCGCGCATCACGCACCCATTGAAGTCAATGGGTGCGTGAAAATCGCGCCCAGCACTTCCGCAGCCGTATAAACTATGAATGAAAACAGAAAAGCACCACGTGCTACAAACATACAAACAGAGTGTCATAATGATGGCGGCTGCGCGAAAATCACGCTGCTGACACACGGAGCTGTTATTGACCTTTTGCAAGCGCAAAACGCCATGTTTTTGCGCGTGCAAAAAGCACATGCTTGTGTAAATCCGGCCTTAGGGTAGGAACACACTAGGCATGAACACTGCGGATTTTATGCAACACATTTTATTGTGGAAAATCCGCAGCGTATTACAGTCGCAGCAGAGTGGATGAGATTAGAACAAATCTCATCCACACGCTGCAAAAATAATGGACCTGCAGTGTGGCTTTTTGGCTTTTTAAGTCGCATGTCAATGTATTCTGTGGGATCGCTGCTCCTCTGTTGCGGAAATGCTGCGGTTCTGCCGCAAAAATCACAAATGAGAAAAAAAAAAAAAGGCACTTTTTTAAATTTATAAAAAAGTTTAGACTTGCCCCGGCCGTAGTCCTGGTGACGCGATCCTCTATTCTTAGCGCAGCCCGGCCTCCTGTCATGACGTTTCATACCATGTGACTGCTGCAGCGGTCACATGGTCTACAGCGCCATCCCAGGAGGCGGGGCTACGTTCAGAAGAGAGAGATGCGTCACCAGGACTACGGCCGGGGTAAGTCTAAACTTTATTTTCCCTGCAGGATTCCCGCAGCGGACACGCCTCACGAAACCTGCGCCACTATTTGGTGCGGTTTTGCTGGCAGAATTCCCTGCGGCTATCGGGGCGGATAAGCTGTGTAGTTTTACTCAGCATATCCGCCTAGTGTGTCCCTTATGATGTCGCTCCTGGAGCTGCTGCCGCTCTCTAAATAGGCAGTTGGTCCAGTAGAATTTGGAATTATTTTTTTTTGTGAACCAGCTTAAAAAAAATACAAAACTTTTGTGTTAGGGCCTGTTCACATCACTGTTCGCTTCCGCTCCGGGGTTCCTTCTGAGGTTTCTGTCGGGTGAACCCCGCAACGGAAAGTGAAAGTGATAGCACAGCTTCCGTTTCCATCACCATTAGCGCAGTCGACTGCGCTATTGATTCCGTCCGAAAACCAGCCGGAATGGTGACGAACGGAAACCATTAGCGATGTTTCCATCACCATTGAGATCAATGGTGACTGAAACGGAAGCTGTGCTGTCACTTTCACTTTCCGTTGCGGGGTTCACCCGACAGAAACCTCAGACGGAACCCCGGAGCGGTGGTTCGTCACCATTCCGGCTGGTTTTCGGACGGAATTAATAGCGCAGTCGACTGCGCTAATGGTGATGTAAACGGAAGCTGTGCTATCACTTTCACTTTCCGTTGCGGGGTTCACCCGACAGAAACCTCAGACGGAACCCCGGAGCGGAAGCGAACGGTGATGTGAACAGGCCCTAACACAAAAGTTTTGTATTTTTTTAAGCTGGTTCACAAAAAAAAATAATTCCAAATTCTACTGAACCAACTGCCTATTTAGAGACAGGCAGCAGCTCCAGGAGCGACATCATAAGGGACACACTAGGCGGATATGCTGAGTAAAACTACACAGCTTATCTGCCCCGGTAGCCGCAGGGAATTCCGCCAGCAAAACCGCACCAAATAGTGGCGCAGGTTTCGTGAGGCATGTCCGCTGCGGGAATCCTGCAGGGAAAATAAAGTTTAGACTTACCCCGGCCGTAGTCCTGGTGACGCATCTCTCTCTTCTGAACGTAGCCCCGCCTCCTGGGATGACGCTGTAGACTGTGTGACCGCTGCAGCAGTCACATGGGATGAAACGTCATGACAGGAGGCCGGGCTGCGCTAAGAATAGAGGATCGCGTCACCAGGACTACGGCCGGGGCAAGTCTAAACTTTTTTATAAATTTAAAAAAGTGCCTTTTTTTTTTTTCTCATTTGTGATTTTTGCGGCAGAACCGCAGCATTTCTGCAACAGAGGAGCAGCGATCCCACAGAATACATTGACACGCTGCGGCTTAAAAAGCCACACGGCAGGTCCATTATTTTTGCAGCGTGTGAATGAGATTTGTTCAAATCTCACCCACTCTGCTGCGACTGTAATACGCTGCGGATTTTCCACAATAAAATGTGTTGCATAAAATCCGCAGTGTTCATGCCTAGTGTGTTCCTACCCTAAGGCCGGATTTACACAAGCGTGTGCTTTTTGCACGCGCAAAAAACGTGGCGTTTTGCGCATGCAAAAGGTCCATAACAGCTCCGTGTGTCAGCAGCGTATGATGCGCGGCTGCGTGATTTTCGCGCAGCCGCCATCATTATGACACTATTTGTATGTTTGTAGCACATGGTGCTTTTCTGTTTTCATTCATAGTTTATACGGCTGCGGAAGTGCTGGACGTGATTTTCACGCACCCATTGACTTCAATGGGTACGTGATGCGCGAACAATGCACCAATATAGGACATGTCGTGAGTTTTACGCAGCGGACACACGCTGCGTGAAAATCACTGACAGTCTGCACGACCCCATAGAGTAACATAGGTCCGTGCGAGGCGCGTGAAAATCACACACGTTGCACGAACGTATTACACGTTCGTCTGAATAAGCCCTAACAATAAGGCCCAGTTCACAGAGTTTTTGGGCCTTGATATTGACTCGGACACTGCGTCAGAATCAGCACCAAAAAACTTCCAAAACCGCCTCCCATTGATTTAATCTGAAATCAGTGGGAGCCAGTCGCGGAAAAAAGAAAAAGCAGCACGTCCTTTCTTGCCGCGGTTCCGCCTCTGACCTCCCATCGAAATCAATGGGAGGCAGAAAATGCATTTTTCGCTGCGTTTTTTGTCTGCTGTCCTCAATCGCCGCGAGCAAAAAACGCAGCAAAAAAACGCGGCAAGATAGTGTGGGCAGGTCAAAATCTGCCTCAAAATTCTTTAAGGAATTTTGAGGCAGATTTTTTTTTGCCTGCAAAATACTGTGTGAACAGGGCCATACATGATCAGCACTTTGAGATAATTTACTCACTGTGTCAGAAGAGCTGCTCCCACTCCAGTCCTCTTCCGGCGATGTCTTCCAGGCGAGGTCTTCGGTCCAGACGTCCAGTCCTTCACCTCCAGCCAGGCTCCAGGTTAGTTTTGTCCATGTGTGTCCGCGGGTGCGCGCGCGGCCGATCGCGGGTGCGCGCTTCGTTCGCGGGTGCGCGCGCGGCCGATCGCGGGCGCGCGCGGGCGGGCGGTCTCCAGTGCGGCCGTTCGTGGGTGCGCGCTCGCGAGTGCGCACGCGCGGGAGTTTCCTTGTGCGCGCGATCGGGTGCGCGGGCGGACGGTTTGACGGCCCCCCATGACGAGGGGAGGGGGCCCGCAGCAGCAGCAGCTCACGACATTCTTTTGGTGAAAAAAACGGGCCCCATTGCAGGGGCCCGTTTTTTCCTACCAAAAGAATGTCGCGGCAGTTGCCGGGCCCCCCTTTCAATTAGGTTTGGCCGGGCCCCTCACACCACTACCCCTAATACCCCCCTGATGGCGGCCCTGGCTCTACCACTGGGACCCCCACTGATCACTGGAACTAGAACCAAGTTCCCTGTTAATCCTCACTAAATGGTCGCATTGAAGAGTAATTTGAATTAAGTTGTGATGACGATGGGCTTGCCATTTAATGTCTATAAGGCCGATTGAAACAGCCAAGTGCTGTACTCCTTTATTGGAGTGGCCACTGCTCCATTCAAACTCCTCCTCGCTGTGGTTGTGCGATGAGGAGGAATGGGGGGGGGGCCGGGACCCCCGTTCGAGTGATTGGTGCGGATACATTGAATAGGTGATTAATGTCCTTTGTGTGGTTACCCCATTTAACACCTTCCCTAAATGTGACTGTCAGGTATACTATCTACCACTGCAGTGTAAATCAAGCTTATTGTCGATTTTCTGGAGACATAACAGCAAAAAATATTTTTTTTACAGTCATTATTCATTCTAAATATAAGAAGCTGTAAGTTACAGGTATGCTGGAGGAAGCAGATCTGAGCTGTTTATTGCACAGGGGCTCTCTGTGTCCACCCCCGGGAATTATTACAATCTTTATACAGCATTATGGAAAATGTTTGTACCATATAAGTAATAATAAATAAATACATATAGAACACTAAACCTAAAAATGAATGATAAAAGTAAACAGGATATAATCTTTCCACATTGTTTATCAACCTGCAGGATTTTCCGCAGTCCTGAAAAAAACTGTCTTCTGCAGAGAAAACAGGGGTTCATTTCCTCATGATCGCTTCCATTTTCAACTGATACATGACTAAGGAGGTAGTGCAAACTAAATGGGAAGTGCTTGCTATTCCTAATGCAGAGAGACAGGGCCGCCATCAGGGGGGTATTAGGGGTACTGGTGTGAGGGGCCCGGCCAAACCTAATTGAAAGGGGGGCCCGGCAACTGCCGCGACATTCTTTTGGTAGGAAAAAACGGCCCCTGCAATGGGGCCCGTTTTTTTCACCAAAAGAATGTCGTGAGCTGCTGCTGCTGCGGGCCCCCTCCCCTCCCCTCGTCATGGGGGGCCGTCAAACCGTCCGCCCGCGCGCGCGCGCAAAAGGAAACTCCCGCGCGTGCGCACTCGCGAGCGCGCACCCACGAACGCCCGCACTCGAGAACGCCCGCGCGCGCACCCGCGAAAGCCCGGAAGCGCGCACCAGCGATCGCGCGCGCCCGCGACCGCCCGCGCGCGCACCCGCGAACGAATCGCGCGCAGCCGCGGACACAAATGGACAAAACTTACCTGGAGCCTGGCTGGAGGTGAAGGACTGGACGTCTGGACCGAAGACCTCGCCTGGAAGACATCGCCAGAAGAGGACTGGAGTGGGAGCAGCTCTTCTGACACAGTGAGTAAATTATCTCAAAGTGCTGTTTATGTATGGCCCTGATCACACAGTATTTTGCAGGCAAAAAAAAATCTGCCACAAAATTCCTTAAAGAATTTTGAGGCAGATTTTGACCTGCCCACACTATCTTGCCGCGTTTTTTTGCTGCGTTTTTTGCCCGCGGCGATTGAGGACAGCAGACAAAAAACGCAGCGAAAAATGCATTTTCTGCCTCCCATTGATTTCAATGGGAGGTCAGAGGCGGAACCGCGGCAAGAAAGGACGTGCTGCTTTTTCTTTTTTCCGCGACTGGCTCCCATTGATTTCAGATTAAATCAATGGGAGGCGGTTTTGGAAGTTTTTTGGTGCTGATTCTGACGCAGTGTCCGAGTCAATATCAAGGCCCAAAAACTCTGTGAACTGGGCCTTATTGTTAGGGCTTATTCAGACAAACGTGTAATACGTCCGTGCAACGTGCATGATTTTCACGCGCCTCGCACGGACCTATGTTACTCTATGGGGCCGTGCAGACTGTCAGTGATTTTCACGCAGCATGTGTCCGCTGCGTAAAACTCACGACATGTCCGATATTTGTGCATTGTTCGCGCATCACGCACCCATTGAAGTCAATGGGTGCGTGAAAATCACGCCCAGCACTTCCGCAGCCGTATAAACTATGGATGAAAACAGAAAAGCACCACGTGCTACAAACATACAAACAGAGTGTCATAATGATGGCGGCTGCGCGAAAATCACGCAGCCGCGCATCATACGCTGCTGACACACGGAGCTTTTATGGACCTTTTGCATGCGCAAAATGCCACGTTTTTTGCGCGTGCAAAAAGCACACGCTCGTGTAAATCCGGCCTTAGGGTAGGAACACACTAGGCATGAACACTGCGGATTTTATGCAACACATTTTATTGCGGATAATCCGCAGCGTATTACAGTCGCAGCAGAGTGGATGAGATTTGAACAAATCTCATCCACACGCTGCAAAAAAAAATTGACCTGCAGTGTGGCTTTTTAAGCCACAGCCTGTCAATTTATTCTGTGGAATCGGCGCTCCTTTGTTGCGGAAATGCTGCAGTTCTGCCGCAAAAATCACAAATGAGAAAAAAAAAAAGGTACTTTTTTTAATTGATTAAAGTTTAGACTTGTCCCGGCCGTAGTCCTGGTGACGCGATCCTCTATTCTTAGCGCAGCCCCGCCTCCTGTCATGACGTTTCATCCCATGTGACCGCTGCAGCAGTCACATGGTCTACAGCGTCATCCCAAGAGGCGGGGCTACGCTCAGAAGAGAGAGACGCATCGCCCTAAACTACGGCCGGGACAAGTCTAAACATTTTTTTTCCCTACAGGATTCCCGCAGCGGACATGCCTCACGAAACCTGCGCCACTATTTGGTGCGGTTTTGCTGGCAGAATTCCCTGCGGCTACCGGGCGGATAAGCTGTGGAGTTTTACTCAGCATATCCACCTAGTGTGTTCCTACCCTTATGATGTCGCTCCTGGAGCTGCTGCCGGTCTCTAAATAGGCAGTTGGTCCAGTAGAATTTGGAATTATTTTTTTTTGTGAACCAGCTTAAAAAAATACAAAACTTTTGTGTTAGGGCCTGTTCACATCACCGTTCGCTTCCGTTCCGTCTGAGGTTTCCGTCGGGTGAACCCCGCAACGGAAAGTGAAAGTGACAGCACAGCTTCCGTTTCAGTCACCATTGATCTCAATGGTGATGGAAACATCGCTAATGGTTTCCGTTCGTCACCATTCCGGCTGGTTTTCGGACGGAATCAATAGCGCAGTCGACTGCGCTAATGGTGACGGAAACGGAAGCTGTTCTGTCACTTTCACTTTCCGTTGCGGGGTTCACCCGACAGAAACCTCAGACGGAACCCCGGAGCGGAAGCGAACGGTGATGTGAACAGGCCCTAACACAAAAGTTTTGTATTTTTCTAAGCTGGTTCACAAAAAAAAAAAAATCCAAATTCTACTGGACCAACTGCCTATTTAGAGACTGGCAGCAGCTCCAGGAGCGACATCATAAGGGACACACTAGGCGGATATGCTGAGTAAAACTCCACAGCTTATCCGCCCCGGTAGCCGCAGGGAATTCTGCCAGCAAAACTGCACCAAATAGTGGCGCAGGTTTAGTGAGGCATGTCCGCTGCGGGAATCCTGCAGGGAAAAAAAAGTTTAGACTTGCCCCGGCCGTAGTCCTGGTGACGCATCTCTCTTCTGAACGTAGCCCCGCCTCCTGGGATGACGCTGTAGACCATGTGACTGCTGCAGCAGTCACATGGGATGAAACGTCATGACAGGAGGCGGGGCTGCGCTAAGAATAGAGGACCGCGTCACCAGGACTACGGCCGGGGCAAGTCTAAACTTTTTTATAAATTTAAAAAAGTGCCTTTTTTTTTCTCATGTGTGATTTTTGCGGCAGAACCGCAGCATTTCCGCAACAGAGGAGCAGCGATTCCACAGAATAAATTGACGTGCTGCGGCTTAAAAAGCCACACTGCAGGTCCATTTTTTTTGCAGCGTGTGGATGAGATTTGTTCAAATCTCATCCACTCTGCTGCGACTGTAATACGCTGCGGATTTTCCACAATAAAATGTGTTGCATAAAATCCGCAGTGTTCATGCCTAGTGTGTTCCTACCCTAAGGCCGGATTCACACGAGCGTGTGCTATTTGCGCGCGCAAAAAACGTGCCGTTTTGCGCATGCAAAAGGTCCATAACAGCTCCGTGTGTCAGCAGCGTATGATGCGCGGCTGCGTGATTTTTGCGCAGCCGCCATCATTATGACACTCTGTTTGAAGCACGTGGTGCTTTTCTGTTTTCATCCATAGTTTATACTGCTGCGGAAGTGCTGGGCGTGATTTTTACGCACCCATTGACTTCAATGGGTGCGTGATGCGCGAACAGCGCACAAATATCGGACATGTCGTGAGTTTTACGCAGCGGACACACGGACACACGCTGCATGAAAATCACTGACAGTCTGCACGACCCCATAGAGTAACATAGGTCCGTGCGAGGCGCGTGAATATCACGCACGTTGCACGGACGTATTACACGTTCGTCTGAATAAGCCCTAACAATAAGGCCCAGTTCACAGAGTTTTTGGGCCTTGATATTGACTCGGACACTGCGTCAGAATCAGCACCAAACAACTTCCAAAACCGCCTCCCATTGATTTAATCTGAAATCAATGGGTGTAAGTCGCAGAAAAAAGAAAAAGCAGCACGTCCTTTCTTGCCACGGTTCTGCCTCTGACCTCCCATCGAAATCAATGGGAGGCAGAAAATGCATTTTTTGCTGCGTTTTTTGTCAGCTGTCCTCAATCGCCGCGGGCAAAAAACGCGGCAATATAGTGTGGGCAGGTCAAAATCTGCCTCAAAATTCGGTGCGCGGTTCCAGGCGGTCGCCGGTGCGCATGCGCGGGGTTTGCAGGTGCGCGCGATCGGTCGCACGGGCGGCGGTGTTTGACGGCCCCCATGCTACCCAGGGCCGCTATCATGGGGGGTATTAGGGGTACTGATGTGAGAGGCCCGGCCAAACCTAATTGAAAGGGGTGCCCGCAGCTTATGACATTCTTTTGGTGAAAAAAACGGGCCCCATTGCAGGGGCCTGTTTTTTTTTCTACCAAAGGCAAGTCGCGGCAGTTTGCCGGGCCCCCCTTTCAATTAGGTTTGGCCGGGCCTCTCACATCAGTACCCCTAATACCCCCCCTGATGGCAGCCCTGGGTACCATGATATAGTGCTGGACGGAGTACCGTTAACAGGCGGTGCCACGGTAGGGGGGCCCAGAAAATTTAGCTGTAGGGGGCCCTGAAATTCCTGATGGCGGCCCTGCAGAGAGATCTCAGATCGGTGGTAAAGCCTCTTCTGCAGCCAGTTGCATTAATCCCGACACAAGTTTGTGAAAAGGAAATGGGGGGGGGGGGGGGCGACGACTCATCTCCTAGGACACATATTGAAGAATTCTTTATACAGTATATTTCTCAAAATTCTGATTGCAAAATGACACTGAAAAGAATCAAAGTGGAAAAGGATATGAAGGGAAACATTTTTATTGTTTATAGGTAAAATATATTGAACATCTTACCCAAACACAGCTGTGTCTGTGTCTGTATTTGCTAGTTAATAAAGTCCTGGAATTACAGCAGCCGTGACACAAGTTCAAGCAGTATAAAGGAGTGTACTCAAAGTGGAGAGTGGAGGGTGAGCATTGACAAGTGTACTGGGAGCTAGCAGGCATGTAGCAACGGGCTTGTGATCGGTGACTGGGCTGCAGTTTCACTGTATCACCAACATGGCAGACAATGACGGTTCGTGAATTAGAATGAAGGACGAGTCTGCAGCACTAATGACTGAGCTTTGAAGGGAAAGGCTTCACAAAGGTACTAGAATATGAGGGTCTGAGAGCACTGTGAAGTTTTTATTTTTCACTGGAAGTATGCTGTAATTAAGTCAGTTAAAAACATTTTTTTAAAAAAAGGGAATGTAGTACAGTAGGTATATTCTGTGCTAGGTATTTTTTAACCTCACTTCATATACCACCTAATAACTTACTTTTATTTTAAGCCCACGGCCACAATGCCTGATTTTTTTAAAGAACGCATGCGTTCTTTGGTTAAGTGTCTTCATGAGTCTCGCATTTTCTTTTCTCTGAAGTATACATTGCTATATGCTCTAATGATGTCAACATTCCCATTGATTATCGATCTCTACACTTATCCCTACGCGTATATTTCTCCTTCCATGATCAATATCTCAGAATCAAAAGTTCCTTCCATCTCTATCTTTGAAATAATAACAGATAAGTACATAATGACATAAGGTCTATAAACAGTCGCTGTTTCAAATGATGTCTTCAAAACCTTACTTTCTCTTGTCTCTTCTAAATAATTTGATTGTGGATTTCAATGTTCTTATCTTATTATCTCTCCCCACAACATTGGTATATCAAATAGACAAAATATCTAGAAATGATATTAAGATGTGAATTCTCATTCAGCAACTTACTCCCTTTTATAGATTCAATGCAGTTCATACGTCTTGCTTGTATACTTGTGCCATTGCCCAATAGTCACTCTAACATATCTTTTTTCCTTGTTTTCCTATTAATGTTTCTGCAACATCTGTTCCCCTCGCTATTTGTACCAAACATTGATTAGGATATATCTACGCGTTTCTCAGCTCATCTGTCCCACAGTCTTTTTGTACATACTTTGTTTTGTTTATACCTTGCTCCATTTCAGTTTTGCTTGAAAAAAAAAAAAAAAAATAGAGACGGCGGTCCTCTGAGGTGATACAGTTTATGCTGATGGTGTATTTTTTTTACAGATGAGTTAGGTTTGACTCACCTGGTTTAGTTGTGCAGGATCGTCGGCACAACTTAATTTTATTGCTCGTCTGTTGTAGTTTCCGGTACACTGTGCTAGCCTCTGGAGCAGATCCACCGTAGATAGCTCCAATGCTGGAGTTTCTTCAGCGTGATCATTCAAATTCAGGAAACTGGACAAAAATGCTCCTTGTATCGGGCGCTCTTGTGTAGCTGGTGCGGTGATTACCACGGACTCATTGGATGGATTTTAGAACAATTTTTTGAACAACATGATATAAAAACAATAAAAAGACTGCTGCAACGCGTTTCAACCTCGTACTGAGGTCTTCGTCAGGCATCAGTTTCAGTTTGTAACTTTAATTTCCTAAATTAAGTTAAAGCAATTACAGAAAATGTAAAAATCTTTATAATTTTGTTCTTAGTGGCATCTGTATTCAGATACCATGCAACCATCCCCTACTCTATATCTTATAGAAGACATAGCAGCCATCAGGGCCGGCCCTAGGATAAATGGCGCCCTGTGCAAAATGATCTTTCGGCGCCCCACCCCATCATTAAAAAAAAAATGCCCCATAAAAAAATTATAATGCTCCTTTAGTGCCCCCATACAGTATAATAATAATATTTAATAAAATAATATATTACAACCCCTTCAAGGACACAGTATTTTGTCCTCTAATTGTGCCCACAGTATTATGCCATCTGTAGTACCCCTACACAGTATTGTAGATTTTGCCATACAGCCTCCCTGTAGACAGTGCCATAATTCCCCACCTCCTTTTTGTAGATCGTGCCATACAGCCCCCCACCTCCCCCTTGTAGACAATGCCATACAGTCCCCCACCTCCCCCTTGTAGACAGTGCCATACAGTCCCCCACCTCCCCCTTGTAGATCGTGCCATACAGTCCCCGCACCTCCCCCTTGTAGACAGTGCCCCCAAACAAAAACAAAAATTGTACTCACCTAGGCCCCGTTCCTATGACGAACTGAGCTGCTCCATGACGGGAGCCTGTAGCCTAGTACAGAGTTTCCCAACCTTTTCGGACTCGAGGCAGCACTGGAAAACAAAATTTCCTCAGGGCCCCCCTACCAAAAATTGTTTTGAGAAAGACAGAAAACGGCTCAGAACAAGCACTCCACTCGTAGGGCATGTACACACATGTTTTTTGTAAGAATCTGCCTCAAAATTCCTTCAGCAACTGACAGCGTTGTGTGACCTTTTTTTTGTGTTTTTTTCTTAAGCTGTTGAAGCGAATGCAAAAGACGCAGAAAAAAAAAAGGTATTTTCTGCCTCCTATTAATTTCAATTGGAGGTCAGAGGTGAAAACCACTTGAAGGCCATCAGCCCCCCACTCACAGTAAAATGACCATCAACCCCCCACTCACAGTAAAATGACCATCAGCCCACCACTCACAGTAAAATGACCATCAGCCACCCACTCACAGATTCCCCCTGTAGGTAGCACCACACAGCCCCTTGTAGGTAGCGCCACACAGCCCCTTGTAGGTAGCGCCACACAGCCCCTTGTGGGTAGCACTACACAGACCCTTGTAGGTAGCGCCAGACAGCCCCCTTGTAGGTAGTGCCACACAGCCCCTTGTGGGTAGCTCCACACAGCCCCCTTGTGGGTAGCACCACATAGCCCCTTGTAGGTAGAACCACGCAGCCCCCTTGTGGGTAGCGCCAGACAACCCCCTTGTAGGTAGCGCCAGACAGCCCATTTGTAGATAGTGCCACACAGCCCCCTTGCAGATAGTGCCACACAGCCCCCTGTATAGTGTGCCACACAGCCCCTTGTAGGGAACGCCACACATCCACCTGTAGGGAGTGCTGCACAGCCTCCTGTAGTGAGTGCTGCACAGCCCCCTGGTAGGAAGTGTTGCAAAGACCCCTGGTAGGGAGTGGCACACCGCCCACAGCCCCCTGGTAGGGAGTGCCACACAACCCCCTGGTTGGTAGTGCCCCACAGTCCCCTGGTTGGTAGTGCCCCACAGCCCCCTGATTGGTAGTGCCACACAGCCCACTGGTTGGTAGTGCCGCACAGCCCCCTGGTTGGTAGTGCCCCACAGCCCCCTGGTTGGTAGTGCCCCACAGCCCCCTGGTTGGTAGTGCCACACAGCCCACAGCCCCCTGGTTGGTAGTGCCACACAGCCCACAGCCCCCTTGTAGGTAGTGAAAGGACTACAAAATGACCCTGATAGCTGGCGGGCAATAGACATTCAAAATAGGACAACTGGAAGGGGGGAGGTTGCTATCTACAGGGGGGCTGTGGGCTGTGTGGCACTACCTACAAAGGACAACTGTGCAGGAGCACACAAAATACCCAGCTTTCCCAGCTATCAAATAAATGTATGGAAATAAACTAAGATATAACTTTTATTTAGTCTGAGTAAAGGATTAATCCTTTTAGCTAGATGAAATAAAAGTTATATCTTAGTTTATTTCCACACTTTTTTTTGATACCTGGGAAAGCTGGGTATTTTGTGTGCTCCTGCACAGTTGTCCTTTGTAGGTAGTGCCACACAGCCCACAGCCCCCCTGTAGATAGCAACCTCCCCCCTTCCAGTAAAGATAGCGCCTCCTGGAGCGCTGCTTGATGCCTCTGTCCATATATGGACAGTGACATCAGGAAAAACTCCTGAGGCGGAATCCTCATCCACAGTGTTCAAGACGCTATGACCGTCGATTCCACTCCAGGAGAAGCTCCTGTCGTCTGTGTCCATGACGTCATTGGCTTCTCCTGGAGTGGAATCCCTGGTCACAGAGTCTGCAATGCTGTGACCGGGGATTCCGCTTCAGGAGTTTCCCCTGTTGTCACTGTCCATATATAGACAGAAACATCAAGCAGCGCTCCAGGAGCGGAATCCCCGGCCACACGGGTATTCCGCTCTTTCAGCGAGCTACAGTGGCGCTAGTAGACAGCAGAGCAGGGAGATACCTCCCTGCTCTGCTATAGTGCCCCCCTGTAGATAGTAACCCCCCCTTCCAATATAGATAGCGCCACTGTAGCTCCCTGAAGGAGCAGAATCCCCGTGTGGCCGGGGATTCCGCTCCTGGAGCGCTGCTTGATGCCTCTGTCCATATATGAACAGTGACATCAGGGGAAACTCCTGAAGCGGAATCCTCGATCACAACCTTGAAGACTCTATTCCACTCCAGGAGAAGCTAATGACGCCATATATGGACAGAGACATCAAGCAGCACTCCAGGAGCGGAATCCCCAGGCACACGGGGATTCCGCTCATTGAGGGAGCTACAGTGGGGCTAGTAGACAGCAGAGTAGGGAGATACCTTCCTGCTCTGCTATAGTGCCGTCGCTACCGCTATAGCAGCCACAGCAGCTGCTAGCGGCGCCACCGCCCTCATGCCCGGTGTCACCGCTAGCAGCCACTATGGCTGCTACAGTGGTAGCGACTGCCACTAAGTTAAGAAGCGCCCGGGTGGAAAGGCGACTGCAGTTAGTGTGTGTATCCCCGCTGGTAGTTGCAACGGCGCAGGGATAAACACACCCGCTGGCGCCCTCTTGCAGTGTGGCGGCTGGCGCCCTGTGCGACCGCACTGGTCGAACATAGCTAAGGCCGGCCATGGCAGCCATAACATAACATAACTACCACCGGACTAATATTGTGTAGGTTCCCCTTGTGCCACCAAAAAAGTTCTGACCCGTCATGTAAAGGACTCTACAAGACATCTGAAGGTGTCCTTTAGTATCTGGCTTCAAGACGTTAGCAGCAGATCATTTAGTTCCGGTAAGTTGCGAGGTGGGGTCTCCATGAATCACATTTGTATTTCTAGCACATTCTACGGATGCTCAATGAGATTGAGATCTGGGGACTCTGTCATATTCCTCATGACCATTTCTGAACAATTGCAGTGTGGCAGGGCGGATTATCCTGCTGAAAAAGGCACAACCATTAGGGAATATCGTTGCCATGAAGGGGTATACTTAGTCTGCAACAATGTTCAGATAGTTGGTACATGTCAAAGTATCATCCACATAAATGCTAGGACCCAAAGTTTCACAGCAGAACATTGCCCTGAAAATCTGGTCAATGCCTTAAGTGGTTTGCCTTCTGCCCATAGTGCAACCTGGTGCCATATCTTCCCAGAAAAGCAATGCACACAGCCGTCCACTTGATGTAAAAAAAAACATGATTCATCAGACCAGGCCACCTTCTTTCTTTGCTCCATGTTCTAAATCTGATGCTCACATAGCCATTATAGGTGCTTTCATCGGTGGACAGGGGTCAGCATGCGGGCCAAGACATTTGAGTCTTGAACACGATTAGTGAGCTCAATTACATCTGGATATACTGTTATAAATAAGATATGCTTTTATTAAAACATGCTTTTATCGAGGACCACTGAGGAAGATTTTTTTTTGTTCTGGCGATACATGTAGGGTAGAGTTTGAGGTGCTTTTCCTAATGCCAGATGACATACTATCTGATTCCAAAAACATTGGCTGGGTATGTGCTCACTTGTAGTGGATGTAATAAATTTTTATAATGTGTCTAGATTTTTTGTGGGCTATTATTGAATATGTATAAGCATATTACATTGTCCAGCAGTTGAGATTTATGTGGGGACTTTCATGCACCTCATGTATGTTCATCTCATGATCTGCTGTCATGTATGCTTGCATACAATTTAAAAAAAAATTCTTGTGGTTTTAATAAAGATATAAATAATTATCTAAATTATTGGATGTGCATGCATACAGTGAAGGAAATAAGTATTTGATCCCTTGCTGATTTTGTAAGTTTGCCCACTGTCAAAGTCATGAACAGTCTAGAATTTTTAGGCTAGGTTAATTTTACCAGTGAGAAATAGATTATATAAAAAAAAAAAAAAGAAAATCACATAGTCAAAATTATATATATTTATTTGCATTGTGCACAGAGAAATAAGTATTTGATCCCCTACCAACCATTAAGAGTTCAGCCTCCTCCAGACCAGTTACATGCTCCAAATCAACTTGGTGCCTGCATTAAAGACAGCTGTCTTAAATGGTCACCTGTATAAAAGACTCCTGTCCACAGACTCAATTAATCAGTCTGACTCTAACCTCTACAACATGGGCAAGACCAAAGAGCTTTCTAAGGATGTCAGGGACAAGATCATTGACCTGCACAAGGCTGGAATGGGCTACAAAGCCATAAGTAAGACATTGGGTGAGAAGGAGACAACTGTTGGTGCAATAGTAAGAAAATGGAAGACATACAAAATGACTGTCAATCGACATCGATCTGGGGCTCCATGCAAAATCTCACCTCGTGGGGTATCCTTGATCCTGAGGAAGGTGAGAGCTCAGCCGAAAACTACACGGGGGGAACTTGTTAATGATCTCAAGGCAGCTGGGACCACAGTCACCAAGAAAACCATTGGTAACACATTACGCCGTAATGGATTAAAATCCTGCAGTGCCCGCAAGGTCCCCCTGCTCAAGAAAGCACATGTACAGGCCCGTCTGAAGTTTGCAAATGAACATCTGGATGATTCTGAGAGTGATTGGGAGAAGGTGCTGTCGTCAGATGAGACTAAAATTGAGCTCTTTGGCATTAATTCAACTCGCCGTGTTTGGAGGAAGAGAAATGCTGCCTATGACCCAAAGAACACCGTCCCCACTGTCAAGCATGGAGGTGGAAACATTATGTTTCTCTGCTAAGCGCACAGGACTACTTCACCGCATCAATGGGAGAATGGATGGAGCCATGTACCGTCAAATCCTGAGTGACAACCTCCTTCCCTCCACCAGGACATTAAAAATGGCTCGTGGCTGGGTCTTCCAGCACGACAATGACCCAAAACGTACAGCCAAGACAACAAAGGAGTGGCTCAAAAAGAAGCACATTAAGGTCATGGAGTGGCCTAGCCAGTCTCCAGACCTTAATCCCATAGAAAACTTAGGCGGGATTCACACGACCGGGTCGTTCCCGAGCCCGAGTGTCGGCCGGTAAAATCGGCCATTTTGCCCGGCCGGTTTGCATAAAGTTATGCATCCGTGCCGGGCCGGGCAGATCCGGACAGTGACATCAGCGGCAGCTCCTGAAGGGGAATCCCCATGTGTTCGGGGATTCCGCTTCAGGAGTTTCCCCTGATGTCACTGCCCAGATATGGACAGAGACATCAAGCGCTCTGTCCAGGAGCGGAATCCCCGAAAACACGGGGATTCCGCTCCTTCAAGGAGCTAAAGTGCGGCTAGCACATAGCAGAGCGGGGAGATACCTCCCCGCTCTGCTATAGTGGCGTCGCTACAGTAGTAGCAGCCGCAGCAGCTGCTGCTACTACTACTAGCGGCGCCATCGAAGGTGTCGCCGAGCCAGGGTGCTTTTAACAAGCAGGGGAAGGGAGCCAGCGCAGCGCTCCCTCCACCTGCTGTACACCCCGGCCCTGCAACACAGTGTACAGCGATGCCATTCGTCAGAATGGCATCAACTCCTCCTCCTCACATGCACTCTGCGCTGTGAGGAGGAGGAGATAGAGCGCAAGCGCCGGGAAACCCGGCCATCACTCGGAACACATTCCGGTGATGGCCGTGTAATACCCGGCCCCATAGACTTCTATGGGAGCCGGGCGGCCGGGTGTCCGGGCAAAGATAGAGCATGTCCTATTTTTTGACGGCCGTATTTTCCGGCCGTCAAAAAATCGGTCGTGTGAATAGCCCCATTAGGGGTCTATTATTCCTAATGCAGCCGGGTGCCGGCCGATTTATGAACGGCCGGCACCCGGCCGGGAAACCCTGCCGTGTGAATGAGGCCTTATGGAGGGAGCTGAAGATCCGAGTTGCCAAGCGACAGCCTCGAAATCTTAATGATTTACAGATGATCTGCAAAGAGGAGTGGGTCAAAATTCCATCTAACATGTGCGCAAACCTCATCATCAACTACAAAAAACGTCTGACTGCTGTGCTTGCCAACAAGGGTTTTGCCACCAAGTATTAAGTCTTGTTTGCCAAAGGGATCAAATACTTATTTCTCTGTGCACAATGCAAATAAATATATATAATTTTGACTATGTGATTTTCTGTTTGTTTTTTTTATATAATCTATCTCTCACTGGTAAAATTAACCTAGCCTAAAAATTCTAGACTGTTCGTGTCTTTGACAGTGGGCAAACTTACAAAATCAACAAGGGATCAAATACTTATTTCCTTCACTGTATTTCTATCTTGCCCTTCTTTTTTGTTTTAGTTTGGTTATACCACATGATGTAAAAGAAAAGGTGATTAATCAGACCAGGCCATCCTCCTCCTTTGCTTCATGTTCCAGATCTGATGCTTATGTTCCCACTGTAAGCGCTTTTGTCAGTGGACAAGGGTCAGCATGGGCACTCTGACTGGTTTGCCGCTATGCAGCCCCAAATGCAGTGTTCTGGCACCTTTTTTTTTTTTTTCAATCATAGCCAGCATTACCTTTTTCAGCAATTTATTCTACATTAGCTATTCTGTAGAAACAGATGATCCATGAACTTGTCGCCGGTTTACCGGTTGTCTTTCCTTTTGGTTGGTACTAATCACTGCATGCCTGCATAACCCAACCCAAGACGTTCCAGATTGGAAATGCTCTGACTCTATCGTCTGGTTATTCAATTTGGCCCTTGTCAAAGGTGCTCAAATCCTTACATTTGCCTATTTTCCTGATTTTAACACATCAACTTTAAGAACTAGAAACAATTCAAAAGTACTCGTATTTTATTTCGTTAGGAGATACCGACCAACTGTATTTTTGTAATGTATATTTAGGGGTGGTGACTGCCCTTATTTTGGTTGTGCACTTCTAGGAGAGAGGTATCTGTTTAGGTTTGGGACTCACTTAAAAGAGATCTCCTTGTCATGACAATTGGGCTCTCACAATTTGATCAAAAGGTGCGCTAAGCACCTCGAATTTGTAAGTACCATATAGTAAACATGGCAGTAATGCAGTTTGAAATAATCTCTATATTTAAAATGTACGTGTGTCTTAGTGCTCACAGAGTGCTTTTGCATTGTTTCTTGCATTGTTTGCAGTCATACAGTGTACGTGCACCTGCATATTTATTTCATTCTGTTAGGATGTGCTGATCAACTTGTTTTGTTTGTATAGACTTCAAGAATTAAGGGGCATATTTACTAACACTAGCGTTTCATACTCTAGTTTAAGCTATTTCCACCACTGGTGTAAGATAAAGCAGATTTTTTAATAGGCGCATGCCTCTTAGTAAATCTATTGTATCTTTCCGCTGGTTGATCTCCATAATTATGGCGCAACGACCGCAGACATGGTTATCTATTTCCCCTCCCAATTGGACATAGAATGAAAAAATTATACTCACCTCACCGCTCCTCTTCTCCCTTGCGGGTTTCCTCTGAATCTCACACAAGCCGAGCAGCATCGGGGCCTTGTATGTGAGGCTGAATTCAACGTCCTCGGTGCTGCATCACATACTATGAGGCACTGCCGGGAGTAAGAGTCTGAGGGTAGAATAGGTGAGGTGAGTATACTTTTTACTCCACAGAGTGACATCTACTCCAGCTGGCATAGATTTCCGCTATAATTTCCGCCAGTTTTCTGGCATAAATTATAATAAATTTGTCGGGCCATGGTGGCCCTGCTCCCTTTTTGTAAGCCTTTTTTCAAAAGTGGCAAGTGGGCAGTAGAAGATGCAAAAGTTTAAATTTTCAATGCAAATTGCGACGTCTGGACCTTCTTGTGACCTCTACACCAGGAAACTGGCATAGAAATGTTGATAAATTCTCTACTAATTGTTTGCTTGCTGCTTAATACATTCCCCCCCCCCCACCACTTGACAGGTACCATTGTAACCAGATAATCAATTGCACTCACTTCGCCTTTTAGTAGTTTTAATGTTATATCAGCTATATATTCTGTGACATTATTCCATTATGTAAAATATAAATCTTTCAAGTATGGACTACTTGTGTTTTTGTTATCTGAAAACATAATTGGTCTCTCTGCCTTTATAAGCATGCTACATGCTAACCCGTTACAGGCCATGACCATGTTTGATCTCTTCTTTCCTGACATTCTCCATGATCTATTCCTGACAAATTCATGGCATCTTTAGCTTTGCTAATTAATGCTGAAATGAATTAAAACATACTTATTGCTTTTAGTACAGATGTAGCCGTCTTTACCTTGACTTTTAACGCATTAAATAAACAATGGCTAGATCTCTTATCTTGACTTTTTCAATGACTTTTGTTGTGTGATATCACATATGCAGCAAGCTATCAGATTCAAGTTAAAGATGGCTACATCCATACATTAATATTATTATTCTCCCTAGATTGTTATCCTTTCATGTTAGGGTATGTTCACATCTGCATTAACCCCTCAGTCTCAGATTCCGTTAAATTTGACAGGAAAATAGCTTAGCATGCAGTGCTATTTTTCCCATCAAAACAGCAGACAGGCCCGCTGGTATCCGCAGTGCGATAGTTCTGGCTCTGCGTTGTGGCCTCCAATATAAAGGAAAGCCACAATGCAGATTTGAACAGGGCCTAAATTAGCACTGATCAATTACTTTATGATATGATTCGAATGGTGATAGTATAGAAAATCTTCACTTGAACTACAAAGGCATGCAGTAGGCTGCACTACTTTATGTATCACCATACTTCATACTTATTTGACAATCTTAAGACACAATAGCGATGAGGTAATATTCTGGAATATATATACAGTATATATATATATATATATATATATATATATATATATATATATAGTTCAAATAGATGCAAGAAACACAGCACTCAATGTAGACTGGAAATCGGGCCATGTGCACGTTACCATTGGAAGGATGAATCAACTCCTTGGAATGAAATAGCAGGAACAAAGCACAAGCAACGGCACCAGGACTTCAATGTTGAGGAGATGTTGGTTTATTCACCACCAGGTGGTGAATAAACCAACATCTCCCCAACATTGAAGTCCTGGTGCCGTTACTTGTTCTTTGTTCCTGCTATATATATATATATATATATATATATATATATATATATATATATATATATATACATATATATAAAATAGACCAAAATAGGAGCAGCACTATGGCAATAAACCAATATGGTAGGTGCTATGTTTCAAAATAAGGAGTGACCTCTCCTTGTATGATGAATATCCAAAGTAAAGAGCAAGGAAGCAGCACTCAAAAAAAGTGAGGCATTTATTCACCAAACAAATGCAACGTTTTACCTCCTCAATGGAGCATTTGTTTGGTGAATAAATTCCTCACTTTTTTTGAGTGCTGCTTCCTTGCTCTTTATTTAAAAAAAAAATAAATAAATAAAAATATATATGTATAGATAGATAGATAGATAGATAGATAGATAGATAGATAGATAGATAGATAGATAGATAGATATACACTACCGTTCAAAAGTTTAGGGTCACGTAGAAATTTCCTTATTTTTGCAAGAAAAGCACAGTTTTTTTCAATGAAGATAACATTAAATTAATCAGAAGTACATTCTATACATTGTTAATGTGCTAAATAACTATTCTAGCTGCAAATGTCTGGTTTTTAATGCAATATCTACATAGGTGTATAGAGGCCCATTTCCAGCAACCATCACTCCAGTGTTCTAATGGTACATTGTGTTTGCTAACTGTATTAGAAGGCTAATGGATGATTAGAAAACACTTGAAAACCCTTGTGCAATTATGTTAGCACCGCTGTAAATAGTTTTGCTGTTTAGAGGAGCTATAAAACTGACCTTCCTTTGAGCTAGTTGAGAATCTGGAGCATTACATTTGTGGGTTCGATTAATCTCTCAAAATGGCTAGAAAAAGAGAGCTTTCATGTGAAACTCGACAGTCTTAGAAATCTTGTTCTTAGTTAAGTCTTGTTCTTAGAAATGAAGGCTATTCCATGCGAGAAATTGCCAAGAAACTGAAGATTTCCTACAACGGTGTGTACTACTCCCTTCAGAGGACAGCACAAACAGGCTCTAACCAGAGTAGAAAGAGAAGTGGGAGGCCCCGCTGCACAACTGAGCAACAAGACAAGTACATTAGAGTCTCTAGTTTGAGAAATAGACGCCTAACAGGTCCTCAACTGGCAGCTTCATTAAATAGTACTCGCAAAACGCCAGTGTCAACGTCTACAGTGAAGAGGTGACTCCGGGATGCTGGCCTTCAGGGCAGAGTGGCAAAGAAAAAGCCATATCTGAGACTGGCTAATAAAAGGAAAAAATTAATATGGGAAAAAGCACACAGACATTGGACAGAGGAAGATTTGAAAAAAGTGTTAAGGACAGACGAATCGAAGTTTGAGGTGTTTGGATCACACAGAAGAACATTTGTGAGACGCAGAACAACTGAAAAGATGCTGGAAGAGTGCCTGACGCCATCTGTGAAGCATGGTGGAGGTAATGTGATGGTCTGGGGTTGCTTTGGTGCTGGTAAAGTGGGAGATTTGTACAAGGTAAAAGGGATTTTGAATAAGGAAGGCTATCACTCCATTTTGCAACGCCATGCCATACCCTGTGGACAGCGCTTGATTGGAGCCAATTTCATCCTACAACAGGACAATGACCCAAAGCACACCTCCAAATTATGCAAGAACTATTTAGGGAAGAAGCAGGCAGCTGGTATTCTATCTGTAATGGAGTGGCCAGCGCAGTTACCAGATCTCAACCCCATAGAGCTGTTGTGGGAGCAGCTTGACCGTATGGTACGCAAGAAGTGCCCATCAAGCCAATCCAACTTGTGGGAGGGGCTTCTGGAAGCATGGGGTGAAATTTCTCCCTATTAACTCAGCAAATTAACATCTAGAATGCCAAAGGTCTGCAATGCTGTAATTGCTGCAAATGGAGCATTCTTTGATGAAAGCAAAGTTTGAAGGAGAAAATTATTATTTGAAATAAAAATTATCATTATTTCTAACCTTGTCAATGTCTTGACTATATTTTCTAGTCATTTTGCAACTCATTTGATAAATATAAGTCTGAGTTTTCATGGAAAACACAAAATTGTCTGGGTGACCCCAAACGTTTGAACGGTAGTGTATATATATTTATATATATATATATATATATATATATATATATATATATATATATATATATATATATATATATATATATATACACAAGAAGTGGAAGAGTAAGCAGCACTCCAAAAATATCCAAAATGTTCATTCACCACCACATCTAGGTGCAACAATTCACCCTCACATTGAGGGCGTTTTCAAGCATAACAGCATAGTGATTACAGGGTTTAAATAGGGAGCATAGCTCATTAACAAAAAAAGTGTAGTTAATGCAAACAATAATTGTAAATAAAGTGCTACAGTGCAAATACATGATATTAAATAGTGAATGTGGCACAGGACCGGATAAGCAACACATCCAGAATACATATAAAAAAAATACATGTTCCCATATATAGTGTAAATATAGAAAATCTAAATTGCATCAATAATTAAATTTAATGTCCTTATTCTATTTTAAAGTCAGCTGTCACTCACCATTCTATTAAGGAGCCACTAGTCACCATGCAAGTGAAAGCAGGCTTTGTTTGGCGGCTTGACAACTGTAACGTGCATGTGCCACTGTGATGCAGGGTACTGGGTCATTGGATTGTCTAGTAAACGTGGGATAATCTAATCCTGCGCATGCCCAGAAGGGGCGAGCATCACTGTGTGTTAATTCATGATGCCCTAATGGAACGCAACAGGCTACAATTACGGAATCTATATCCAACACCGAATTGTCCTTAAAAAGAACGGGTCTCTATAATAAAAGCTCGTTTCAACCCCCTAACACTATGCAAGAGGTAGAAACCTTCATCTCTCTCGTACAGAAGGATGTGAATGAATTTAGAACTATCTATCAAGATGCGATGCCCTCTGGTTCTGTGTTTAATTTAATGCGTGATGAGAGGTTGGCACTGAATAACCTGATCCATAACGACGACTTAATCATTAAACCTGCCGACAAGGGCGGTGCAGTCGTCGTTATGGATCAGACATTATATCTACAGGAGGTATATGGGCAACTCAACTATAATTGTGTATATGAGAAAGTACCCTCATATCCAACTAATGATGCTTGTAAACGTATGTGCTGCCTGATTGACAACGCGTATGCCCTTGACATTATAGCTAAGGAACTTTATGAGTTCTTGATACCTCAACATCCTATAGCTCCAATGCTATTCTGCCTGCCTAAAATCCATAAAAGCATGACATGTCCAGCCGGGAAACCGATTGTTTCAGGTAGGGATTACTTTTGAGCCCCATGGCGGTTTTTCGTTGGACAAAATGCTTAGGATATTTTCCACTTCAGCTAAATCATATGTTAGAGACACATCTGATTTTTTATTTAAAATCAGTGAGATGATTGTACCGTCTAATTTAATACTAGTGTCTTTTGATGTGACAAGCTTGTACACCTTCATTAACCATGAGAGGGTTCTCATGAGTGTTAGAAAGGCTTTAGATCACTTAGATTTTTCAAGAGAAGGCAAGGAATTTTTGATAGGTCTACTGGAGATTGTTTTGACCTGCAACTTTTTTATTTTCAATGATGAATATTATGTCCAACTAAGGGGAACCGCCATGGGGTCAAATGTGGCCCCTGCTTATTCCAACATAGTTATGGCACACCTAAAGGTGATGTAGGTCTATGTATCTCACCACTTCAGTCATGTGCTGAGGTGGTGGAGATACATCAACGACGTCTTCCTCGTCTGGACGAGGGACATTGCTGAGATTGCTTTTTCAATTACTTAAACAAGATAGACCAGGATGTAGAATTTACCAGAGTGGTCTTTAAACAGAGTCTACAGTTTCTGGATACGAAGGTATACATTGTAGGGGACAAATTAAAAACTGATATATTTGCGAAACCAACAGTTGTAACAATTTATTAAGGTACATCCTACATCTATGATACACTCTCCACCATACAGTCAGCTGCTATGTGTTAAGAGGATACTAGATGATCCAAAGAATCTCAATACAAGACTAGGTGAGATGTCCAGGAAATTTATAGAAAGAGGATATCCTAAACTAATTGTGCAGGGCCATTTTAATAGGATACATGAGCCTGATAAATCTAAAGTACAAACTGAGAGGGTGGATAAACCTGATAGATTACCACTGGTCTCTACCTATAATGTACATAGTTCTACAATTGCATCTATTGTTAACAAACATTGGAATATTTTAACCAATTATTATGATTCAATCTACGGGATCAGCTAGTTAAAACGGATGTTAAAACGGTAAACACTAATGGACCATTTGCAAGACAGACTTGGGATAAACTAACATTGCTCAGGCAAGGATCAGAAGGGCTGGGGCCTTCTTATAGTCCAGGAAATCATGTGAGTTGATGATGATGATAGTTTTCGTATGCGCGCTGGCCCTTTTAGAGCGGGCACGAGCGTGCGCGCGCACCCTATGGGTCACAGCGGACCGGAGCGGAAGTGAGCGCTGGTGTCTCCTAGGAAGGAGATGGGGAGCAGCGCTCACAGATCCATGGCTGCGGGCATCCCCCTCTTACGCCCCCTCTTCTTGGGGCCAGAGCGAGAGAGGAATTTCTTAATGAGAGCAGGAGCACTGGCTTTCTCTTCCGGCTCCCAGGACCTCTCCTCAGGACCAAACCCTCTCCTGTCCACTAAATAGAAAGTCCTTCCTCCTACCCTTTTGCAGTCCAGGATCTCCCTCAGCTCGAACACATCAGAAGAACCACTGGGAGCAACTGTGGAACTAGAAGTCTTGCTGTAGTGGTTCAGCAGCCGCAGCTTATAGGAGACAGGGTTTATCTGTTGCAGAATCTCAAACGGACCAAGGAACCTGGGAGAAAACTTGTATGAAGGCACCTTCAAACGAATGTTCCGAGAGGACAGCCAGACTTTGGTACCTGGAAGATACTGAGGCGGCTTTCTTCTTTTTGTATCTGATTTTCGCTTCATGCGATCGACTGCCAGCAAAATAGAGGACCGGATCTGTTGCCAGATTTGCAGAAAGTCCCCAAATGCAGAGTCAGCAGCGGGTACCTGAGATGTAGTCGACACAGGAAGAGGGACTCTAGGATGTTGACTGTACACAATGTAAAATGGTGGACTCACTTGTGATGGACTCACTTGTGTGGTTGTTGTACGAGAACTCAGCCCATGGAAGAAGCTGTACCCAGTTATCGTGCTGTAAAGAGATGAAGTGGCGGAGATAATTCTCCATGATCTGGTTGATCCTCTCGACTTGCCCATTGGAGTGGGGGTGATAAACTGAGGAAGAAGTCCAATCTCACTTCCAGGAGTTTACAGAGGGCTCTCCAGGACTTTGAGGTACATTGAAACCCCCGGTCGGACACAATGTGAAGGGGCAAGCCATGCAAGCCAAAGATGTGCTGAATGAAGAGACTCGCCAGTCGGGGAGCAGAAGGTAGGCCTGTCAGTGGGATAAAATGTGCCATCTTCGAGAACCGGTCCACCACCACCCAGACAGTGTTGCATCCTGCTGAGGGAGGAAGGTCTGTTACAAAGTCCATCGCAATGTGCTGCCAGGGGGCATTGGGTACAGGTAGAGGTTGAAGCATGCCGGCAGGCTTGGAGTAAGTAACTTTGTTAGAAGCAGAAAAGATAAGGAGGAAACCTCAAGCTCACCGGTAGTTGCGTCTCCAGACACTTCGCATGGAACCCCACGACGGCCAGCGGTAGAAATAGCAAGAAAAAAGGAGGAAAGTCCAGCGCTGTGTCAAATTTAAAAAGGAAGTATATTCCCAATTTTATTGGAGATGCGATTAAAAGACAAAAGGAGACGCAGTCTCAAGGTGTATGCAGTAGCGGGCTATTTAGCCTAAGCCTACGCGTTTCGAGCACACACGGTGCTCTTAGTCATGGCAGAAAAATGTGAATGCCCCTTGTGCTATGTCTGCTTTATATGTAGTGTTGGTGATTGCACATTGATCGTGATTGGCTAGCTTTAATTGGTAAGTGATTCTACAGCCGGAGTGTTTGTAAGGTGTAGTGAATCTAAATAGAGAATGTCCACGCTATATTATGCAAACAGATTTGCCTGTATAGTGAATTGACACCATTTCATAGTATGTTAATAGTATGTATTTGGAAACATAAAGCGTTATATGTATATTATGGTTTTTAAACAGTACTTGTTGGGTCTCAGTTTATATAGTAATTATTACATTTTCGATCAATGCCAGATGCATACCCTGGTAATCATCCAGCAGGGCAAAGACATAGCAAAAGGGGATAGACACACAAAACATTCACAATATACAACAAACATTTAGAATAAAAGATGCAAATATTAATCCAATAATCCGGATCTGAATATATCTGGAACGACAATAGACAGATACAACGGAAAATTGTAGATACATAGCGTTAGACATAGAAATACTTTTGCATGTGGTTTAAACACAGAAAGAAACTGCTTTCCGATATGACACGATGTACACAAATCCAGATATACTCAAGAGTGGATATAATATATTAAATTTGTTTCCTTTATGAACATGGATATGTTCTATTTGAAAAGTCAAACTGCATATGGTTCTATAACAGTATTTAACATCCGTATCTCCCTAATTGTTACAAGATTCCAAAGACAGAAAAAATCGATATTATCACGATGGAAAAAACACCAAATTTAAATGTTATGTCTTCTAAAAATCTAATGCTTTTAATTTTGATATTGCATAAAGAAACAGGGGTGTTTGTATGTATAGGTACACTATGTTATAAAACCAGGTGTATGTGGTAAATAATTGCAGTTTGATATATTCTTGTTTGTGGTTTATCCCTTGTTATACATGTTAGTTATATGTTACCAACTTTTGTGTTAGAAGACCCCACCCAGGAAAACAGAAGAGGATAAATGGAACCTGGATTGAACCTCAGTTAACCTATGAAACTATCAGGAAAACGCATGGTGTGAACGGTGAGTTAGACTCTATTTTTTCTTCCTTTTTTTTACATTTTACATTTGACTGAATTCCCATGATGGTTTAGCAATATAAAGTGGGTTTGAAAAATGCTTGCGTGCACGTATATGTAAATGCATATACTGATAGACATGGGTAAATACCTTTAGTCATCTAAATGTGTTTGCGGGTTTATTTTGAATATGCCTAGGAGGGGATTTTGGGCTTCTAGAGTTGGTAATAATATATTGTGGTGTGTTAATTTATCCGATAGCTGCAACTTCTTTTTTCAATTGTTTAGGTAAGTGTTGAGACAGAATACTACTCAATGTTCTATACTTTAACCGTTATAAATGGAACAGGTATAGCTGATGATTTTTACTTTTTTATTTATTTATACATATTTCTAACAATTATTGATGTGAATAGTAACAAAGAAAAATGTAAAGTATCTATCTGTTTCCTTTTATAAATGTTCCTGGATGTTGTTGATGTGGATGATTATGAGGAAAAGTATGTTATTTTTACTAACTTCATGTATGAACATTATAGTTCAGATATCGTAAATTAAAGATCCATTGGAGCTATGTAAAATATCGATTTTTTTTCTGTCCTTGGAATCTTGTAACAATTAGGGAGATACGGATGTTAAATACTGTTATAGAACCATATGCAGTTTGACTTTTCAAATATAACATATCCATGTTCATAAAGGAAACAAATGTAATATATTATATCCACTCTTGAGTATATCTGGATTTGTGTACATCGTGTCATATCGGAAAGCAGTTTCTTTCCGTTTTTAAACCACATGCAAAAGTATTTCTATGTCTAACGCTATTTATCTTCAATTTTCCGGTGTATCTGTCTATTGTCGTTCCAGATATATTCAGATCCGGATTATTGGATTAATATTTGCATCTTTTATTCTAAATGTTTGTTGTATATTGTGAATGTTTTGTGTGTCTGTCCCCTTTTGCTATGTCTTTGCCCTGCTGGATGATTACCAGGGTATGCATCTGGCATTGATCGAAAATGTAATAATTACTATATAAACTGAGATTCAACAAGTACTGTTTAAAAACCATAATATACATATAACGCTTTATGTTTCCAAATACATACTATTAACATACTATGAAATGGTGTCAATTCACTATACAGGCAAATCTGTTTGCATAATATAGCGTGGACATTCTCTATTTAGGTTCACTACACCTTACAAACACTCCGGCTGTAGAATCACTTACCAATTAAAGCTAGCCAATCACGATCAATGTGCAATCACCAACACTACATATAAAGCAGACATAGCACAAGGGGCATTCACATTTTTCTGCCATGACTAAGAGCACCGTGTGTGCTCGAAACGCGTAGGCTTAGGCTAAATAGCCCGCTACTGCATACACCTTGAGACTGCGTCTCCTTTTGTCTTTTAATCGCATCTCCAATAAAATTGGGAATATACTTCCTTTTTAAATTTGACACAGCGCTGGACTTTCCTCCTTTTTTCTTTTTGTTAGAAGCACTCACCGTGCAAGAAGAGACAAAGTCCAGAACATCTTTAGGTAGCGTGGGCCACCAGAAGTGACGAGCAATCAGGTCTCGGGTTTTACGAACACCAGCGTGCCCAGCCAGTTTAGAACTGTGTCCCCAGCGGAGAATTCTTCTCCTGTCTGCCAACCGAACAAAAGTCCTCCCCGGAGGGATGTCTCTAACTTGCAAAGGATTAGCAGTGACAATGCAGGATGGGTTTATGATAGTTTGAAGGGACTCCAACGTGTCATCCGTCTAAAACGACCTTGACAGGGCATCGGCCCTCACATTCTCATCAGCGGGACAGTAGTGGAGCACAAATTGGAAACGGGTGAAGAATAGCAACCATCTGGCTTGATGGGGATTTAGTCATTGAGTGGACTGAAGATAGGTAAGGTTCTTGTGGTTGGTGTAGACCAAGATGCAATGGCAGATTATCATATGGGCGAACCGCATATAATCTTAAAAAACTATGCAGCGCTCTAGCGCTACTAACTGCCGCTGTGGACCGCGCTGGTCCCGCTTCCAACTGAACCTGCGTCCGCAGGACGCAGATTGAATTGGGTTGAATGCTGGAGCCTCGCTCCAGCATTCACTCTGACGTAAGCGGCTCGGCGCAGACAGGCGCGATGTAGCGACGTCATCGCGCCGATCTACACTGAGTCACTCACGGGACAGTGCAGAGGAGGAGAAGCATCCACCACCGTCGTGGGAGCAGGGATAGGTAATTAACTATGTTATTTTTTTTTATTAGGTACGTACATATGGTGGCATTATACTGTATAGGACAGCTAAGGAGAACATTATACTGTGTAGAGGCAGCTATGGAGTGCATTATACTGTATAGGACAGCTAAGGGGAACATTATACTGTGTAGAGGCAGCTATGGAGGGCATTATACTGTATAGGACAGCTAAGGGGAACATTATACTGTGTAGAGGCAGCTATGGAGGGCATTATACTATGTAGAGGCAGCTATGGAGGGCATTATACTGTGTAGAGGCAGCTATGGAAGGCATTATACTGTGTAGCAGTTATGGGGGCATTATACTGTATAGGACAGCTAAGGGGAACATTATACTGTGTAGAGGCAGCTATGGAGGGCATTATACTGTGTAGAGGCAGCTATGGAGGGCATTATACTGTGTGGAGGCAGCTATGGAGGGCATTATACTGTGTAGAGGCAGCTATGGAGGGCATTATACTGTGTAGAGGCAGCTATGGAGGGCATTATACTGTGTAGGACAGCTAAGGGGAACATTATACTGTGTAGAGGCAGCTATGGAGGGCATTATACAGTGTAGAGGCAGCTATGGAGGGCATTATACTGTGTAGAGGCAGCTATGGAAGGCATTATACTGTTTAGCAGTTATGGGGGCATTATACTGTATAGGACAGATAAGGGGAACATTATACTGTGTAGAAGCAGCTATGGAGGGCATTATACTGTGTAGAGGCAGCTATGGAGGGCATTATACTGTGTGGAGGCAGCTATGGAGGACATTATACTGTGTAGAGGCAGCTATGGAGGGCATTATACTGTGTAGAGGCAGCTATGGAGGGCATTATACTGTGTAGCGGCTATGGGGGCATTATACTGTATAGGACAGCTAAGGGGAACATTATACTGTGTAGAGGCAGCTATGGAGGGCATTATACTGTGTAGCGGCAGCTATGGAGGGCATTATACTGTGTAGAGGCAGCTATGGAGGGCATTATACTGTGTAGAGGTAGCTATGGAGGGCATTATACTGTGTAGCAGCTATGGAGGGCATTATACTGTATAGGACAGCTAAGGGGAACATTATACTGTGTAGAGGCAGCTATGGAGGGCATTATACTGTATAGGACAGCTAAGGGGAACATTATACTGTGTAGAGGCAGCTATGGAGGGCATTATACTGTGTAGGACAGCTAATGGGAAAAATATACTGTGTAGAGGCAGCTATGGAGGGCATTATACTGTGTAGGACAGCTAAGGGGAACATTATACTGTGTAGAGGCAGCTATGGAGGGCATTATACTGTATAGGACAGCTAAGGGGAACATTATACTGTGTAGAGGCAGCTATGGAGGGCATTATACTGTGTAGGACAGCTAAGGGGAAAATTATACTGTGTAGAGGTAGCTATGGAGGGCATTATACTGTATGGGGCAGCTATGGATGGCAATATACTGTGGGGGCAGCTATGGGGGACATTATACTGAGCAATTACAAGAGCTGCAGGTCCAAGGGGGGAGGCGCTGTGTAGCACTATATACAAGGGGGGTGGCGCTATGTGGCACTATATACAAGGGGGGATTGCTGTATAGCACTATATAGAAGGGGGGAGCGCTGTGTATAACTATATCTAAGGGGGATTGCTGTGTAGCACTATATACAAGAGGGGGAGGGCTATGTGACACTATTTACAGAGGGGGAGGGCTGTGTAGTGCTATTTACAGGGGTCAGTGTATAGCGCTATCTACAGGGGGCTGTGTGTGGCTCTATCTACAGGGGTCTGTGTGTAGCACTATCTACAGTGGGTTGTGTGTGGTGCTATCTACAGGGGCTGTGTGTAGGTGGTGCTTTACTCTACAGTGTTTGGCACAATTATATTCAGGGGCGCAGTCTATGGTGCTATAATATTTAGGGGCCCAGCATTTGGTACTATTTTATTCAGGAGCGCAGTGTTTGGTGCTATTATATTTAGGGGCACAGTGTGTGGCACCATGATAATTTTATCTTTGTTTATAGGTGTGGAAATGTTGGAAAAGGGAGGAGCCAAAGACATCTGAGTGGCAAATTCTGCAGAAATGGGTCATGGCCGGGAAAAGTCGTCATGAAGTCTGGACCGGATGAAGAAAAAAAGAGGAAAAAAAACTACGTCGTCACCTGTGAGTCACTAGATTTATAGACAATCTGTCATCTCTCCTGACATGTTTATTATAGGAAATCCTTGTATTTCACAAAAAGTCTTTGTGCAGTCTAGGGCTGATAGACAAATAAGTGTTACTATTCCCCTTGTCAGGAGAATGTGTCCCTACACGGTGCAATACTGTCAGAGATGGTTGGAGACTGTCAGTATGTGGGGACACAGCCTTTTGACAAGGGGAGTAGTAACACCCATTTGTTAATGTCTGGACAAAAAGGAAGTGTTAACAATAGTTACAGGGGGGGGTGGAGAAGGGGGGCCCAACTGTGGGTAACAGCCCAGGGCCTATGGGCTACTAAATCCGCCACTGCCAAGATGGGGTGAGCTGCGCCCTCTAGAAGATGTCTCCACTCCTCCAGAGCCAATTGATAGCCAGTAGCTCCCGATCCCCAATATAATTATTGCGCTCTGCAGAAGAAAAAAGTCTTGAGTAATAGCCACATACTACTGCCTTTCCTTTGGAGCTCCTCTGGAACAGAAGTGCACCTGTACCAACAGAGGAAGCGTCCACCTCCAATGAGAACTGCCGAGATACGTCAGGATGATGGAGGATCGAGACTGAAGTGAGGGCTTTCTTGAGGCTAATAAATGCGGACTCTGCCTCTGGAATCCACATCTTGGCATTCACACCCTTCTTGGTAAAGATAGAGATGGGAGCCATCAGAGATGAGAAGTTTGGAATAAACTGCTGGTAGAAATTGGCGAATCCCACGAACCGCTGTATGGCCCTCAGGCCTTGAGTGCGTGGCCATTCCAGGACAGACTTTAGTTTCTCAGGATCCATCTTAAGACCTTGATCCGAGATGATGTAGCCCAGAAAGGGCAAAGACCTCTTTTCAAAGACGCACTTCTCCAACTTGGAATATAAGCGATTCTCCCTTAGTCGCAGAAGAACCTGACAGATATGCCTCCGATGGGTCATCAGATCTGGGGAGAAAATCAAAATATAATCGATATAAACTACAACCCACATATAGAGGAAATCTCGGAAGACATCATTGACGAATTCCTGAAAGACTGCGGGAGCGTTACACAATCCGAATGGCATCACTAGGTATTCATAGTGCCCGTCACGGGTGTTAAATGCCGTCTTCCATTCGTCACCCCAGCGAATACGGATTAGGTTATAAGCCCCCCGCAGGTCTAGCTTAGAAAATGTTTTGGCTCCTCGTATGCGATCAAACAGCTCGGATATAAGTGGCAACGGGTATTTGTTCTTGACCGTGATCTGGTTGAGACCACGGTAGTCAATGCAGGGTCGAAGAGATCCATCTCTCTTCTTAACGAAGAAGAAGCCGGCCCCAGCCAGGGAGGAAGATTTTCGTATAAAATCCCTCCCTAAATTCTCCTTGATATAGGCTGACATGGATAAAGTCTCTGGCAAGGAGAGAGGATATACCCGTCCACAGGGAAGAGAAGCATTTGGAACCAGTTCAATAGGACAGTCATAATTCCGCTGTGGAGGCAATGACTCAGCCTCTCGCTTGCAGAAGACATCCGCAAAACTGGCATACTGAGATGGTAGATCGGAGAGTGACTGAGGCAGAGGGGGCATAACAGGACGAACTTGTGACAGGCAATGGCTATGGCATTTGGAACCCCATTGAAGAATCTCTCTGGAACTCCAGTCAAGAACCGGGGCGTGTAGGCGAAGCCATGGCAGACCCAGCAGGATAGGATTGATAACCTTAGGTAGTACAAGGAAGGCAGTCTGCACCGAGTGAAGAGCTCCGACCCATAGTGTCAACGGCTCCGTGATCAACACAATCAGATCGGGCAATGGTAGACCATTCACAGAGGCAACAGCCAGGGGTGTTTCCAGAAGAACTGTGGGTAGATGTAAACGATCCACTAGATCCTGCTGGATGAAATTAGCAGTTGCTTTGGAGTCAAGATGGGCAGAGGATGGATGTGACGTCTCTCCGAAGACAATGGCCACATGAATCGATAATTTGGAAGATGTTTTAACGTTTGGAGACGTCCCACCTAGAGTTGCCTTTCCAACCAACCCTAGGTACTGGAGTTTCCCGGTTTCTGTGGGCATTGGCGCACAATACATACCTAGTCCAGAGGAGCATCTGCGCTGCTTCTCTTGTTCAGACAACCGGACTCGGTCTACCTGCATGGGTTCTTCAGGTAGCGCACTAGGGGAAGGCAATAGTGGTCTCTGGACCGAAGGTGCTGGTCTTTGGCCCCGGCTCTCCTGTCAAACCTCTTGAGTGTGCTCAAAGATTCTCATGTCAACCAGAGTGGCTAACAGGATGAGGGCATCCAAGGTATAAGGAAGGTCGCGGGCCGCCAGTTCGTCCTTGATGTGAGAGGACAGTCCCTGCCAGAAGGTCGCCACCAGTGCCTCTTTGTTCCATGCCAGCTCTGCTGCCAGGGTACGCAAGGTAATACCATACTCCCCTACTGTGGAACCCTCTTGCTTGAGGGTCAACAGAGTGGCTGCGGCAGAGGATGTTCGACTCTGCTCCTCGAACACGGCACGAAAGGACTGCAGGAACAAGGCTAGGTCCGAGGATACATGTCCTTGTTGCTCCAAGATTGGGTTCGCCTATGCGAGGGCCATGCCAGCAAGAAGGGAGATGATAAATGCTACTTTGGCCTCCTCGGAGGGGAAGAGATGAGCCCGTAGCCTAAAATGAACTGTGCATTGGTTAATAAATCCTCTACATGCTCTGGGATCACCGTCATAGCAAGGAGGAAGAGACAGAGGAACTGTAGATCCGGAACAAACAGCAGGAGCAACGGGCAGTGGCACAGCAACAACCTCTGGAGGAAGAACCGGAGGTGGAACAGTGAGTTGATCCAGACCGACCATGATAGAATTTACAGCCTCAAGGAGTTGATCCTGACGTGTGCGTAGGTCATGCATCTCCGTCTGTATCTTCTGGACTGCGGTCTTGGGCTGGCCAGCGGGTTCCATGGCCTGAGCATACTGTCACGGTCACAGGGTATGTGGACCCACTAGGCCGCTCCGCCGTAGCGGAAAGAGGCAGCTGACCAGGTCTCAGTCTATACAAAAGTCTATAGCAGTTCGTAACACTCGGGTACCTGAAATACTCCAGACAGTGGCTGTGGCTTCAGCACAGATGGAGGTCGGTGCAGCAGGTTGCGCCAGACATGGCGGACAGTACAAGATGTGGCAGAAGACACTGGACATGGCAGAAGACACTGGACGTGGCAGAAGACACTGGACGTAGCAAACGACAGCAGGTGCAGTAGGACATGACTCCAACACTGGTAGGCACAGGAACAAGAACACAGCACGGGATACAGGAACAGGTAACAGGGCACAGGTAACAACTAGAACGGGAAATACTAAGGGACCATTTGCAAGAGAGACTTGGGATAAACTACCAATGCTCAGGCAAGGATCAGAAGGGCTGGGGCCTTCTTGTAGTTCAGGAAATTATGTGAGTAGATGATGATGATTGTTTTCATGTGCGCGCGCTGGCCCTTTAAGAGCAGGCACGAGCATGTGCACACACCCTACGGGACACAGCGGACCGGAGCGGAAGTGAGTTCTGGTGTCTCCTAGGAAGGAGATGGGGACCAGCGCTCACAGATCCATGACTGTGGGCGTCGGGAGGTGAGTAAACCCGATGGCCCGCGGCCATGGATGCTACAGTGGTGAGTGATAGCTGACTTTTAATTAGAATAAGGACATGCACATGAATTGAATTATTGATGCAATTTAGATTTTCTATATTTACGCTATACATGGGAACATGTATTTTTTTTAGTTGTATTCTGGGTGTGTTGCTTATCCTGTCCTGTGCCACATTCACTATTTAATATCATGTATTTGCACTGTAGCACTTTATTTACCATGATTGTTTGTATTAACTACACTTGTTTTTTAACCCCTTGAGGACCAAGCTCAATGGGTTAAAAGCATTCGCTTTTACCTATCAAAGAGATTCTGAGATTGTTTTCTCGTGACTTATTGTACTTTATGATAGTGGAAAAATTTGGTTGATAAATTCAATATTTATTAGTGAAAAACACCAAAATTTTGTGAAAATTTGCAAAAATTTGCTTTTTTCTAAATGTAAATGTATCCGCTTGTAAGACAGGCAGTTATACCACACACAATTGTTGCTAACTAACATCCCCCATTTGTCTACTTTCGTTTGGCAGCGTTTTTTGAACGTCCTTTTACTTTTCTAGGACGTTACAAGGCTTAGAACTTTAGCAGCAATTTCTCACATTTTCAAGAAAATTTCAAAAGGCTATTTTTACAGGGGCCAGTTCAGTTGTGAAGTGGCATATAGGGCCTTATATATTAGAAACCGCAAAAAAGTCACCCCATTTTAAAATCTTCACCCCTCAAAGTATTCAAAAAAGCATTTAGAAAGTTTCTTAACCCTTTAAACATTTCACAGGAATTAAAGAAACATAGAGGTGACATTTTCAAATTTCATTTTTTTTGGCAGAAATTCATTTTTAATCTATTTTTTTTTGTAACACAGAAGGTTTTACCAGAGAAATGCAACTCAATATTTATTGCCCAGATTCTGCCGTTTTTAGAAATATCCCACATGTGGCCCTAGTGCGCTAATGGACTGAAGCACCGGCCTCAGAATCAAAGGAGCACATAGTGGATTTTGGGCCTCCTGCTTATTAGAAAATATTTTAGGCACCATATCAAGTTTGAAGGACTCTTGCGGTGCCAAAACAGTGGAAATCCCCCAAAAGTGACCCCATTTGGGAAACTACACCCCTTGAGTAAATTATCTAGGGGTATAGTGAGCATTTTGACCCCGCAGGTTGTTTGCATAAATTATTGGAAGTAGGCCATGAAAATGAAAATCTACATTCTTTCCATGAAAATGTAGGTTTAGCTAATTTTTTTCTAATTTTCACAAGGACTAATGGCAAAAAAGCACTGCAAAATTTGTAAAGCAATTTCTCCCGAGTAAAACAATACCCCACATGTGGTAATAAATGGCTGTTTGGACACACGCCAGGGCTTAGAAGGGAAAGAGCGCCATTTGGCTTTTGGAGCTCAAATTTAGCAGGAATGGTTTGCGGAGGCCAGGTCAGATTGGCAAAGCCCCTAAGAGACCAAAACAGTGAAAACGCCAAAAAAGTGACTCCATTGAGAAAACTACATCCCTTGAGGAATCCATCTAGGGGTGTAGTGAGCATTTTGACCCCACAAGTGTTTCATAGAATGTATTAGAATTGGGCAGTGAAAATAAAAAAATCCTTTTTCTTCAATAAGATGTAACTTTAGCTCCAAATTTTTCATTGTCTCAACAAATAAAAGAAAAAAAGAACCCCAACATTTGTAAAGCAACTTCTCTGGAGTACGGCAATACCCCACACATGGTCATAAACTGCTGTTTGGGCACACGGCAGGGCTCATAAGGGAAAGAGCGCCATTTGCTTTTGGAGTACAGATTTTGCTGGATTGGTTTCTGGGCGCTATGTCGCATTTGCAATGTCCCTGTGGGATCAAAACAGTGGATCCCCCCCAGAAGTGACCCCATTTTGGAAACAACACCCTCAAGGTATTCACCTAGGGGTGTAGTGAGCATGTTAACCCCACAAGTGTTTTGCAGAAATTCGTGTACACACGATGTGGGAGAGTGAAAATGGGAATTTTTCCTTAGATACGCCAATATGTGGTGCCCAGCTTGTGCCACCATAACAAGACAGCTCTCAATTATTATGCAGTGTTTCCCTGTTTTAGAATCACCCTACATGTGGCCCTAATCTTTTGCCTTTGACATTCGACCAGGCTCAGGAGTGAAAGAGTACCATGTAAAATTGAGGCCTAATTTGGCGACATATAAAGTATTGGTTCAAAATTGCAGAGGCTTTGATGTGAAATAATAAAAGAAACCCCTGACAAGTAACCCCATTTTGGAAACTGCACCCCTCAAGGCATTTATTAAGGGGTGAAGTGAGCATTTTCACCCCACGTGTCTTTTCCATAAATGATTGCGCTGCGGAAGGTGCAAATTAATTTTTTCCCCTAGATATGCCAATTTAGTGGCAAATATGTTGTGCCCAGCTTGTGCCACATATGTGGAAGTAAACTGCTGTTTGGGCACACTGTAGGGCTCAGATGGATGGGAGCGCCATTTGGCTTTTGGAGCGTGGATTTTGCTTGGTAATAGTTTTGTTTGGAGTCTTACTGGTGTTTCCGTTTTTATAATGTGGGGCATATGTGAGCTGGGCAGAGTACATCAGGGGCATAATCAGGTGGTATAATAATAAGGTAAAAAAATAAATAAAATAATCCATAGATGTGTGTTACGCTGTGATCGATCCTTTCTGCACAGGCCGGTGTCGCACTTTTAAATGGTCCTTTCTTATCCCCCTTTTGGTCCACACTCCACACCTTTGCAGTTTGGGGAATTTTGCTGGGAAGTGTTGTCCTGGGATAATATGGGCACCCTCACTTCTAGCAGATATGTTTGGGCTCTCCCTTTCCTGGTTCCCTAATTTTAGTGCCTTGATATATCGCCTTTTGAAACAGAAGAAATGTACCCCTCGGGTCGGCACAACTGGATATTTTTCTTTCCTGACTTATTGGAGCCTTAACTCATTTTATTTTTTCATCGATGTAGTGGTATAAGGGCTGTTTTTTTGCGGGACGAGCTGTAGTTTTTATTGGTACCATATTGGGGTACATACGACTTTTTGATCACTTCTTATCCTTTTTTTGGGAGGCAAGGTGACAAAAAAACAGCAATTCTGGCATCTTTTTTTAGGGGTTTTTTTATACAGCGTTCACCATGCCTTATAAACGACATGTTACCTTTGTTCTGCGGGTCAGTACGATTCCGGCGATACCTAATTTATAGAACTTTTTTATAACTTTTTGCACAATAAGATTACTTTTTGAAAGAGAATGTATTTTTTCTGTTGCTGGAGCTGTATGAGGGCTTGTTTTTTGCGAGACAAGGTATAGATTTTATTGGCACCATTTTTGGATATATGCGACTTTTTGATCACTTTTTATTTGAATTTTTGGAAGACAGTGACCAAAAAAACAGCAAGTTGTTTCGTTGTTTTTTTTTTACGCCATTCACTGCGCTGGATAAATAACATAATATTTTTATAGTTTAGATCGTTATGGTCGCAGCGATACCAAATATGCATGGTTTATTATTTTTTTCAATAATAAATGACTTGATGTAATGACTGGGGGGTAGGGAAACAGACAAGTGAGCCCTAATCTACCCGCCACTCAGTCCCTGCCTACTTACAACGACCCGCCCTAGGCGACGGGGTACAACTGGGCGACGGTCCCTACGCTCAGTAAGTGCATGACAGACAAACAGACAAGGGTACAAAGAAGCTAAGGGAAATGGGGCAGTTGCCCACGGCAACACGGTGAGTGGGCGAGGTACCAAACGCAGAGCAGGAGAGTAGTGAACAAGCCGAGTCAAACCAGGAGTGTACGAGGTACCAAACGCAGAGTAGGAGAGTAGTCAGTAAGCCAGGGTCAGAATGAAGCAGGGTCAAATAGTTCAGAAGCTGCAGCAGGGCCAGGAAACCATACGAGAAGAGTCACAAGCAAGGAGGAACAGGAAAGGCAGGTATAAATAGACAGAGGGCGGGAGCTAGCTCTGTCTGGCCAGGCTGTGATAGGCTCTCCCACACCTAAGCCTGCCATCCTGAGTGGTGGAAGATGGAGTCAGTCTCACAGACATAGAAGCAGGTGCAGACTGATTACCTATGGGCGTTGACACAGAAGCTTTGCCTGGCAGATCCTTTACAGTACCCCCCCTTTTATGAGGGGCCGCCGGACCCTTTCTAGGTGGACCTGGTTTATTGGGGAAACGAAGGTGGAACCTCATGACCAATACCCCAGCGTGAACATCCCGGGCGGGTACCCAAGTCCTCTCCTCAGGCCCGTATCCTCTCCAATGGACCAGGTACTGGAGGGAGCCTTGGACCATCCTGCTGTCCACAATCTTGGCTACCTCGAATTCCACCCCCTCAGGGGTGAGAACGGGGACAGGAGGTTTCCTCGAGGGAGCCAAAGACGGGGAGCAGCGTTTAAGGAGGGAGGCATGAAACACGTTGTCTACTCGAAAAGATGTTGGCAACTCCATTCGGAAGGAGACAGGATTGAGGACTTCAATGACCTTGTACGGCCCTATAAACCGGGGAGCAAACTTCTTGGACGGGACCTTAAGGCGCAAGTTCTTAGACGATAGCCACACCAGATCCCTGACCATAAACAAGGGGTTAGCAGAACGTCTTCTATCTGCCTGAGTTTTTAGTATGCTCTGGGACGCCTCTAGGTTCTTCTGAACTTGGGCCCAGACTGTGCACAGTTCCCGATGAACGACCTCTACCTCGGGATTGTTGGTACTACCAGGTGAAATGGAGGAGAACCGTGGATTAACCGCTTCCCGACCGCCCACTGTATATTCACGTCGGCATTTGCTGGGCTCTGTGCAGTGCCGACGTGAATTCACGGTGGGTGTTAAAAGCACGATCCGGGTGTCTCAGAGTAGCGCTGACACCCGGATCGCGCTGTTATCACCTACCTCTGTTCCCGGAGATATGATCGGGACCTGATTAGTTCAGGTCCCGGTCATGTGATCGCAGGGAAAGTGTGTTGTAGCAACGAACTGGAAAGTTTGTTGCTATAACAAACTGGAAAGTTTGTTGCTACAACAAACTTTCCCGGGGACCGATTGCAGGTGCTGCAGTCGGTTATAAGGCAGAACCGGGGGCCATATAACAGCCCCCGGGTCTGCCATGCACAGCAGCCTATGAGAACCAGCCAGATGCCGGTCCTCATAAGCTTCCTGTCAGTGTGACTCCCAGCGTCACACTGACAGTTTATAATACGTTACACTACCTAGGTAGTGTAATGTATTATAGCAGCGATCAGTGCTGCCAGTCTTCAAGTAAAACAAGTAAAAAGTAAAAAATAAAGTAATAAAAAAGTTTTATAAAAAAGTGTAAAAACAAGTTATGAAAGTTACAAAAAGAAATAATGCTTTTTTTCCTATAATAAGTATTTTATTATAGGAAAAAAATGAAAATGTTAAAAAAAGTACACATATTTAGTATCACCGCGTTCGTAACGACCCAACCTATAAAACTATAATATTATTTTTCCCGCACGGTGAACACCGCAAAAAAAATAATTAAAAAACAATGTCAGAATCACTTTTTTTTGGTCATCAACCCTCCCAAAATATAGAATAAAAAGTGATCAAAAAGTCGCATGTACCCCAAAATAATACCAATAAAAACTACAACCCGTCCCGCAAAAAACAAGCCCTTACACCGCTTTTTTGACGGAAAAATATAAAATTATGGCTCTCAGAATATGGTGACACAGAAAAATAAATAATTTTATCAAAGTGATTTTATTGCGCAATCGCCACAAAACATAAAAAAACTATATACATATGGTATCGCCGTAATCGTACCGACCCGCAGAATAAAGTAAAATGTCATTTATACCGCACAGTGAATACTGTAAAAAAAAAAATACAAAAAACATTGTTAGAATTTATGTTTCTTTGTCACTTTGCTTCCAAAAAAATCTAATAAAAAGTGATAAAAAAAAAATCACATGTACCCTAAAATGATACCAATGAATAGTACAGATTGTCCCGCAACAAATAAGCCCTCACACAGCTCCGTTGGAGAAAAAATAAAAAAGTTCTGGCTCTCAGAATATGGCGATGCAAAATGTGCAGAGTGTTCCAAAAGCGGATAGGATCAGGCGCCATTTATCAGTGTGACACCGGCCACATATCTGCGAATTATTATTTATGTACCCCATTATTATACCCTCTTATTATGCCCTGATGTACCCCGCACAGCTTACATATACCCCCACATCATAACTGAAATACCAGCAAAACCCCAAACAGTTACCAAGCAAAATCTGCGCTCCAAAAGCCAAATGGTGTTCCCTCCCTTCTGAGCCCCACAGCGTGCCCAAACACCAGTTTACGTCCACATATATGACATTTTATATCCGGGAGAACCCGCTCAACATTGTATGAGGTATTTGTCTTCAGTGGCACAAACTGGGCACAATATATTGTGCATTAAAATGGCATATCATTGGAAAATGTTAATTTTCACTTTGCACCATCCGCTGCGCATTAACGCCTTGGCGCACCACGACTTAATAGAATGTCGTGGTGCGAGGGGTTATATATGGAGCGGGCTCACGCGCTGCGCCCGCTCCATATTCTGCAGCTGTCAGCTGTGTATTACAGCTGACACCCGGGACTAACGGACAGGAACAGCGATCGCGCTGTTACAGGAGCCTGTAAAATGACATTATACTGCAATACATTAGTATTGCAGTGTATTGTACCAGCGACCTAATGATCGCTCGTTCCAGTCCCCTAAAGGGACTTTTGGGAGGTTTCCACTGTTTTGGTACCTCAGGGGCTTTGCATATGCGACATGACACCCGAAAACCAGTCCAGCTAAATTTGAGCTCCAAAAGCCAAATATTGTTCCTTCCCTCCTGAGTCCTGCCGTGGGTCCAAACAGCAGTTTATTACCACATATGGCGTATTGCTGTAATCAGGACAAATTGCTTTACAAATTTTGGGGTAATTTTTCTCCTTTATTCATTGTAAAAATTAAACATTTCTATGTTTTTTCAGAAAAAAGTAGATTTTCATTTTCACGGCCTAATTCCACTAAATTCAGCAAAAAAACTGTGGGGTCAAAATGCTAACTATACCCCTAGAACAATTCCTTGAGGGGTGTAGTCTTCAAAATGGGGTCAGTTTTGGGGGGATTCCACTGTTTTGCTTACTCCAGGGAGTTGCAAACGTGACATGGCACTGAAAACCAATCCAGCAAAATCTGCGCTTCAAAATCCAAATGGCGCTCCTTCCCTTCTGAGCTCTGCTGTGGGTCCAAACAGCAGTTTAGTACCACATATGGGGTATTGGCGTAATCGGGAGAAGTAGCTTTACAAGTTCTGGGGTGCTTTTTAATCTTTATTCCTTGCAAATATTATTTTTTTTAAATATTTTTTCAGAAAAAAAGTAGATTTTCACTTTCACAGACAAACTCCAATAAATATAGCAGAAGACCTGTGGGGTCAAGATGCTAACTGTACCCCTAGATAAATTCCTTGAGGTGTGTAGTTTCCAAAACCGTCTCACTTTTGGGGGATTTCCACTGTTTTGGTACCACAAGACCTCTTCAAACCTGACATGGTGCCTAAAATATATTCTAAAAAAAGGAGGCCCCAAAATCCACTAGGTGCTACTTTGCTTCTGAGGCCTGTGTTTCAGTCGATTATCACACTAGAGCCACGTGTGGGATATTTCTAAAAACTGCAGAATCTGGGCAATAAATATTGAGTTGCATTTCTCGGGTAAAACCTTCTGTGTTACAGATTTTTTTTTATTACAAATGAATTTCAGCAAAAAAAATAAAATTTGTAAATTTCACCTCTACTTTGCTTTAATTCCTGTGAAGCGCCTAATGGGTTAAGAAACTTTCTGAATGCTATTTTTAATACTTTGAGGGGTGCAGTTTTTAATAAGGGGTGATTTATGGGGTCTATCTAGTACATAAGGCCCTCAAAGCCACTTCAGAACTGAACTGGTCCCTGTAAAAATGGCCTTTTGAAATTTTCTTGAAAATATGAGAAATTGCTGCTAAAGTTCTAAACGTTGTAACGTCCTAGAAAAATAAAATAATGTTCAAAAAACTATGCAAATATAAAGTAGACATATGGAATATATAAAATAGTAACTATTTTGTGTGGTATTACTATCTGTTTTACAAGCAGATACATTTAAAATGAGAAAAATCATAATTTTTGCAAATTTTCTCTAAATTTTGGTATTTTTCACAAATAAGCAATGAATTTATTGACCAAATTTTTCCACTAACATAAAGTACAATATGTCACGAGAAAACAATCTCAGAATCGCTTGGATAGGCAAAAGCATTCCAGAGTTATTAACACATAAATTGACACATGTCAGATTTGAGAAAATGGGGCTGGTCATGAAGGTCAAAATGAGCTCAGTCTTGAAAGGGTTAAACCCAAAATTACAGAAAAAGGGGGAGACCCCTGACTAGTTACTGACCCGGTTATTAAGGGCATATTCGGCGAGGAGAATGAATGAGACCCAATCATATTGACAGTCAGAGATAAAACACCTTAAATATTGTTCTAGAGACTGATTAGTCCTCTCAGTTTGTCCATTAGTTTCAGGATGGAATGCAGAGGAGAACGACAGATCAATCTCCAACTTTTTACAGAAGGCTCTCCAAAACAATGAAACAAATTGTACCCCTCTGTCAGAAACAATATTGACAGGGACCCCATGGAGACGCAGGATGTGTTTGACAAAAAATGTAGCTAACGTCTTAGCATTGGGTAGTTTCTTGAGGGGCACAAAGTGGCACATTTTACTGAAGCGGTCTACTACAACCCAGACCACCGACTTGCCTTGAGATGGAGGCAAATCGATGATAAAATCCATGGAGATATGGGTCCAAGGTCTCTGGGGAATGGGCAAAGAACGTAGTAAGCCCGCTGGTCGGGACCTGGGAGTCTTGGACCTAGCACAAACCTCACAAGCGGCGACGTAGGCCTTAACGTCTTTAGGCAACCCAGGCCACCAATAGTTTCTGGCAATGAGGTGCTTGGTACCCAGGATGCCTGGATGACCAGATAGTGCGGAGTCATGATTTTCCCTAAGTACCCTTAGCCGGAATTGCAGGGGAACAAACAGCTTATTCTCAGGAAGGTTCCCGGGAGCTGAACCTTGATCAGCCGCAATTTCAGAGACTAAATCAGAATCAATAGAGGAAATGATTAAACCTGGAGACAAAATACAAGCAGGATCTTCCTCCGAAGGAGGGCTGGCCATGAAGCTACGCGACAGTGCATCAGCCTTAATATTTTTAGACCCAGCCCTATAGGTAACCAAAAAGTTGAATCTGATAAAAAATAACGCCCATCGAGCTTGTCTCGGGTTTAGCCTCTGGGCAGATTCTAGGAAAACCAGATTCTTGTGGTCGGTAAGGACAGTTACCTGGTGTCTAGCCCCCTCCAGGAAGTGGCGCCACTCTTCAAATGCCCATTTAATGGCTAAGAGTTCGCGGTTGCCAATATCATAGTTACTCTCAGTGGGCGAAAACTTCCTGGAGAAGTAGGCACAGGGACGGAGATGGGTGAGGGACCTGGTACCCTGGGACATGACAGCCCCCACTCCCACCTCGGATGCGTCAACCTCCACGATAAATGGCTCCATTTGGTTGGGCTGAACCAGCACCGGGGCTGAGATAAAGCACTTCTTAAGGACCTCAAAAGCCTGGACAGCCTCAGGAGGCCAGTGGAGGAGATAAGCACCTTTGCGAGTGAGATCCGTAAGAGGCTTAGCGATGACCGAGAAGTTAGCAATAAATCTCCTGTAATAATTAGCGAACCCCAAGAAGCACTGTAACGCCTTCAGGGAGGCAGGTTGGACCCATTCCGCCACAGCCTGGACCTTGGCGGGTCCATGCGGAATTCATGAGGAGTGAGGATTTGACCCAAAAATTGTATCTCCTGCACCCCAAACACACATTTTTCGGTCTACGCAAACAGTTTGTTTACCCGAAGGACCTGGAGCACCTTCCTGACATGCTCAATGTGGGAGGACCAGTCCTTGGAAAACACAAGTATGTCATCAAGGTACACTACAAGAAATACCCCCAGGTAATCTCTTTAAATCTCATTTATGGAATTCTTGAAGACCGCGGGAGCATTACACAACCCAAAGGGCATGACGAGGTATTCGAAATGACCTTCGGGCATGTTAAACGCAGTCTTCCACTCATCCCCCTCTTTGATGCGGATAAGGTTATACGCCCCCCGTAGATCAAACTTAGAGAACCATTGGGCCCCCTGAACCTGATTAAAGAGATCAGGAATCAAAGGAAGGGGATACTGGTTCCTTACAGTGACCTTATTCAAGTTACGGTAGTCAATGCATGGCCTAAGACCACCATCCTTCTTCCCTATGAAGAAGAATCCAGCACCTACCGAAGAAGTAGAGGGGCGAATGTAACCCTTGGCCAGGCATTCCTGGATATACTCTCTCATGGCTTCACGTTCGGGACAAGAGAGATTAAATATCCTACCCTTAGGGAGCTTAGCTCCTGGTACCAAATCGATAGCGCAATCGTATTCTCCATGAGGAGGTAACACTTCGGAGGCCTCCTTAGAGAAAACATCAGCGAAGTCCTGAACAAACAAAGGTAGCGTGTTCACCTCCTCAGGGGGAGAAATAGAATTAACAGAAAAACATGACGTCAAGCATTCATTACCCCATTTGGTAAGATCCCCAGTATTCCAGTCAAATGTGGGATTATGCAACTGCAACCAGGGAATGCCTAAAACCAAATCGAACGATAATCCCTGCATCAACAGTACAGAGCACTGCTCCAAATGTATGGAGCCAACAAGGAGTTCAAAAACAGGGGTATTCTGTGTAAAATAACCATTAGCAAGAGGAGTGGAGTCGATACCCACTACCGGGACTGGTTTAGGCAAATAAATCAAAGGCATAGCTAGAGACATAGCAAATTCCACAGAAATGATATTAGCAGAAGACCCTGAATCCACGAAGGCCCTGCCGGTAGCAGACCTACCACCAAAAGAGACCTGAAAGGAAAGCAAGATTTTATTACGTTTCATATTTACGGGAAATACCTGTGCGCCCAAGTGACCTCCCCGATGATCACTTAGGCGCGGAAGTTTTCCGGCTGCTTATTCTTACGCCTAGTACAGGTGTTCACTTGATGCTTGTCATCCCCACAATAGAAGCAGAGACCATTCTTCCTGCGGAACTCTCTACGTTGTCGGGGGGACACGGATGCCCCGAGTTGCATAGGTACCTCCGAGTCTTCCGTGGAAGAGTGAAGCAACGGGACCTCGGGAGGCATCATGGGGGAGTCAGAGGGGAAAACACAAAGACTTTCAAGTTGTCGTTCCCTGAGACGTTGGTCAAGTCGTACCGCTAAAGCCATAACCTGGTCTAGGGAGTCAGAAGAGGGATAGCTAACTAGCAGGTCTTTCAGGGCGTTCGACAGACCCAACCTAAACTGGCACCTTAAGGCAGGGTCATTCCACCGAGAAGCTACGCACCACTTCCTAAAGTCAGAACAATACTCCTCAACAGATCTCTTACCCTGACGTAAGGTCACCAGCTGACTCTCGGCAAAGGCAGTCCTGTCAGTCTCGTCATAAATGAGTCCGAGAGCAGAAAATAAAAGATCAACGGAGGAAAGTTCAGGGGCGTCAGGAGCCAAGGAGAAGGCCCATTCTTGGGGCCCTTCCTGGAGCCGGGACATAATTATACCCACCCGCTGGCTCTCAGAACCTAAGGAGTGGGGCTTTAAACGAAAATAGAGCCTACAACTCTCCCGAAAGGAGATAAAAGTCTTCCGGTCCCCTGAGAACCGGTCATGCAACTTGAGGTGGGGTTCAAGAGGTGAGGTGAGGGGCACTACCATGGTAGCGACAGGCTGGTTGACCCTCTGAGCCAGGGCCTGGACCTGTAGGGAGAGACCCTGCATTTGCTGAGCCAGGGTCTCAAGGGGGTCCATAGTAGTGTGAGGGACCAGGGTAGACTAGGTATATGGGCTTGTGATTATGTAATGACTGGGGGGTAGGGAAACAGACAAGTGAGCCCTAATCTACCCGCCACTCAGTCCCTGCCTACTTGCAATGACCCGCCCTAGGTGACGGGGTACAGCTGGGCGACGGTCCCTACGCTCAGTAAGTGCACGACAGACAAACAGACAAGGGTACAAAGAAGCTAGGGGAAATGGGGCAGTTGCCCACGGCAACACCGTGAGCAACAAGAGTGGTGAACGAGCCGAGTCAAACCAGGAGTGTACGAGGTACCAAACGCAGAGCAGGAGAGTAGTCAGTAAGCCAGGGTCAGAATGAAGCAGGTTCAAATAGTTTAGAAGCTGCAGCAGGGCCAGGAAACCATACGAGAAGAGTCACAAGCAAGGAGGAACAGGAAAGGCAGGTATAAATAGAGAGAGGGCGGGAGCTAGCTCCGTCTGGCAAGGCTGTGATAGGCTCTCCCACTCCTAAGCCTGCCATCCTGAGTGGTGGAAGATGGAGTCAGTCTCACAGACATAGAAGCAGGTGCAGACTGATTACCTATGGGAGTTGACACAGAAGCTGTGCCTGGCAGATCCTTTACACTTGATAAGGGAAAAAGGGGGAGATTGTGTTTTATTTTATTACTTGAAACTTTTATTGTATGTTTTCCAACTTTTTTTTTACTTTTTTTACACTTTTTTTTTACACTTTTCTTTAGTCCACTAGGGGACTTGAAGGTCCAACTGTTTGTTTGATGTTCTAATACATTGCACTACCTAGGTAGTGCAATGTATTGGAACTGTCAGTTGTTCACTGACAGCAAGCCGATCAGGCTCCGCCTCTGGGCAGGACCTAATCAGCTTATGTAATGGCAGACAGGAGGCCATTGTTACGGCTCCTGTTGCCATAGTAGCAGTCGCCAGCCTTGCCATCGCGTGGCAGGCTGCCGATTTGCTACAAACCTATAGGATGCAGCGATCACAATGGATTGCTATATCGAAGGGGTTAATGCCAGGAATCGGAGCTAGCTGGCGATAGCTGGCGATAGATCGGGGTGTCCGCTGTAACATACAGCAGACACCCACTGCTGATGACGCCGGCTCAGCTTCTGAGCCGGAAGCTGAGCCGGCGCCATCTTGCCGATGGTACCGGAAACCTTTTAGGCCCCGCCGCCAAGCGGGACATAGGAGGCTTCCGATGCTGGCAGACCGGGAGGTAAGTACTAGGCCTCCGATCACCTTTGCAGCCACCGGCAACCCAGCGATCACGTTGCTGGGGTGCCGGTGGCTAAAAACTCCTCACATGCTGCGATCCCTATTGAACGCAGCATCTGAGGGGTTAATCGGCCGGATCAGATGCTAGCTCCGGTCCTGGCCGATACCTCAGGGTGCCAGCTGTAACATACAGCTGTCACCCGGCGGTGATGTCGCTGGCTCAGCTCCTGAGCCAGCTTCATCTCCATCACGTACAGTAACGTGAAAAGGCGTTAAGACACCAGTTTAAATCACGTTACTGTACGTGATTGGGTGGGAAGGGGTTAATGAGCTATGCTCCCTGGGTGTGACGTCTCTCGGTGTGCTGAGTGAGCTACATGGATAGGTTATCTGTTCATTCATCTCTTGACCTTGTTTGTTCATGTCTGTGCTCTGTTACTATACACTGAGCACTATACGTAGGTATCTGAAGTTATGTGCACATATATGATTGTTGCACTGACATCTATATGATTATCAGCTGGATTATTTGACATGTACACCTGATACCCAGTATTTGAATGTTGGACTGTATCTTTTTACCCATGTTCACTATTTAGTGTTTACATTTTTTTGCTCTCTGCACAGAGGGACGTCCTGTTCATGCTTTGCATGACTCGTTTTTACTGTTTATGTATTTTCAATAAATATTGTATGTTTTTCCATATGAGACTACTGTGTGTTAATTGTACCCCATACTTTGTAGGTTTATCTTATCCCTATTTGAACCCTGTAATCTCTATGTTGTTATGCTTGAAAATGCCCTCAATGTGAGGGTGAAACGTTGCCCCTAGATGTGGTGGTGAATAAACCTTTTGGATATTTTTGGAGTGCTGCTTCCTCGTCCATTTCTTGTATTGATCCCGGGTAGAGGTCACTCCTCCTCAAGCTTTGCACAATAAAATCCTTGAAACAAAAAGGATTAGGTACATAAGAAGTGTGTTAGAGAGATATGGTAAAAACTGGGGAGGGAACAAATGCAGAAACCTAGAACTCAAGACAGTGAAGTACCCTTAAGCCCTTATGCACACGACAGGCCGTGTGACGGACGTTCAAAATACGGCCATCACACGGCTGCAGTAGGAATAATAGACCCCTAATGGTGCTATTCACACGATCGATAAATGGGACATACCCTATTTTCGTCCGTTCTCCCGGCCGCCCGGCTCCCATAGAAGTCTATGGGGCCGGGTAATACACGGCCATCACTTGAATGTGCTCCAAGTGACGGCCGTGTCTTCCGTCGCTCGCTCTCTCCTTCTCTTCCTCACAGTGCGAAGTGCATGTGAGGAGGAGGGTATGTTTTTTGCTCCCTGTAGGAGTTTCGGCAACGCTGTGGCCGGGGATTGGGGATTCAGCTCCAGCAGAAGTCCCTGACTTCACTGTGTCCATATATGGACACAGTGAAGTCAGGGACTTCTGAAGCAGAATCCCCGGTGATGTCGCCGGGGGTTCCGCTCCAGGTGAATTCCCTGGCTTCAATGTCCATATATGGACACAGTGACATCAGCGACTTCTGAAGCGGAATCCCCGGCGATGTGGCCAGGGATTACGCTCCAGGAGAAGTACCTGACTTCACTGTGTCCATATATGGACACAGTGACGTCAGGCACTTCTGAAGCGGAATCCCCGACCCTGTAGCCGGTGTCTCCGCTCTAGGAGAAGTCCCTGACTTCACCGTCTTCACATATGGACATTGAAGTCAGGGACTTCTCCTGGAACGGTGGCGCTATCTACAGACAGGTAGGTGGGGTGCCATCTATGTATACCTACAGGGGCCTGTGTAGCATTACCTACAGAGGGCTGTGTGGCATTACCTACAGGGGCCTGTGTGGCATTACCTACAGAGGGCTGTGTGGCATTACCTACAGGGGCCTGTGTGGCATTACCTATAGGGGGCTATGTGGCACTACCTACAGGGGGCTGTGGCTGTATCTACAGAGGGCAGTGTGTGGCATTATCTACAGAGGGAAGTGTGTGGCCAAAATTTACAAATGAAATTCATCCGATTTTAAAACGGACAGGGAAAAAAACGGATGCAAAATGGGTCAAAATCGGCCGTTAAAAACGGCAACACGGCCCGGAACGAAACCGGAACGGATGCAAAACGGCTGCAAACCGGCCAGGAAGAACGGCCCAAAACGGCCGATTTTGTCGGCTGACACTCGGACCCTGTCTTGTGAATAAGGCCTCATTCACACGACAGGTTTTCCCGGCCGGGTGCCGGCCGTTCATAAATCGGCCGGCACCCGGCTGCATTAGGAATAATAGACCCCTAATGGGGCTATTCTCACAACCGAGTTTTTGACGGCCGGAAGATCGGCTGTCAAAAAATAGGACATGCTCTATTTTCGGCCGGGCCAGTCTATGGGGCCGGGTAATACACGGCCATCACCGGAATGTGTCCCGAGTGATGGCTGGGTTTTCCGTGGCTTGCACGCTATCTCCTCCTCCTCACAGCGCAGAGTGCATGTGAGGAGGAGGAGTTGATGCCATTCGGACGAATGGCTACGCTGGAGACTGTGTTGCAGGGCCGGGGTGTACAGCAGGTGGAGGGAGCGCTGTGCTGGCTCCCTTCCCCTGCTTGTTTTAAAAGCGCCCTGGCCCGGCGACACCTTCCATGGCGCCGCTAGCAGCTGCTGCTGCTGCGGCTGCTACTACTGTAGTGACGCCATTATAACAGAGCGGGGAGTTATCTCCCCGCTCTGCTATGTGATAGCTCCATTTTAGCTCCTTGAAGGAGCGGAATCCCCGTGTATTCGGGGATTACGTTCCTGGACAGAGCGCTTGATGTCTCTGTCCATATCTGGGCAGTGACATCAGGGGAAACTCCTGAAGCGGAATCCCCGAACACATGGGGATTCCCCTTCAGGAGTTGCTGCTGATGTCACTGTCCAAATCTGCCCGGCCCGGAACGGATGCAAAACTTTATGCAAACCGGCCGGGCAAAATGGCCGATTTTACCGGCCGATACTCGGGCTCGGGCGGGACCCGGTCGTGTGAATCCCGCCTAAGGCTTAACTATTGGACACTCCATACAGTATGAACTTGCATACTAATTGTACTTTAGTTAACTTTGAACTGCTTATAATGTTGTTCAATTCATGCCATACAATCATTTCTCTTATTCTTTTCTATTTGAAAAAAAAACGAAAATAAAAATGCTTTGTTTTGTTTAAAATCAAAATTGTAACTTACCTGAGTCAAATACACAGGCAAAATATAGTAATACACTGGAGAAAGCTAGCACAGTGTAAACACTTCTATAACTGCCAACTAGTGAACAGTCCTAGGGAGATTAAGGCTATGTTCACACGGGGTATTTTGCAGGAGGAATATCTGCCTCAAAATTCAGTTTGGAAGTTTGAGGCAGATATTCCTCTCCCTGCACGCCGATTTTCGCGCCGTTTTTCGCCCGCGGGCATAAAACAGCGCGAAATACGCTTTCTCTGCCTCCCATTGAAGTCAATGGGAGGTCAGAGGCGGAAGCGCCCGAAGCGCCCGAAGATAGGCCTCGCGGGAAAAAGACGCCGACGCCTCCCATTGAAATCAATGGGAGGCGTTTTCGGGCCGTTTTTTGCCGAGTTTTGCGACGCGGTTTCCGCGTCAAAAAACTCGGCAAAATACTCCGTGTGAACATAGCCTTATATATGGTGCTCCACTTTATAATTTTCTAGGTTGCCATGCGCACTGCACAGTTATGATTAAATGAAGGGTGTCAGACAGAGGCATAAAAAGAGCGTCAGCACCTGACTGCATGAAAAGTTATAACCTGCTTCTAGTAAGTAATTGCCAACACAGCTTTCTTTTAAGTAAATGCAGGAAAAGGTTTATCCAGGCATACCCCCCCCCCCCCCCCCCCATACACAACATTTATTACTACTTGTCCCTCTGCATCAGTTAAGCAGCTATGATCTGATAATATGTATAAAGAGTGATTAGTATTTTTCACTGATATCTTAGTCTATACATCTTCTGTATTTTTACCTGATTATTGATACATTTTATTTTGCCTTTTAAAAAAAAATAACAAAATGTCAACCTTAATAAAATGAATCATGCTGGAAGCTTAAACTGAAATACCATCAAGAAAATGTTCTATACCTTGGAGACAAATATTGATTGCAGAATCTCAAATTCTAGAACGAAATATTACTAATTAAAATAATGAGTAATGTTTTCCTCCAAGACTTTATGATAATGAATATGGCTCATAAATATTGATCTCTGTTCTAGGAGAAACAAATGTAAATCATGTTGAATGACAAGTATGCAAGACATTGTAGAACATTTCATCAATCAAGGTTAAATATAAATACTTTGAACATTTCCATATGTAATTCTGCTGATAAAAACATATCATAATTGTCTTTGATTAAGTCTGAATTTGTAGATTAGCCTAGGTTCCTCCAATGAGAGTGTGCTATATGCTGTATTATTAATTAATCAATATTGTCTAGGTTCATTCCTGGCCTTCACATGATCAGTGTGGTTTCAGCTGTTGAAACCCCCAGCTATCATCAAATATAGCCAGCAGAGGCTGTGAGTGGGTAAACATTGCAAACTGCAGGGGAAATTTAATATTTCATGGTGCCCATTCAAAATGATGAGCAACCATGTAATAAAAAGTCAACTACAGCGCTTACCATGATTTCATCTTTGTATGGTTCTCCATTTTGGTAAATAGTGGAGGGCCATGTGCAGGGCACCCCTCTATGATGTCTATATGCCCTAATAGATCGTATAACCAGTATGTCAAGGACTGTGGCAAGAATTTGGAGTCCAGTGGCTGAAATGAACAGGCAGGAGGGTGCAAACATCAAGAGTAATCAAGTAACAGACCATGTTCGGTACACAGATAAACGGCAATAGGTGTCACGGCCGTGTTTGCGGACCACCGCCGTTCCTTAACTGACGACGCCCGTGACCACAGTCCGTTGACTTCCCTGCCGGCGTCTCCCTCCTAGGCCGGCCCTGCTGTTCCTGTTAAGGTGTGCATGCGCGCTCGGCCCCGGCCTTAAGGGGCCAGCGCACACACATGTTTAAAGTTCCCTAATTAACCCCTGTCCATCCTGGACTATAAGAAGGACTCCGCCCTTCCACTCCCTGCCTGAGCGTTGTAGTTTTCCCATGTATGTCTTGCAAATGGTCCCTTAGTGTTTTCCTGCTCCCAGTGTTCCCGTGTCTTGCCTCCTATTTCCTGTATCTCGTGCTGGGCCTTGCTCCCAAGCCTGTATCGTACCTGAGCCGTGCCTTGCCTCGCCTGCTGGAATGCTCCATGTCTACAGTTGCCTGTCATCCCGGATACCATCCGCCACATCTGGCGCAACCCACCACCTCCAGCTTCATCTGTGCCAGAGCTCTTGCTGCCATCCGGACTATCTCAGGTACCCTTGTGCTACAATCCTACCATAGACTTTGTGCATAAACTGTGATTTGGTCAGCTGCCTCTCCGTTATGGCGGAGTGGCCTATTGGGTGCACATACGCCTAGATCGTGACAATAGGTAATTACGTGAGGCAGAGAAATGGTCAGAAAACGATCCAAGTTCGGTACACAGATAAACAGCAATTGGTTGTAGCATGTGGCAGAGAGGAACTAGACCGCAAACAGGAAGCTCAATAGTTTGACGAGGAGGTTTTGCAAGGTTCAGGCTTATATAGGAGCTACAATGGAGAGACCAATAAGGCAATCTTGGTAAGAGAATCTAGAGAGGCTGGTATCACATAGAAGCTAGAAACTAAATCCAGGACTGGTGATGTCTAACACCACCAGTGGCTCAACAAGAATATGTAGTGCGTGGGACACAAGAGTTTCTGGGTTTAAATGCTGACACAGGGTTTGTCCAGTTGGGACAACCCCTTTGAAGAGTTGCTTCTGTACATTTTTAAATGCACCAGCTTGTAGGGTAGAGTACACGGGGGCAAGTATATCTATATGGTTATCCATTGATCTATTTACCTAACGATTGAAGAAATAACACAATTGCCGTTTTCTCTATTTCTTATGTATTACTTTTTTACTGGCAAAAGTGTTAAATGGCTTTTCCCAAAAAACACATATATCCCCTATCCACAGGAGCCCGACTGCTAGGACCCCCAGCATTCCATATATTTCTATGGGACTTCCGGGACCGCTGTCTCCCTGCGGTTCCATAGAAATTAATGGAGAGCTTGTCGAGCGTGCGCACTAGCACTCAGTCCCTACAAGAAGTGAGCTACAAATTGCTATTGAGAAGGTACTAGGTCCCCTCCAAATGGCACATGATGATGCCCTCAATCCCATTTATCTGCTGGTGCTGCTGCAATGCTGTAAGCCCTATCTTTCATATCTTTTGGGACTGTCCAGCCTTGGCCTCTTTTTAGAGAGGAGGGTGGAGAATTACCTCCATATTTACAGATTACTGTATACCTTTCACTCCTGTCTTCCTCCTACTTCCTCATGAGGTCATAAAGCGTTTTTATTCTGAGACATCTCGTGAACGCTGCTAGAGAGTACATTCCAGCCATATGGGGAAGCCCGGATTCTCCTTACCTGAAAAAAAGCTTCAAAAAGTGTAGGCCCTTCGATGCATGGAGTATCTGACCTTTCAAATCAACAACGCCACGACTCAGTTCTCAAGTCCTCGCATTACTGGCTAGTGTGCCAAGATTCTACTACAAAATGATATTCGTGCAATAAATTTTTATTTTCTCTCTTCTTCCTTATCTTCCTGTGCATACTCTCAGCCTTCTTAGATTTCTGTGATATATGCTGTTTCCTTTACGATATTGCATATGTTCAATAAGACAGCGCCATTGACAGAAGTGCTAAAGTTGTTACGTTAAATATTGGCTTTGGTGCCCTTGCTAAGCCACAAACATGACATATTTAGCCCACTGCATAATTACAAAGGGAACATTTACAAAGGGAACATTTTTACTGGATGAGAATTTCCATGGCAGCACAATGCAACAATTATATGATGATGTCCCAATAAAATAATCACATGGGCGTTATTCTGTGAATCGATGGCCAGCTTAAGTATCTACCCATTTGGCTGGACAAAATGTATGAAAGGTAACAAATTCCAAAAATACTATACAAATACAAAGTCAAAATGCAAAGCCAATATGAGCATGGTCTCATGCTGTCACTGAAACAGCATAAATGTAAACTGGTACTAAATCAGATCATTTATATTTCGATACATCTGATTGTCTCAGCTTAAAAAGATATCTTTCTTATTTTAGTTTGGTTGTCTAGTAAATAAAAATAGGGATTACTTTTTGTAACTGGAAATATTAAAGCAGAATTAATGTCTATAAGGTCACTAATATAGAATGACACATTGTACTGTAGTTCATTCATGGCTGTATCAATCTTCATCTTAATGAAGGAACTCAATGCTGTAGACAGATCAAAGAGAAAAATACCAATAGTTTAGAGTTCAAATCTCACTCTTTACCGTGCTAGCCCAGCAATCTGTAACTTTGAAGTGTTAGATTTGCAGAGAATGAAGAAAAGAACCGCTGACAAGGTTAAGAAGATTTTTCTCCAAGGCTCTTTACAAAGATCTGCCATGCTCAGTGTGCTGAAACAGATTTTGTGGCAGTGAGCACAACGGGTGATGAGGATTTGGCATTCATCAAATCAGGTTCTCATCAAGTCCTCTTTATGCTTTTTGGTGAAAAAGGGCAAAGCTCTAGAATAAATCCAAGGTGATGGAAATAGCAAAAACATAAACCTACAAATGTGTACAGAACCCCTATTCTTCATGTCAAAGTAAGAAGGAAATACATTCTCAAAATATTATCCCAGAAACAATACTCTGAAGGTAAGGTGAATGTTCCAAACGCAACTTTTTTAAAGGATTATGTTTAGGCACATACTTTTTTCAGAGAAAAGGTATTACAAGCATAAGTAGTATTGTGAATAGCTAGAAACGTCAATTTAAGATGCCAAGTATGCTTCTTATGCTGGAGTGTACAAGTTTGGAGAGGCAATTACTAGATCTTTTGATCTAAAGAGTGCAGATTAGAGGACAAATAACCGTTTTAGAGCTCAAATGCCAAAATGCTAATCTTCTGTATAACAGTATACAAAAGAAATTGAGGATTTTAAAGTGCAACAATAGAAGGTTTCTGCTGTTAAAACAAACTATATTAGACACAGTAAAGTTGGGTAAACAATTACGCTCTGTTCTTACTGTGTTTGCAGTGAATGCTGGAGGTATACATCGGGAAATTCTCCAGATGTAAAGCAAACCAGTAGCCTCCTACATATGCCACTATATTGGTATAAAGTGGTATATATCGCCCATAGGCTTCCATTATGAAAAGTGTATACTGCCCAGTATATGTTTGATTATTCTGCGGGATGCCTCTGAATTGAATAGCGTAGTCAACTCAGCTCTTCAATACAATAAAAAAGGACTCTTTTGGCACACGTCGGGTCAATAGGACTCTATGCATACGTTCGGCGTATGCGCCAGGAGCTTTCCCGATGCAAATGTTGAACATAGTGTAAAAACGATATGTGAAAACAGTATTTACTTTAGGAACTGTTGTAAAGTTACCCATCACTTTGGTGTTAACTTATGACAGAGGGTTTCCCACTTCCTGTATTGACTACTGCTTCAGCCTCACCGACTGGTATTTTGTATGACTTAGTTGACTTGACTGTATTCTGTCTTTGCCTGCCCCTGTTGCATACTATCGCTGCTCATGGCATTACTAAGGACCTTACGTTAAAGATTTTCAGGAAGTAAGTCTGGAGCCAAAAGATTACTAGTGGCCCAAAACAGAAGTATAGGGAAAAGGGAGTCTTAGGTTATATTCACACAGGATGGATAAGCTGTGTAAAAGTGTACAGCATATCCATCCTGGAACCTGCAGGGAATTCCAGGAAAAACCACACCAAATTGTAGTGCAGATTTTTGGCCGAAAGCTCCGCTGCAGAAACATTGCTCTAAAAAAAGTTAATACTTACTCCGTTTTCCGTTGTCATAGCGATACGTCCCTCTGTTCTCTGTGCTGCCCGGCCTCCTGGAATGACACTGCAGCCCATGTGAGTGCTGCAGCCTGTGATTAGCCGCAGCAGTCACATGGGATGAAACATCATTCCAGGTTGGCCTAGATGGAGAACAGAGGAATGCATCACTATGACAATACCCGGGGGTAAGTATTAACTTTTTTTTATTAATTTTAAACAAAAAAGGTGTATTTGTTCTGATTTGCGATTTTCGCAGTTCTTCCACCGCAAAAAATCGCACAATTTTCTGTTTGATGCAGGTTTTACCTCCCCGTTGATTTAAATCGGGAAAAGACCCAACAAAAGAGCAGCAATACCACAGCATAAATTGACATACTGTGGATCAAAAGGCCGCACCGCAGGTCAATTTATGAATGTTTTTTCGGCTGATTTTTTTACGCAGTGTGTGAATGAGTTTTCTTTAAATCTTATCCACTCTGTTGCTACTGTAATATACTGCAGAATTTCCGCAATGAAATCCATACAGAAAATCTGCAGTGCTTACGCAGTGTGTGAACATACCCCTTTGGTTGTCTTTTTACCTGAACAAAATTATAATATCCATATCACCAGTGTGAAAAAGTAGGTGCCCTGTAGATTTTAACCCTTAAAGACACGGCCAATCTTCGTTTTTTCATTTGCATTTTTTCCTCTCTGCATTCCAAAAGCCATAACTTTTTTATTCTTTCGTCAACAAAGGGGCTTATTTTTTGCGGGATAAGTTGTTGTTTTTCTTGGCATCATTTATTGTACCGCATAATGTACTGGGAAACGAAAAAAAAAATATTTGTGGGGTGAAATGGGCAAAAAACTGTGATTACGGCATTTTTGGGGGGGTTTTGTTTTTACGACGACCATCAGGCGGTAAAAACTATATATGCACCTTATTCTACAGGTTGATACGTTTATGGTAATATTTTACCAATTTTATAAAAAAATAATAATATTTTTGTGTCGCCATATTCTGAGATCGAAGAAAGGAACTGCAGCACTCAAGATAATCCAAAGAAGTGTATTTGATTTATTCACCAAGCATAAAAACACTTGCAACGTTTCAACCCATGAATGGGTCTTTATCAAGCATATTCTGAGAGCCATAATTTTTTAATTTTTTTGTCCATTGAGCAATGTGACAGCTTATTTTTTGCAGGGCGAGCTGTAGTTTTTATTTGTACCATTTACCATTTTGGGGTACATGCTTTTTGATCACTTTTATTCCATTTTTTGGAGAGCTAAGATCACCAAAAAGCAGGTGTTTTCATATTTATTTTTTATGGTGTTAACCGAGCAGGTTAAATAACACTTTCGTGTAATAGTTAGAACTTTTAAGGATGTGGCGATACCAGTTATGTTAAGTTTTATTTATTTTTAACATTGCTTTAGGGAAAACAAAGGGAAAAGGTTTTTCTTTAAACTTTTAATTCTTTTCTTTTTCATCAAGGCCAAATCCACCTAGGGCTTCAAATGAGTACAAAAATGGCAGACCTGTGGGCCTCCATTAGGCCCCCAGGCTGCCATGACAACCATGACAACGCTTTAAATGCTGCAGTCGCGATTGACCGTGGCAGGGGCGTAACTAGGATAGACTGGGCCCCATAGCAAACTTGTGACTGGGATCCCCCCTCCCCTGGGTATCACACAACCCCCCTTGCAGATAGTGCCTCCCTATAGATTACGCCACACAGTGCCCCCTATAGATAGCACCATACAGCCCCCCTGTAGATAACGCCATACAGCCCTCCCTCTGTAGATAACATCATACAGCCCTACCCTGTAGATAACGCCATACAGCCCTCCCTGTAGATAACGGCATACAGCCCTCCCCCTGTAGATAACGTCATATAGCCCTCCCGCTGTAGATAACGCCATACAGCCCCCCTGTAGATAACGCCATACAGCCCTCCCCCTGTAGATAACGTCATACAGCCCTCCCCCTGTAGATAATGTCATACAGCCCTCCCCCTGTACATAACGTCATACAGCCCTCCCCCTGTAGATAACGCCATACAGCCTTCCCCTGTAGATAACGCCATACAGCCCTCCCCCTGTAGATAATGCCATACAGCCCTCCCCCTGTAGATAACGTCATATAGCCCTCCCCCTGTTGATAACGCCACACAGCGCCCCAGTAGATAATGCCATACAGCCCCCCCTGTAGATAATGCCATACAGCCCTAAACCCCCCCTGTAGCTAATGCCATGCAGACCCCAACAAAAAACGGCCTATAGTTTGTCCTACAAAAGACATAGGATAGGGGATACATGTGTGATCGCTGGCAGCGATAAGGAGAACGGGGGAAGTTCTCCATGACAAACCTCGGACTTCCGGCGTCTGCACAGTTCAATAAAAATGAAAGGAGCACTGGTCACGCATGCGCACAAGCGCGACCGGTGCGCAATTCATTTCTATGGAGCTGCAGACAGACCCCGGAAGTCTGAGGTCTGTCATGGAGAACTTCGAGGGACTTTCGGTCCCCCGTTCTCCTTATCGCTGGGCGTCCCAGCGATCACACATGCATCCCCTCTCCTGTGAAGAGGGGATGCATGTCTTTTGTAGGAACAACCCCTTCAGTGGTGTCGCGCTGTAGCAGCCATAGTGGCTGCTAGCGGAGCCTCCGGCCATGGGAGGGGGGGACCGTGCTGGCGGGCGGCACGGGCCCACTCATGCTGCAGGCCCCGTAGCAGTCGCTATGGCTGCTACTGCAGTAGTTAAGCCACTGGACCGCGGCATTTAAGGGGTTAAATGCCAGAGTCAAAGTATTACACAGCCGTCACCCACTAACTAAGGAGCGAACTGAGCCCGTGAGCCTGCTCCATATTTCCCCTTAATGGCTGTCACATACATTTACGTGGCATGTGGTTAAGGGGTATTGTATTTTAAAAAAAGTGTAGCTCAATGGATTAATTCATTTCAAAATAATAAAATTGATTAATATTGGTACTGTTTTGTTTTTCTCTTCTTTTCATGATCTCCTAACGTCTGCAAAATTTAAAGGTAACAATCTACTGTAAACCTCCAATAGACAATAGACTAGACAATAGACTTCTTGTCACCTGACCTACTGTAATTTATTCTCAATGTGTTCTTGAGTGTAGGTTACATTACACAAAGTCCTTGCACATAAGGGTGCGTTCACATCTGCATCGGAACTCCGTTCATAGGTTTCATCTGAGCTCTCCATCATTGGAACCCATGAATGGAATCCAAACTGAAACAAACGGAAACCATAGGTTTCCGTTTGCATTACCATTGATTTCAATGGTGACGGATCCGGTGTAAATGGTTTCCGTTTGTCACCGTTGTGTAAGGGTTCTGTTGTTTTGAAAGAATCAATACCGTAGTAGACTGCACAATTCATTCTGTCAGAACAACAGAACCCTTAGGCTGGGTTCACACTACCTATTTTCAGACGTAAACGAGGCGTATCATGCCTCGTTTTACGTCTGAAAATAGGGCTACAATACGTCGGCAAACATCTGGTCATTCATTTGAATGGGTTTGCCGACGTACTGTGCAGCCGACCTGTAATTTACGCGTCGTCGTTTGACAGCTGTCAAACAACGCCGCGTAAATTGACTGCCTCGGCAAAGAAGTGCAGGGCAGTTCTTTGCAACGTAATTTGAGCCGTTGTTCATTGAACTCAATGAAGAGCTGCTCAAGATTTACGAGCGTCTCAGACGCCTCGCATAATGCGAGGAGCAGCTTTTACGGCTGAAACGAGGCAGCTGTTTTCTCCTGAAAACAGTCTGTAATTTCAGCCGTAAAAGCCAGCTAGCGTGTGCACATACCCTAACACAACGGTGACAAACCGAAACCATTTGCATCGGATCCGTCATCATTGAAATCAACGGTGATGCAAACAGAAACCTATGGTTTCCGTTTGTTTCAGTTTGGAATCCGTTTATGGGTTCCCCTGATGGAAAGATCTGACGGAACCCATGAACGAAGCCTCGACGCAGATGTGAATGAAGCCTGAGTCTCTTGATGCAACAACGGCAACTCCAGAGCAAGCACAATATTTACACTACTGCAGCAGTTGAGGGACCAAGAGAAGGAGAGGAAACAAGATCTGGACCTAAAATATCAAAACTGTCTAACAAACAAACAAACAAACAAACAAACAAACAAACAAACAAACAAACAAACAAACAGGCCTTGTGGCCCATAGCAACCAGAGCTCAGATTGTATTTGTTAAACTGCTGTGGAAAAGTGAAAGCTGTGTTATGATTGGTTGCTATGGGCCACCAGGTCAGTTTTTCTTCAGTTTTGATAAAGAATACCTTTTCGTAAATTCCATTATTTCCAATTTAAAAATCTATTGTTCTAGTGTGAGTTTTTAAAGTTACAATCATTTTAATAAATAATTGTACCACCTTAAGAATATCATAAATCCTCACATGCTTTCACTCAACACATTGCAAGGTTTTTGTGCATGAACTGCTTACTTTTCATATCTGTTGGCTTAAGTTAACCCCTTCCCGACATCCTCCGTATATATTCGGCGCTGTCAGGCAGGGCTTCCCACAAAGCGTAGTACCATTGCGTCGTGGTGATAGTGCGGGCTCAGGAGCTGAGCCCGCACCATCACCGCCGGGTGCCAGTTGTATGTTACAGCTGGCACTCTGAGCTAACGGCCAGGATCAGAGCTGGTATCCGATACGGCCGATTAACCCCTCAGACGCTGCGTTCAATAGAGATCGCAGCATGTGAGGAGTTTTTAGCCACCGGCACCCCAGCAACGTGATCGCTGGGTTGCCGGTGGCTGCAATGGCAACCGGAGGCCTAATACTGGCCTCACGGTCAGCCAGCAATGGAAGCCTCCTAAGCCCCGCTCGCCGGCGGGGCCTAAAAGGCTTCCGGTACCATTGGCAAAATGGCGCCGGCAAAGCTTCTGGCTCAGAAGCTGAGCCTGCGTCATCAGCAGTGGGTGTCCGCTGTATGTTGCAGCGGACACCCAGCTGTAACGGCAGGAACTAGCTTTGATTCCTGCCATTAACCCCTTAGATGCAGCGATCGAAAGCAATCGCTGCATCTTAGTGCTTTTTAGCAAATCGGCAGCCTGCCATGCGATGGCAAGGCTGCCAACTGGTACTATGGAAACAGGAGGCCTAACAATGGCCTCCTGTAGGCCGTTACGGAAGCTGAATAGGCCCCGACCGGAGCCAGATGCCTGATTGGCTTGCTGTCAGTGAACAACTGACAGTTCTAATATATTGCACTACATAGGTAGTGCAATGTATTAGAACATCAATCAAACAGTTGAACCTTCAAGTCCCCTAGTGGGACTAAAGAAAAGTGTAAAAAAAAGTGTAAAAAAAGTAAAAATAAAAGTTGTAAAAAAATAAATAAAAGTTTCAAGTAATAACATAAAACACTATCGTATGTATGTATCTATATGTTTCCCTTATCAAGTCATTTATTATTGAAAAAAAATAATAAAACCATACATATTTGGTATCGCCTCGTCCGTAACGACCTGAAATCTAAAAATATAATGTTATTTGCCCCCCAAAAAAAATGTAAATAAAAAGTGATCAAAAAGTCGCATGTATCCAAAAATGGTGCCTATAAAAACTATAGCTCGTCTCGCAAAAAAACAAGCCCTCATACAGCTCCATCGACGAAAAAATTAAAAAGTTATGTCTCTAACAACTTGTCGACAGAAAAAATCCATTCTTTTTACAAAAGTAATTTTATTGTGCAAAAAGTTGTAAAACATAAAAAAGTGCTAAAACTTTGGTATCGCCGGAATCGTACTGACCCGCAGAATAAAGTTAACATGTAATTTATGACGCGTGGTGAACGCTGTATAAAAAAGAAAAAAAAAAACTATGGCAGAATTGCTGTTTTTTGATCAATTTGCCTCCCAAAAAAAAGGATAACAAGTGATCAAAAAATTGCATGTACTCCAAAATGGCACCAATAATAACTAAATTAAGGCTCCAGTAAGTCAGGAAAGGAAAACATGCGGTTGTGCAGACCCGAGGGGAACATTTCTTCTATTTCAAGAGGCGATTTATCAAGGCCCTAAAATGAGTGAACCAGGAAGGGTAGGGGCCATTCATATCTGCTGGAAGCGAGGGCACCCGTATTATACCAGGACAACACTTTCCCAGCAAAATTCCCCAAACTGCAAAGGTGCCGAGTGTGGACCAAAAGGGGGATAAGAAAGGACATTTATCAGTGCGACACCGGCCTGTGCAGAAAGTATTGCTTCACAGCGTAACACACATCTATGGATTATTTTAATGTTTATCCCATTAGTATACCACCTGACTATGCCCCTGATGCTCTCTGCCCAGCTTACATATGCCCCCACATTATAAACGGAAACACCAGCAATACTCAAACAAAACTACTACCAAGCAAAATCCACGCTTCAAAAGCTAAATGGTGCTCCCTTTCTTCTGAGCCCGACAGTGTGCCCAAACAGCAGTTTACTTCCATATATATGGCATCGCCATACCCGGAGAACCCTTTTAACAATTTTTGGGGTGAGTGTCTCCAGTGGCACAAGCTGGGCACGACATATTTCCCACTGAAATGACATATCTAGAGAAAAATTAAAATGTTTACTTTGCACCATCCGCAGCGCAATAATTTATGGAAAAGAACTGTGGGGGAAAAAGCTCACTATACACCTTAATAAATGCCTTGAGGGGTGTAGTTTCCAAAATGGGGTTACTTCTCAGCGGTTTATTTTATTATTTCACATCAGAGCCTCTGCAATTGTGAACCAATACTGTGTAAGTTGCCAAATTAGGCCTCAATTTTGCATGGTACTCTTTCACTCCTGAGCCCTGTCAATAGTCCAGGCAAAAGATTAGGGCCACACGTAGGGTGATTCTAAAACCGGGAAACACAGCATAATAATTAGAGAGCTGTCTTGTTATGATGGCACAAGCTGGGCACCACATATTGGCATATCTATGGAAAAAAAATCCAATTTTCACTCTGCAACATCAAGTGCACACTAATTTCTGCAAAACACCTGCGGGGTTAACATGCTTGCTACACCCCTAGGTGAATACCTTGAGTTTTAATGTTATTTAATGTTATTTAATGTTATACCTTTTAGTTTCAAAAATGGGGTCACTTCTGGGGGCTTTCCACTGTTTTGGTCCCACAGGGGCTTTGCAAATGCAACATAGCGACCAGAAACCAATCCAGCAAAATCTGCACTGCAAAAGTCCAATGGTGCTCCTTCCCCTCTACGCTCTGCCCAAACAGCAGTTTATGACCACAAATGGGGTATTGCCGTACTCGGGAGAAATTGCTTTACAAACGTTGCGGTTCTTTTTTCCTTTATTTGTTGAGAAAATGAAAAAATTTGAGCTAAAGCTACGTCTTATTGAAGAAAAAGGATTTTTTTTTTATTTTCACTGCCCAATTCTAATAAAATCTCTGACATATCTGTGGGGTCAAAATGCTAGATGAATTCTTCAAGGGGTGTAGTTTCGTGAATGGAGTCACTTTTGTGGAGTTTGCAAAAGCTTTGCAAAAGCGACATGATTCCAAGAAATCAATCCCGCAAAATCTGTGCTCCAAAAGTCAAATGGCGCTCCTTCCCTTCTGAGCTCTGCCGTGTGCCCAAACAGCAGTTTATGATCACATATGGGGTATTGCCGTACTCCAGAGAAGTTGCTTTACAAATGTTGGGGTTCTTTTTTTCTTTTATTTGTTTAGAAAATGAAAAATGTTGAGCTAAAGCTACATCTTATTGAAGAAACAGGATTGTTTTTATGTTCACTGTCCAATTCTAATAAACTCTATAAACCCCTGTGGGGTCAAAATGCTCACTATACCTCTAGATCATTTCCTCAAGGTGAGTCGTTTCCAAAATGGGGTCACTTGTGGGAAGTTTCCACTGTTTTGTCCCTTTGGGGGCTTTGCAAATGCTTCCCGGGCTCCGCAAACCATTCCTGCTAAATTTGAACTCCATAAGCCAAATGGCACTCTTTCCCTTCTAAGCCCTGCCGTGTGTCCAAACAGCCATTTAGGACCACATGTGGGGTATTGATTTAATCAGGAGAAATTGCTATACAAATGTGGCAGAGCTTTTTCTCCTTTAGTCCTTGTGGAAATTAGAAAAAAATAGCTAAACCTGAATTTTCTTTGAAAGAATGTAGATTTTAATTTTCACGGCCTACTTCCAATAATTTCTGCAATAAACATGTGGGGTCAAAATGCTCACTATACCCCTAGATAATTTCCTTGAGGGGTCTAGTTGGGGGATTTCCACTGTTTTGGCACCGAAAGAGCCCTTCAAAACTGATATGGTGCCTAAAATATTTTCTAATAAAACGGAGGCCCCAAAATCCACTATGTGCTCCTTTGCTTCTGAGGCCGGTGCTTCTGTCCAATAGCACACTAGGGCCACATGTGGGATATTTAAAAAAACTGCAGACTCTGGGCAATAAATATTGAGTTGCATTTCTCTGGTAAAACCTTCTGTGTTACAAAAAAAATGGATTAAAAATGAATTTCTCTAATTCCTGTGAAACGTCTAAAGGGTTAAAAACTTTCTAAATGCTGTTTTTAATACTTTGAGGGGTGAAGTTTTTAAAATGTGGTGACTTATTGGGGGTTTCTAATATATAAGGCCCTCAAAGCCACTTCACAACTGAACTGGCCCCTGTAAAAATGGCCTTTTGAAATTTTCTTGAAAATGTGAGATATTGCAGCTAAAGTTCTAAGCCTTGTAACATCCTAGAAAAATAAAATGATCTTCAAAAAACTATGCCAATCTAAAGTAGACATATGGGGGATGTTAATTAACAACAATTTTGTGTGGTATAACTGCCTGTCTTACAAGGAGATACATTTAAATTTAGAAAAATGCAAATTTTTTAAATTTTTCTTTACATTTTGGTGTTTTTTACATTTAATTACTAAATGTATCGCGCAAACTTTGCCAGTACCATAAAGTCCAATGTGTCATGAGAAAACAATCTCAGAATTGCTTGGATAGGTGAAAGCATTCCGAAGTTATTACCACATAAAGTGAAACATGTCAGAATTGAAAAATGACGCTCTGTCAGGAAGGTCAAAAGTGACCAAAGCGGGAAGGGGTTAAAGATTCGGATTGAGCTAATCCAAAATGTAGTGATTCAAGTAGTAGTGCCCTATGTATGGAGATTTTGAATCACACAATAATAAAGGGGTTTAAATTAGTCTGTTATGTGTAAGCCGGTTAAAGGGTTTATTGCAGTCCCCTTCATTTTAAAGATGCTAAAGGCCCTGTACACCTTTGATATAGTTTATTTTATTTTTTTTAAATTAAAATAAATTTTATTACAAATTATTTTTACTTTTTGAGACACAGCTGCTTTGTATTCTGTATACAGGGCAGCTGTATAGTGCACTAAGACCTGAATCTGTCAGTTCTGTGAGTCTGATGGGTTCAGTGACAGCAGGTCCTGCATGTCTCTAAACGCAGGATCCACCTGTAATCGAACACATCTAACTTATGAACTTAGATGTAATCAATAGCAGTTCGATCCTGTCTGTCAGAGACTTGCAGGACCCGCTGACACTGAACCCGTCAGTCTCGCGGACCTGATGGGTACAGGATTCAGCGCACGATACAGAATACAAACGCAGCTGTAACTCAAAAAGTAAAAAAAAAAATTTCAATCTTTCAAGTATTTTGAAAGTTGAACCAATCACACTGATACACATTTTTATTTTTATTTTTTTTAAAACACAGTCCGTGGACAAAAGAGTCACTGGTTCTAGAAAAACACAGCAATATATTTTTATTTCAAATGACCCCTTTTAATTGCCACATCTTGTGATTTACTGTTAAATCTATGTCATTGAGACAGTCATTGTGGGTGGTAGAATGGAGCATTACGCTGCATCACCCTTGGTCACTTGTAGATTTTGGTGGGAGATATAGCTAGCAGTTTGTGACAGTGTCACTTTAAAATTTTCCTCGTTATTACTGATTAAATACTACAATAATAGTGGGGTTAAATACAAAAAAGTAATCTCTTAAGAAATCAAAATAACTAAACACACAACTTTATATTTATTACATGCTGTAGAAGTGATCCCCTGGATTATAAAAACATAGGTATTGACCATTTACATTTGAAATAATATGATTTCTCAAATGAGATGAATTATTTAAGTAGACAAAGAATGGACAGAGGCAGCACTTCCAAAAAGAGGAAGAGCTATTTATTCACCCATGCGACGTTTCAGTCCAAGTGGACTTTTTTCAAGCTTGAAAAAAGTCCAGTTGGACTGAAACGTCGCATGGGTGAATAAATAGCTCTTGCTCTTTTTGGAAGTGCTGCCTCTGTCCATTCTTTGTCTGCTTGATATCCAGGACCGCGGACCAGGTCTTATTGAGGCGTGCACCCACTTGCAGTCCAGTGCTGTGGAATCTTTTCGTTTTGTGGAATTATTTAAGTAGTCCTCCACAAATGCTAAAATAACAGATTAGATTGAAGCATATCACGGTGAATTACCTGCCTCTGACAGTATCATTTTGATTCGTAAGTCACTCTTTCAGCACCCTTGAGTCTATATCAAATGGGCTTCATCTTTGAAAAGTACTCACATCAGGTGACTGACACAGTTTAATCCAGATTCACACAGGGAAGCTGTGTTGTAGTTTTACTGCTGCTGTATTTTATTGCAGAGGCCAGATGGGAGATTATAATGAATGAGACTTTATGAAGTCTGTATTATACATCGCAGCATGCTCCAGGTTACAATTTTTTTGTGGATTTTTTTCCCCCAATGGCATTAACATTAACAATGGAAAGGTTGGAAAAAATAAAAAAATATATATTTTTGTCTTACAGCAAAATGGGACTTTATTAGACTTCCAGTTTGCAAGGTCAAAAGTCATTTTTGGGGGCTTCAAAACAAAAACCTCTGGTGATAAAAGTTTAAGTTTAATAAAGTTTCCTAAAGAAAAAATTCTCCCCCCCAAAAAAACAAAAAAAAAAACAACAGTGCTATAAACAATGGCTGAATTGCTGCTTTTTTTTTTTTTTGCGTTCCCCCTCAAAAAAAATTCTAAAAATAAATCAATAAATTATTTGTACCCCAAAATAGTACCAGTGAAAACTTCCACATTCCACAAAAACAAGCCCACATTTGGTTATGTAGATGGTAACATAAAAAAAAGTTCTGCATCTCGGAGTGCAGCATCAGAAAAATGACTTTTTTGTATAAGGCTTAGAACATTTCTATTGTGCTAAAGCACTGCTCAGTAAACAATGGGAAAAACGCAAATAAACAAGGGTGGAATTGCAGTTTTTTTTGGGTATTCCCAAAAATACATAAAATCTAAATCAATAAATTATATGTACCCTAATAGAGTGTCATTAAAAAATACAATTCATCCCACAAAAAAATAAGCCCTCATGCAGCTTAATCCTTGGAAAATAAAAAAGTTATTTAGATGTGACCACAGAAAAAAATAAAAAATATGGCTTGATCCTTAAAAGGGTTATCTAGAAAATATTATGCCAATCATCTAATAACAATAACAATAACAAAATTAGGTGACTCAATAGCTGTTATTCTTGTAGTTTGGCAGACGACCTATTTGAGATCACAGTCACCTGTTCCCGGAAATTCAGTGTTTTTTTGTGCTTTAATGACGTGCCAACACAGGCCTACGTGACCGAGAGCACTTTGCTCCTCCTTGTTGGTGCGTTATCAAAGCATGTGACCGCAAGGGAGCTGGCACTGGGACGATGCAGAGAAAATAAGTCAGCCTCCTGCTTCCATAACGCTGCCTCCGCATCTAATTTCCGGCTGCATGTGCATTTTAACAGAGGGATGGGCTGGGATAAAGGAGCTGAGGGGAAAGAAGGAGATGGGACTTGTATTCAGAATGCACTGAAACAGCAAGTCCCACCTAATATCCAGTAGCTTGAAAGCGGCAATAGCATTGCACCGGAGTGCGAAAAGTAATGAGAAAATATGTTTTTGAGCAGAGTGCATTTAGAAAAATTGTATGAAGGTGATTACACATATTTGCAGGCTTTTCCTTTATTTTCTTGTGGATAAGCCCTTTAACCCTTTCCCGAGCCATGACGTGCCGGTACCTCATGTAGCGGGAGGGGGGGGGTGAAGTTTGGAGGGGCCCAACGCGCTGAGCCCACTCCATACGTTGCAGGTGTCAACTGTGTATTGCACCTGGCACGCTGCTCTAACAGCCAGAAAAAGCGATCACGCTGTTCCTGGCCATTTAGCAAATTAAATGCGCTGTCAATAGCGACCGCACCATTTAAACCGTTAGAAGGAGGGGGCGTCCCCCTCCGACATCCCGACCCCCCCTCGCAACTCGATTGAGGGGTGTCGATGGCTGTCATGGCAACCCGGGGGCCTAATGAAGGCCCCCAGGCCTGCCTTCTGTCTGCCTCTGCTAAGCCATGCCGTCCGGCAGGGCTTAGCAGAAGCCTGTAGAAATGACAATATACTGCAATACATTAGTATTGTAGTGTATTGTACCAGCGATCTAACGATCACTGGTTCAAGTCCCCTGGGGAGATTAATAAAAAGTGTAAAGAAAAGTTAAATAAACTTCTCAGGAATGTAAAAAAATATTAAAAGTTTAAAAAAAAAAGACATTTCCCAAGCACAATATAAAAAATAAAAAAAATAATCAAAATTGGTATCGCCGCATCCGTAAAAGTATTACAACCATTATTTAGCTCGCATGGTGAACAGTGTAAAAATAAAGAATTTTAAAACACCAGAATCGTTGTTTTTTGGTCACCTTAGCGCTAAAATAAAATGTAATAAAAAGTTTGCAAAAAATCGTATTTACCAAAAAAATCTTCAGCTTGTCCCGCAAAACATAAGCCCTCACACCGCTCAATCAACGAAAAAATAAAAAAGTTACGGCTCTCAGAATGTGGTGAAACAAATAGTTTCACCTGTTAAGGATCTGCCAGGCACAGCTTCTGTATCCACGCCCATAGGTAATCAGTCTGCACCTGCTACTATGTCTGTGAGACTGACTCCATCTTCCACCACTCAGGATGGCAGGCTCAGGAGTGGGAGAGCCTATAACAGCCTGGCCAGACGGTGCTAGCTCCCGCCCTCTGTCTATTTAAACCTGCCTTTCCTGTTCCTCCTTGCTTGTGACTCTTCTCGTTTTGTTTCCTGGCCCTGCTGCAGCTTCTTGAAACATTTGACCCTGCTTCATATTGACCCTGGCTTACTGACTACTCTCCAGCTCTGCGTTTGGTACCTCGTACACTCCTGGTTTGACTCGGCTTGTTCACTACTCTCCTGCTCTGCGTTTGGTACCTCGTACACTCATGGTTTGACTTGGCTCGTTCACCACTCTTGTTGCTCACGGTATTGCCGTGGGCAACAGCCCCTTTTCCCTTGCTTCTGTGTACCCTTGTCTGTTTGTCTGTCGTGCACTTATTGAGCATAGGGACCGTCGTCCAGTTGTACCCCGTCGCCTAGGGCGGGTCGTTGCAAGTAGGCAGGGACTGAGTGGCGGGTAGATTAGGGCTCACTTGTCTGTTTCCTTACCCCCATAATTACATAATCACAAACCCATATACCTACTCTACCCTGGTCCCTCACACTACTATGGACCCCCTTGAGACCCTGGTTCAGCAAATGCAGGGTCTCTCCCTACAGGTCCAGGCCCTGGCTCAGAGGGTCAACCAGCCTGATGCTACCATGGTAGTGCCCCTCACCTCACCTCTTGAACCCCACCTCAAGTTGCCTGACCGGTTCTCAGGGGACCGGAAGACTTTTCTCTCCTTTCGGGAGAGTTGTAGGCTCTATTTACGTTTAAAGCCCCATTCCTCATGAATTCCGCATGGACCCTGCCAAGGTCCAGGCTGTGGCGGAATGGGTCCAACCTGCCTCCCTGAAGGCATTACAGTGCTTCTTGGGGTTCGCTAATTATTACAGGAGATTTATTGCTAACTTCTCGGTCATCGCTAAGCCTCTTACGGACCTCACTCGCAAGGGTGCTGATCTCCTCCGCTCGCCTCCTGAGGCTGTCCAGGCTTATAAGGTCCTTAAGAAGTGCTTTATCTCGGCCCCGGTGTTGGTTCAGCCCAACCAAATGGAGCCATTTATCGTGGAGGTTGACACATCCGAGGTGGTAGTGGAGGCTGTCTTGTCCCAGGGTACCAGGTCCCTCACCCATCTCCGTCCCTGTGCCTACTTCTCCAGGAAGTTTTCGCCCACTGAGGGTAACTATGATATTGGCAACCGCGAACTCTTAGCCATTAAATGGGCATTTGAAGAGTGGTGCCACTTCCTGGAGGGGGCTAGGCACCAGGTAACGGTCCTTACCGACCACAAGAATCTGGTTTTCCTAGAATCTGCCCGGAGGCTAAACCCGAGACAAGCTTGATGGGCGTTATTTTTTACCAGATTCAATTTTTTGGTTACCTATAGGGCTGGGTCTAAAAATATTAAGGCTGATGCACTGTCGCGTAGCTTCATGGCCAGCCCTCCTTCGGAGGAAGATCCTGCTTGTATTTTGCCTCCAGGTATAATCATTTCCTCTATTGATTCTGATTTAGTCTCCGAAATTGCGGCTGATCAAGGTTCAGCTCCTGGGAACCTTCCTGAGAACAAGCTGTTTGTTCCCCTGCAACTCCGGCTAAGGGTACTTAGGGAAAATCATGACTGTGCACTATCTGGCTATCCAGGCATCCTGGGTACCAAGCACCTCATTGCCAGAAACTACTGGTGGCCTGAGTTGCTTAAAGACGTTAAGGTCTACGTCACCGCTTGTGAGGTTTGTGCTAGGTCCAAGACTCCCAGGCCCCAACCAGCGGGCTTACTATGTTCTTTGCCCATTCCCCAGAGACCATGGACCCATATCTCCATGGATTTTATCACCGATTTGCCTCCATCTCAAGGCAAGTCGGTGGTGTGGGTTGTAAGAGACCGCTTCAGTAAGATGTGCCACTTTGTGCCCCTCAAAAAACTACCCAATGCTAAGACGTTAGCTACCTTGTTTGTCAAACACATCCTGCGTCTCCATGAGGTCCCTGTCAATATTGTTTCTGACATAGGGGTACAATTTGTTTCTTTGTTTTGGAGAGCCTTCTGTAAAAAGTTGGAGATTGATCTGTCCTTCTCCTCTGTCTTCCATCCTGAAACTAATGGCCAAACCGAGAGGACTAATCAGTCTCTAGAACAATATTTAAGGTGTTTCATCTCTGACTGTCAATATGATTGGGTCTCATTCATTCCCCTCGCCGAATTTTCCCTTAATAACCGGGTCAGTATCTCGTCAGGGGTCTCCCCCCTTTTCTGTAATTTTGTGTTTAATCCACGGTTCTCCTCCGTTTCACCTGGTAGTTCCAACAATCCCGAGGTAGAGGTCGTTCATCGGGAACTGTGCACAGTCTGGGCCCAGGTTCAGAAGAACCTAGAGGCGTCCCAGAGCATACAAAAAACTCAGGCAGATAGAAGACGTTCTGCTAACCCCTTGTTTATGGTCGGGGATCTGGTGTGGCTATCGTCTAAGAATTTGCGCCTTAAAGTCCCGTCCAAGAAGTTTGCTCCCCGGTTTATAGGGCCGTACAAGGTCATTGAAGTCCTCAATCCTGTCTCCTTCCGACTGGAGTTGCCCCCATCTTTTCGAGTACACGACGTGTTTCATGCCTCCCTCCTTAAACGCTGCTCCCCGTCCTTGGCTCCCTCGAGGAAACCTCCTGTCCCCGTTCTCACCCCTGAGGGGGTAGAATTCGAGGTGGACCAAGATTGTGGACAGCAAGATGGTCCAAGGCTCCCTCCAGTACCTGGTCCATTGGAGAGGATACGGGCCTGAGGAGAGGACTTGGGTACCCGCCCGGGATATTCCGGATAACCCCTTTAAATCACATTTATATTTGTAAGGCTTCTTTCACATCTGCATCACGGCTCCGTTCCGACGTCCCGTCTGAGCTCTCTGTCGGAACAGAGCCCTGACTGACACAAACGGAAGCCATAGGTTTCCGTTGTCATCACCATTTATTTCAATGGTGACGGATCCGGTGCCAATGGTTTCCGTTTGTGTTAGTTGTGCAAGGGTTCCGTCGTTTTGACGGAATGAATACTGTAGTCAACTGCGACATTGCTTCCGTTAAAACGACGGAAACCTTGCATAACTGACACAAACGGAAACCATTGGCACCGGATCCGTCTCTATTGAATAGTGAAATGGTGATGGAAATGGAAACCTATTGTTTCTGTTTGTGTCAGCCAGGGCTCCGTTCCGACAGAAAGCTCCGACAGAACATTGGAACGGAGCCATGACGCAGGTGTGAAGCTGGTTCAAAAATGTGTACAAAATCATTTGATCAGCAGCAATACACACTATGCAGTACTACTTTTTCTTGATGTACAGGTATTGTAATGTACTATATTTTGTGGGTTGTAAAGTGTGTGATTTATTCTGAGTACAAAACCATGGGGTATTTTGAAATCAAATAAATTGTTTGGCAACAAAAAGATATATTTGAGTTCATTGAGGTTATTGCATACTTATCTTTTTCACAATTATTTACATAAGGAGACCCATAAATTATGCAGTCAGTAATCAATGACGAGGACAACAGTTCATGGCATGTCGTCTGCAAAGCACAAATGGCAAAGATTTATTACAGTTTGCAAAAGATTTAACAAGAGCAACAGCAAAGTGCAAATGAGTCAACCTTTCTTTGCAGTTTATACTTCCAGAGAGTCTCCTGATAAACCAAAACAATTAACTGCACAGAACTAAATAAAAGCTCATTTTTATTTTTAATTAACCATTTTTTTTTCTATATCATTCCAGATATAGATTGAAAAGCAAATTTTTTTTAGCCTCCCGAAACTTCAAAAATTGGATTAAGTGGTGTGGAATGTTTGTGTGATACCTCCTGTTTGTCAACATGAAAGTTATCGCCACTTGTCGCAAATTCAGAGGGACAGAATCATTGAACAGAGAGACCTTGGTTTATCACTCCGTCAGATTGCTACGCGCCTAGTCCGAAATGTCAGCACTGTTCAACGTTGCGTTCCTGGAGGTTAGGAGAACAATAATGAATGAAAATGATATCAAGAGGTGCATGGCGGCGAATCTCTGTAAGGACGGATAGTCTGATTGGAAGAATGGGCCGTAGTGATCCATTTTGTACTGCAAGTGAAATTGGACATCACATCCCAAGCCTAGGGCGGCAACCATTGTAGACAAAAACCATCAGAAGGTATTTGCACGACATTGGGCTATCAGCCAGACATCCAGCTACAGGTGTTCCATTAACCTCTTGCCACCGCTCTGAAGGGCTATCTTGGTGGACAGCAGGATGGCAATGGAGGCTGCAATGGAGGTCTATCCTCTACCATGATGAGTCCCACTTTTGTCTCGAACGCAATGATAGCTGGAGATTGGTCTGGAGACTGCATGGATAACGCCATGAGCAGGCCTTCACAAGGGAATGTCACATCGGTCCTGCTCCCAGGATTTTGGTGTGAGGTGGCATAATGTACGGTAGCCAGGCCACATTTTGCTTGTGCTACTGTGAGCAGCCTGCGTGGCCTAAACTTGCTACCATGGCCTGCAGTGTCTCCAGACTTGTCTCCCATTGAGCACATCTGAGACATCATTGGTTGACAATTGCAAAGGGAGCTGCCACCAGGCAATCTTCATGATTTGCGTGCCCAAGTGAAATCAGCGTGGCATAACATTCCTCAGAGATAGCATGCCAAGGCGTGTAAGTGCATGTATTTCTGCGTGTAGTGCTCATACTTGATACAGAATAAATCAAGATATTTGGAATATTTTTTTACATTTTTATATAATTTGCATATCATTAACATGTTTATCGTTCTCGTGATTTCCACAATTCCAAAACTTTTCCTTCTTGGTGTTGCAATTTGAATGTTGAGGAGTGTATGTATCCCAGTACATAGAAGCTGCAGAATCCCATTCTCAGTCGAATCCGTCAGTAATCTTCTCTGACAGCTCGTCTGCAGCGGCTTCTGTGTGCTCCTGAGCAAGCTACTTAGCTCAGTTCTGATCAAGTCAAAGTTCCTAAAGTTAACAAAGTTGATAAAGTTCTGTTATTCTTAACACAAAATAGAGGCATTTCATTAAAGAAAAAAAGAAGATCCAAAGGTGTTCATAACCTTTAAGAGCATGATGATCAGTTTAATGATGGTCATCTCAGGCACTGGTCCTGTTTTCACTGGAGCCTCACTTTAAATAATGTCATATTGCTGACACATTACAATGGAATATTGATATGCGTACATACCTAAATGTTGAAATACTATCAACAATACAAGCAGCTAAATTTACATTTACAATTGTGTTTAGCACCCAACACAGCATCAAAATAATTCTGTTTACAATCTTACACATACTTTAATGGTACAGATTTGTGGAATGTATCAACAGTTTGTATTTTTTCTTAAATAGACTTAGAATTATGTAGCAGTCGAGGGAGAACAGGTAGGATGAAATTTAGGAGAAAGAATATTTAGGGGAGACATTATCTAAGTGTTTATGTCATGTTGTGAGCTCTGGTTGTGTCATGGGAAGATAGAATTGTGAATACAAGAAAAGACATACATTTAAAAAATAGTTTCTGATTTAAAGATTTCCACTGTATTCTAAACGTCGGCAAATGAATAATAAAGACCAAAACAATCAATGTATTCTATACCAAAATGTAGACCCTTTTTGTCTCCATATCGATGGTGCACTGCTGACTGAATGAGAGCATGGAGCTTACTTACTAATAATCCTTACAAATAGGTATGGACTTTTTATGAGTCATTGCTACTGAGAAGCTTACTATAAGCTTAAAGGGAATGTGTCATCACAATATTACCTATTGTTTAAATCAAGTTTTTATGTTAAACAAATCTTTCAAAATGTTGGGTGAATTTTTGTTTCATTTTCTATGTCATTATCTATATTAAAAAATAACACTAAAATCTTCCAGTTTCAATCTGGCCACTTAGCCTCATAATAGACTGACACTTCCTGTTCTGTAGAGATCACTTCTCACAAGTAATCTTATTGTCATCACAGGCAGGATTACAATGAAAGTTAATACCTATATAAAGACAACACAGGATCCACCATTGACAATCAGTGATGGACACCGCTCCCCTCCTATCCCTTTCTGCACAATGACCAGAGGATGCCTAGAAAACTATCCCATAGAAGGCAATGGGTCAGCTCCGGACTATTGTTTCCCATTGTCCATCTGGCTACTATAAAGCATATCTCTAAATGCTGATTACTGTCCTCATAATCATGTACAGAAAATAGAATTTAAAGGGGACCTGTATGCATTTCCCCTATTAAACCAGCAATACCTGATTGAAGTGGGTGAAAAATCATTTTTATGTAACCTATAATTATTTTCTTAGTAGGTTCTGTACCTTTAGTATTCAGTTTTTTTGTGTTCCCGTGCTGTATGCTATTGAGCATAAAAGGGTCATATGTTAATTTGAAAAGAGTCATATCTTCATTCCTAAATCTTTTCCGAGTTAACCTCACCTCCCCCCAGCACACACGAAATCCCGCACTTGCGCATCAATGTCCTGTTCAGGTGCATGCGCACAATGGGACATTCGAGGCTCGGACGAATCTTTAGGAGAGGGTATAACGGCAATTAACTTTTGACAGCAGGGCCCAGCAAGGGGGGAGTAGAGTTCAATAGGTGAAATGCTGGTGACAGGTTCCCTTTAAAAAAATCTACAATAAAAAATGTAAAAACAGATTAGAAAAAAAATAATATGTTTTACTATGTGGTTTTAATTAGTATAAAATATTAAAGGCGATACATTCCCTTTAAGCAGATGAGTGAGCAGGTCTAAAATGAGATACCATATTTTGATATGCAAACTAGAAACTAAAAGCATACTAAAAACTTACACACAATAGGGGAATTTAGTAAGGCAGGTGTTTCAGACGCCAGTTTTAATCTAAAAAGCGTTACAGTGCAATGTGTCTGATATACTAGAAGGTGCATGCCTCTTAATAAAATAGGGGCATCTCTGGCTATCTGTGCACCAGAACGTCAAATCTATGGCAGCTGCAAGCTGGCGTATCTTTGCATCATAATTTACGCCAATTTCTGGCGTAAATTATAGCAAGTTTGTTGGTCCGTGGGTGGCCCTGTCCCTTCAGCTAAACCCCACTCACTTTTGAGGCATTTGTGACTTTTCTATAGCAGGAAACTTGAATGGAATGTTTGCTGAATTTCCCCCATTGTACTTTACCCAGGAAATACATACTATTACTATGTCCATCATTCATTTTGTGTGTTAAAAACTGCAGCTAGACTTGAGTTTTTTTTACTTTGTGTATCAGTGTGTATCAGTATTCTTATGTTATGGTTCAATCAATTCAGAATTATGTTTACTTCTTATAATACACTTCTTTCTTTTTAATATGTTTACTATTTTCTATAATCATTATACCCAAAAATGAATTTTAATCTGCCAAGGACTCACTTCTTACCTTGTCTTCGCATATAATGTTTTCTCCAGTTTTTTCTTCCTCATTGCATTTGGGAACATTTAAGAAACAAATGGTGCAATTAAGAACAAAACTGTTATTATCTCCCTGGTGTAATGTCTTGTGATTTCCTTTTAAATTTATGCAGTTGTGCACATGTAGTAGCAAGACAGAGGATTTACAAAGAAAGACAATATCTAAATGTAGTTACATTGCAGTACAAGAAACATTACGGTTTGTTATGAACCTGTAAGAATTTTTGGATTGCTACATAAGTGTTGATGTTCTTGAGTTTATTTTAAAGAGTAAGGGTATGTTCACACACCCTATTTACGGACGTAATTCGGGCGTTTTAGCCCCGAATTACGTTCGAAAATACGTCTCCAATGCGCCGGCAAACATCTGCCCATTCATTTGAATGGGCTTTACGATGTTCTGTGCCGCGTCAAAGAAGTGCTTGTCACTTCTTGAGACGTAATTGGAGCCGTTTTCCCTTGACTCCATGGAAAAACAGCTCCAATTACGTCCGTAATGGACGCAGCGACAAGCGCCTGCACTTGCCATTACGTCTGAAATTCCGGAGCTGTTTTCTCCTGAAAACAGCTCCGTAATTTCAGCCGTATCGGACGTGTACGTGTGAACATACCCTTATTCCCATCTTAGACATTGATGACATATCCACAGGATATGCCATCAATGTCTGATGGATGAATGTGAAACCCGCACCCATCTCTAGAGCTGGTCGTCCTGACCCCTGTTTTGCCTTCTGCTGCTGTCGCTTGGCTCAGACTGATTTACACCAGAGTTACGGGAGGATGACCAGACATCGCCTCCAGCCAGGAGGCGATGTCTTTTCATTCTCCCGACACTCCGGTAAAGTTACTGTGGGAGTAAGTGACAGCACATCGTGATCTCGCGAGATCACGCTGTCCTGTAAGCAGTGACGTAACAACCGCTGTATCAGCAGTAGCGGTTGCTACGGGGCCCGCAGCATGAGGCGGCTGCTACGGGGCCCGCCGCCACTGAAGGGGTTGTTCCTACAAAAGACATCCATCCCCTATCCACAGGATAGGGGATACATGTGTGATCGCTGGGACGCCCAGCGATAAGGAGAACGGGGGACCGAAAGTCCCCCGAAGTTCTCCATGACAAACCTCGGACTTCCAGGGTCTATCGAAATGAATTGTGCACCGGTCGCGCTTGTGTGCATGCGTGACCACCGCTCCTTTCCTTTATATTGAACTGTGCAGACCCCGGAAGTTTGAGGTTTGTCATGGAGAACTTCGGGGGACTTTCGTTCCCCCATTCTCCTTATCTCTGCCAGCGATCACACATACATAGCTCCAAACCGTTCCGGATCCGTGGGGCCAGTCACGGTTTCTAACCGCTGTCCCGCCATCCCGGGCGGTCTGCAATATGTCCCGCTGGGAGCCGCAGCTGTGTCAAAACAGCTGATCGCTGCTGACAGGCGCCCCGCATGCCAGACGACTGCAGCAGCGATCAGCATCTGAAGAAGGCAGGAGTCTTGCGGCGGTGTACTGACTGGGATCGATGCCGGCCCCGGAGTGGACCAGTCCAGTCACTTGACCTGTCATCTGACCTCACCGGTCATGCGATAGGTCAGGTGACTGGACTGGTCCACTCCCGGGGACGGCATCGACACCAGTGAGATCGCCGCTGCAAGACCTCCTGCCTTTTTCTGACAGTGAGTGACGTCAAAGCAGAGCGGAGAGTAGCAGAAGTAGGCTACCTCTACCGCTCTCCGCTCTGGCGGCATTGTGGCACAAAGTATAAGGGGACTGTGTGGCACTATGTACAAGGGGGGAGGGGGTTGTGTGGCACTATGTACAAGGGGGAAGGGTGGTTGTGTGGCACTATGTACAAGGGGAAACGGAGATTGTGTGGCACTATGTACAAGGGGGAGGGGGTTGTGTGACACTATGTACAAAAAGGGGCTGTGTGTGGCGCTATCTACAGTGGGAGCTGTGTTTGGCACTATCTACAGGGGGGGCTGTATGTCGTTATCTACAGGGGGCTGTATGGCGTTATCTACAGGAGGAGGGCTGTAAGGCGTTATCTACAGGTGGGCTGTGTATGGCGCTATCTACAGGGGGGCTGTATGGTGCTATCTATAGGGGGCGCTGTGTGGCGGAATCTATAGTCAAAAGTTTGCTATGGGGCCCAGTCTTTCCTAGTTACGCCCCTGCCTGTGAGTACAGCTGAACATGAATGAAGAGAATTGTATGACTCTCTTTAACCCCTTAAGGACGCAGCCACTTTTGGAGCTTATAACACAGCCTCATTTTTTAAATCTGACATGTGTTACTATATGTGGTAATAACTTGGGAATGCTTTTACCTATCCAAGCGATTCTGAGATTGTTTTCTCGTGAAATATTGTACTTTAAGTTAGTGAAAAAATTTGGTCGATATATTCAATATTTTTGTGTGAAAAGCACCAAAAGTTAGAGAAAATGTGCAAAAAATTAGCATTTTCTAAATTCAAATGTATCTGCTTGTAAGACAGATAGTTATACCACACAAAATAGTTAACATTTCCCATATGTCTACTTTAGATTGGCATCGTATTTTTGAACATCCTTTTATTTTTCTAGGATGTTACAAGGCTTATAAGTTTAGCAGCAATTTCTCACATTTTCAAGAAAATTTCAAAAGCCTATTTTTTTAGGGACCAGTTCAGTTCTGAAGTGGCTTTGAGGGCCTTATATATTAGGAACCCCCACAAATCACCCCATTTTAAAAACTGCACCCCTTAAAGTATTCAAAACAGCATTTAGAAAGTTTCTTAACCCTTTATGCGTTTCACAGGAATTAAAGCAAAGTGGAAGGGAAATTTGTAAAAAAAATTTTTTTTGCAGAAATTCTAATTTAATCCATTTTTCCTGTAATACAGAAGGTTTTACCAGAGAAACACAATGGAATATTTAGTGCCCTGATTCTGAAGTTTTTAGAAATAGCCCACATGTGGCCCTAGTGCGCTACTGGACTGAAACAAAAGCACCAGAAGCAAAGGAGTACCTAGAGGATTTTTGGGCCTTCCATTTCTTAAATTATATTTCAGGCACCATGTCAGGTTAGAAGAGGTCTTGTGGTGCAAAAATAAAGGAAACACCCCAAAAAATACCCCATTTTGGAAACTACACCGCTTGAGGAATTCATCTAGGGGTGTAGTGAGCATTTTGACCCCACAGGTGTTTCATAGATTTCATTAGAATTGGGCAGTGAAAATGAAAAATTACATTATTTTCCAATAAGATGTAGTTTACCTCAAGATTTTTAATTTTTTAAACAAATAAATGAGGAAAAGCACCCCAACATTTGTAAAGTAACTTCTCCAGAGTACGGAAATACCAAACATGTGGTCATAAACTGATGTTTTGGCAAGCGTCAGGACTCGGAAGGGAAGGCACGCCATTTAGCTTTTGGAGTGCTGGATTGATTTCTCTGCACCATGTCGCATTTGTAAAGGTACCAGTGCAGTGGAAACCCCCCAAAAGTTACTCCATTTAGGAAACTACACCCCTCAAGGAATTTTTCAAGTGGTATAGTGAGCAGTTTGACCCCACAGGTGTTTCATACACTGGGCAGTAAAATAATAAAATTTAGATTTTTTCAAAGAAAATGTTGCTTTAGCCCCAAATTCATAATTTTCACAAGGGGTTAAAGGAGAAAAAGCACCCACAGTTTGTTACGCAATTTCTCCTGAATACGGCAATACCCCATATGTGGAGATAAACTGCTGTTTGAGCACGTGGCTGGGCTCAGAAGGTAAAGAGCACCATGCAACATCTGAGGCCTAGTACGATGGCATTTACTGCCCTGTGTCATGAAAACAGAGGCTCTGGGGTGTCAAAACATTAGAAACCCAGAAAAGTGACCCCATTTAGGAAACTAAACCCCTCAAAGAATTCATCTAGCGGTATAGTGAGAATATTTAGATTGTAATGTAACACCTTTCAAGGTATTCATCTAGGGGTATAGTGAGAATTTTTAATTTGTGAAGTGACAACCCTCTAGGTATTCATCTAGGGG